>NC_057795.1:26249818-26563408 GCF_018294505.1 Triticum aestivum | reverse complement strand
ACCTTATGACAACTAGAACCGGATACTTAATAAAACACACCCTTCCAAGTTCCACAGACAACCCGGTGATCGCTTTTCCGCAGGGCGACGAGGAGAGGATCGCCGGGTAGGATTATGCTATGCGATGCTACTTGAAGTTGCTACTTGGAGATGCTACTTGGAGGACTTCAATCTACTCTCTTACTACATGCTGCAAGACGAAGGTGACCAGAAGCGTAGTCTTCGACAGGATTAGCTATCCCCCTCTTATTCTGGCATTCTGCAGTTCAGTCCACTGATATGGCCTCCTTACACATATACCCATGCATATGTAGTGTAGTTCCTTGCTTGCGAGTACTTTGGATGAGTACTCACGGTTGCTTTCTCCCCCCTTTTTCCCCTTTCCTTCTTTCTGGTTGTCGCAACCAGATGCTGGAGTCCAGGAGCCAGACGCCACCGTCGACGACGACCCCTACTACACTGGAGGTGCCTACTACTACGTGCTGCCCGCTGACGACGACCTGGAGTAGTTTAGGAGGATCCCAGGCAGGAGGCCTGCGCCTCTTTCGATCTGTATCCCAGTTTGTGCTAGCCTTCTTAAGGCAAACTTGTTTAACTTATGTCTGTACTCAGATATTGTTGCTTCCGCTGACTCGTCTATGATCGAGCACTTGTATTCGAGCCCTCGAGGCCCCTGGCTTGTATTATGATGCTTGTATGACTTATTTATGTTTTAGAGTTGTGTTGTGATATCTTCCCGTGAGTCCCTGATCTTGATCGTACACGTTTGCGTGCATGATTAGTGTACGATTGAATCGGGGGAGTCACACATGGTGCTTTCCGTAAGATGCTTGCTAAATACGATGTTAATCATAGAATTGCATCTCCTTATCACCCGCAGTCTAGTGGTCAAGTAGAATTGAGCAATAGGGAGCTCAAATTAATTTTACAAAAGACTGTCAATAGGTCTAGGAAGAATTGGTCCAAGAAACTTGATGATGCATTATGGGCCTATAGAACTGCTTATAAAAATCCTATGGGTATGTCTCCTTACAAAATGGTCTATGGAAAAGCTTGTCACTTACCTCTCGAACTAGAACATAAGGCATATTGGGCTATTAAAGAGCTCAACTATGATTTCAAACTTGCTGGTGAGAAGAGGTTATTTGATATTAGCTCACTTGATGAATGGAGAGCCCAAGCTTATGAACACTAGTAGAAAAAGGGCCTATAGTCCCGGTTGGTGAGGGCCTTTAGTCCCGGTTCATGAACCGGGACTAAAGGGTCGGTACTAATGACCTGACCCTTTAGTCCCGGTTCAATCCAGAACCGGGACAGATGGGCCTCCACGTGGCCTGTCCGCTGAGCCCAGGCAGGAGGGCCTTTGGTCCCGGTTGGTGGCACCAACCGGGACCAATAGGCATCCACGCGTCAGCATTTCTATGGCTGTGGTCTTTGTTTTTTTTTTGAAAAGGGGGGGGGGTTTGGGGGGTTTTGGGGGGTTAATTTAGGTGTTTCATATATTGTGCTATAGCTAGCTAATTAATAGAGAAAAGTGTCCTCTCTTTTGTCCGTGCTTGGTCGACGCTACATACTATACATACGTATAGAGAGGACTAGCTAGACACGCTAGCTAGCTAGTAATTAAGCAAACAGAAGATCGTCATGAACATATATGCATACAGAGAGAAGTGATATCGACCACCTCTCCTTCTCCGAGAGATTGGTCGAACAACAAGTTCTCGTATATCTATCCGACACTACCGGCTACATATATACAATAATTATCTTTTACAAAGATATAATCTCCTAACATATGGACGCGTGGTCCACATAGTATTCTCCGTCTTCAGCGATCACGTCGTCAAGAAAGAATGCCGCCAATTCCTCTTGAATTGCTCGCATGCGATCTGGTGCTAGGAGTTCATCCCGCATCCGAAACATCTAAATTTAAGAAGGGGGTCAATACATATATATATATATATGAATGAATGAAACTCAACACAAATGATGGTAATAAAATAAAATTGTGAATATTTTTATTTACGCACTTCATATTGTTTGTCGGAGTAGCCCCGCTCACAGGTCGTGTGGCGGATGGACTCGCAAATGTAGTATCCACAGAAATCATTCCCTTGTTCCTGCCACAACCACTTTACAAGAAATAGAGGTCAATCAAACTGATAATTAGCAAGCATGCTAAATGGTATTGATGAAACTCGCGCTTGAATCACTAGGAGATGCGTGGAATATGCTACTATATAGTACTTACTTTTGGGTGTCTAAATTGCAGCTTCTTCGGTAGTCCCGGAGCTTTTTTGGTGAATTTTCTCCAAGCCCTGCCATACAAAGAAAACAATTACTTGATATCAGAAATGAACAAAGTTGCTGATATGGTGGATAATGATCGATTTAACTTACTTCTCTAGCATTTCAGTCATGTCCGCATACTCCTTGGGATCTTTTCGCTTGGAGTCTAAGACAGTTACTACTCCCTTCTCAAGCTTAATCTCTAGGAGAATATAGTGGTAGCTGCGCACACATGCATAACTCATCAATATTACATTACTATAACCTGGACTAATAAGGAAACCGAATATGCCACAAGACAGTAACACTCACTTGAAGTTGTAAGGAAAGAGTATTATATCTTTGTGTTCATTTATTACCAACGATTGTAGCAAGTTGGCCTCGGTATTTTCTTTACGAAATTCAACCTCAGTTTTATCTATGAGATATGTGTTAATGAACCCAATATCATCCACTTGTCTTTTCTTCAATTCGGCGATCTTCAATCTGCATAATATAGTGAGGATAATTATAAATACATGCAATGAAAGGGCTGAGTTATATAGAGAGACTTAATGACAGAAGTAGTACTACTTACAGACAGTAGCAGGTGACCGTTGCTTATCGATGGCCAATTGATTGAAAAACTGATAGAACTCCTCAAATGGAATAGGCAACAGTTCAATTCCAAGGAGGTCATGCTCCTTTTTAACTCTCACATACAAAGTACTCCTCCCCTCAGACTCTTTGCAGGTTTTCATGTACCAATCATGCAATCTTCGCATCATCGTTGATAGAGAACTTTCATCTTTGATGAGAGGCTTCCCGTACTCGTATCTTTGTATCTGCACCTCCAAGAAATCATAATGTACATCGTCGGGCAGGTAATCTGCAGGATTGCCATAACCGGGCACCATCCTCGGATCGACGATGTCGCTAGCAGGCACCTTGAGCGGGGGGCATGATTGCTTCGCTTGTTCGCCGAGCTGGGCAATTTGTTTCCCAACTCGTCGTTCTTTCATCCTTTGATCACTTTTAGTACTTCCCGACCTCTCCGCTTCGGCAAATGCCTTTCCAATAATGCGCTCATAGTTGCCTTTCGGCAGAGACTTGGGTGGTTTTGTTAGGGCAGCCAGAGTGCGCTTCGCTTTCACCGGATCTACCTTCTCCTCCGGAGGTGGATGTCTCTTTGCTTTCAACCCTTGAAACCAGTCATCCACTTCGGTCTGCGCGATCTTCGCGTTTTCCTCCTCGCTCCTCTCGTACGGTAACTTCTCTGGAGTCTTTAGAGAAGGACCAAATCTGTATCTCCTCCCGCCTTTGGCTGTACTGCTAGACGCCGGCAGAGCAGACGGAGCGGATGTCTTCTTTCCTTGCTTACGAGGCGGAGGAGAAGGACTACGAGGCGCCGGAGCAGCCGAAGCGGCGGCGGGTCTCTTCCGCCCTTGCTGACGAGGCAGAGAAGGAGGAGGCTGGCTGCTCGGGCGCGCCGGCGCAGGCGGAGAAGGAGGCGGAGTGCCGCCACGCGCCGGAGAAGGAGCCGGCCGAGTGCCCTGATCGTCACTCGCCGGAGGAGGAGGCGGTGGAGGAGGTGGAGTGCCCTGACTCGCCGGAGGAGGAGGAGGAGGCGGAGGCGTCCAGTTCGGAAGGTTGATGAGATCCTTCCGCCATAGGCATGGAGTCTTCAGAGCAGAACCCAGCCGATACTCCCCTTCACCGGTAGGGTGGTCAAGCCGGAGGTCCTCAAATCCCTCCGTTATTTGATCGACCATCACCTTAGCATATCCTTCTGGAATCGGCCGGCAGTGAAAAGCTGAGTCGGGTTTAGTAGGATAAACAGAGCCAACAGCCGCCTTGACCTTCAAATTCATCCATTGCGCCATAAGGTGGCAATTTTCAGCATCCGTGATAGCATCCACGGGATAGCTGGTAGGAGCCGTCAAGGCATGCTCTGGCTGAAGCAGCTCGGTGGAAGCCACGCTGCTTCTCCGCTGAGATGGCGGGGTAGCTTCGGGGGAAGCTTCGGCAGGTCGTTTGTTGCGATCCGCTTCTCGTTCCTCTAGCCCCATTACCCTTTCGTGCAGCGCCTGCAGTTGGCTCTGCTCCAGTTTCTTCCTCCTCTCCTGGGTTTTGTAACCCCCTGTGTCCGGAAATCCAGCCTTCCACGAAACGGAGCCTGGCGTGCCTCGTGTCCATCCAGGGTGCTCAGGATTGCCGAGGGCCATTGTGAGCTCGTCCTTCTCCCTATCTGGAACGAACGTCCCTTGCTGCGCTGCTTCGATATATTGCTGAAGCCTCTTGACTGGTATGTCCAATTGTTCGTCCGTCCAAATGCACTTCCCTGTTATAGGGTCCAAGGATCCGCCGGCCCCGAAGAACCAAGTCTGGCAACAGTCTAGCCAGTTCATTGTCTCTGGTTTGATCCCTTTATCAAGCAGATCATTCTCAGCCTTGGCCCACTTAGGCCGGGCTACGAGGTAGCCACCTGACCCCGTGCGATGGTGAAGCTTCTTCTTTGCAGCATTTCTCTTGTTTGTCGCCGACATCTTTTTACTCTTTTCCGATGTCTTGTGGGCCACAAATGCTGGCCAGTCATCTCTGATCTTCTCATATTTGCCCTTGAATTCTGGTGTCTCATTTTTTTCGACATACCTATTGAGGTATTTCTTCCAATTCCTGAATAGGTCTGCCATCTTCTTCAGAGCAAAAGACTTGATTAATGGCTCTATAACTGGCTTCTCCGGATCATCCTCTGGCGGTAGGGTGAAATTTGACTTCAGCTCAGTCCAAAGATCATTTTTCTGAATATCATTGACATAAGACACCTCAGGGTCTTCGTTCTTAGGCTTATACCATTGGTGGATGCTGATCGGGATCTTGTCCCTAACCAGAACCCCGCACTGAGCAACAAATGCCTTCTTTGTCCGGTAGGGTTCAATCGGTTGGCCGTCGCGCGCGATTTGTATGATCTCAAACTTTTCATCCGAGATCAACTTTTTCTTCGGGCCTCGTCTCTTTACCGAAGTTGTGCTCGATCCGGAGGGCTAGAAAAAAGAACAAAGACGAGAGTTAATTAATATGTGTACATACCAAAACAATGAATGCATCAATTAGCTAGTCAGGACAGGCTTAACTAATATATATACCTGGCCGGACTCGGTTTGGTGATCACCGGAGCCGTCCTCACGGTCTACTTCTTCACCCTCTCCTTCTTGCACCGGCATTGGGTCATCGGAGCCATGTAAATCATAGCCAGCTGCTTCTTCACCCTCTCCTTCCAGACCACCGTTGTCGTTGAGAAACATCAACGAGCAGACGGCATCACTTCCTTGTGCGATTATGTCCCTCAACAACGCTTCTTGTGCTTCGTCTCGGGGGGTGTCCATAGTTTCTACAAATATTTACAACATGGCAATTATTATTCAAACATGACAGATATGGATATATTAGTGGCAAACGTAGAACTAGCTAGCTAATCACAATAAGGAATCATATTAGTGGCCTCGATGCTGCTTCTCTAGGGTTTGGGGTGGCCTCGACAACGCTTCAAGGGTTAGGGGGTGGCCTCAAGAACGCTTCAAGGAGGGGGTAATATCGACCCCCCCCACGTGTTGAAGCTATCGGGAGGGGGTCGGTGTTGAACACTACATCTATGTCCCACAAGTGGCGTGGGCATCGACGCCCGCGGTAGGGTAGAGGGTCGTGGATCGCTGAGCGGTCGAGGGTCAAGGGGTCGAGGATCGCCGAGGGGTCGGGAGGTTGCCTAGTGTCAAAGGATTCAACAAAACCATGTCTTCATCATTAGGCGAAAGTAACAGGTGCATGATGGTACGAAGCTCTCCAAAGTTATTTTGGAACGGAGTCCTAGATAGGATAATTCGCTTTTTGGTACAAAGTTCAGCAAGAACCTTCCGAATATCGTTATTTGGAAGGCCTTTGCTGAAATTCATACAAAAAGGCAAATTATCCTATCCGGGACTCCATTCCAGAATAACTTTGGAGGACTTCGCACCATCATTCCATGGTTACTTCCGGCTAATGATGAAGCCATGGATTTCTTCAATACTTTGACACTAGGAACCCTCTCGACCCCTCGGCGATCCTCGACCCCTTGAACCCTCGACGACCCTGGAACCCTCGACCCCTAGACGACCCTGGAACCCTCGATCCCTCGACCCTAGAACCCTCAACCCGGGATAATATCGACAACGCTTCAAGGGGGTAACATCGACAACGACAAGATACATACACGGGAAATTAATGTTATCGGGGAGGGGGTATATCGACCCCCCCCCCATGTATTGAAGTTATCGGGAGGGGTATATGGACCCCCCCCCCCTCGTGTTGAAGTTATCGGGAGGGGTATATCGACGGTGACAGAGGAGAAGATCAAAGAAAAAAAGAAGAAAAAAAAGAGGAGAAGAAGAAAGGAATAGAGGAGTTTTCTATTTTTTCTTCTTCTCCTCTATTTCTTTCTTCTTCTCCTATTCTTTTTCTTCCTTTTTCCTCTTCTTATTTATTTCTCCTCTTCTTCCTCTCCTCTTCTTCTCCTTTCTTCCTCTTCTTATTTTCCTTTTTCCTCTCCTTCTTTTTCTTCTTCTTCCTTCTTTCTAGCTAGATATATAAAACTTTTCTAAAAATGTAACTTTTGCATATATAGAACTTTTTCTTCCTCTTCCTTCTTCTCTCTTCCTTCTTCCTAAATATATAAAACTTTTCTAAAAATGAAACTAACCTATGCATATTAATGTATTTTTAAAACACCATGCATATTACAATTGAAAAAAATACATACATTCATACAAAAAATATATAAAACAAGCATATATATATGAAAAAAAAAGTGCAAAAGGAGGGCGCCGGCGGCCGGACCAAGCTGCGGCGAGGATGGCGGGGTCGGGGCAGAGGCGCGGATGACGGTGAGGGCGGGCCGGGGCGGCGCGCGTCGGGGCAGGGGCGCGGGCGACGGCGACGGTGGTGGGCCGGGGCGGAGCGCGTCGGGGCAGGGGTGGTGCGCGTCGGGGCAGGGGCGCGGGCGACGGCGAGGGCGCGGGCGACGGCGACGACGGGCACGGGCGAGGCGACGGTGACGGCGGGGGCGACGGGCGGCGTCAGGGCAGCCTGGCGGCGTCGATGTGCTCGGCGTCGTCGGGGGGAAACTGGCGAGGGAAATCTGAAATTTCCTAAGTGCTGGCTTATATAGCAAAGCCATTGGTCCTAGTTCGTGGCACAAACCGGGACTAATGCCCCCCTTTAGTCCCGGTTGGTGCCACCAACCGGGACCAAAGGCCTCTTTTCAGCAGCCCAAAGGGCGGGAAGCGGTGGCCTTTGGTCCCGGTTGGTGGCACCAACCGGGACTAAAGGGGGGCATTAGTCCCGGGTCGTAGAACCAACCGAGACTAATGCACCCTTTAGTCTCGGTTGGTGCCACCAACCGGGACCAAAGGCCTGTGCTGCCCCGAACCCAAATATTTAGTCCCACCTCACTAGTTGAGAGGGAGGCGCAGCTGTTTATAAGGTGCGGTGCGCCTTCCCTCTCGAACTCCTCTCTAAAGCAGGCTTTCGGGCCTAAAACTGCAATCTGTGCCTGTGGGCCTACTGGGCCTCCCGCGGGCCTGAATCCTGGCCCATGGTAGGGTTTCTAGTCGTATTCAGGCCGTGGGGGCCCAGTAGGTGGCACTTTTTTTTGTTTTTTTTGTTTTCTTTGTTGCTTTATTTATTTTATTTTGTTTCTACTTACAACAAAATACTTATTGTTGCTATTTTTATTTTTTTCCAGTTTTTTGTTTTGCTTTCTGCATTATTTATTTTTTTGTTGTGTTTTGCTTTATTTTTTAATTCTTTTTGCTTTTAGTTTTAGAAAAATTATAAACTTTCTCTTAGTGCCATTAGTTTTCAAATTTGAAAACACTTTTTTTTGTTTTCTTTGTTGCTTTATTTATTTTATTTTCTTTCTACTTACAACAAAATACTTCTTGTTGCTATTTTTATTTTTTTCCAGTTTTTTTGTTTTGCTTTCTGCATTATTTATTTTTTGTTGTTTTTTGCTTTATTTTTTAATTCTTTTTGCTTTTAGTTTTAGAAAAATTATAAACTTTCTGTTAGTGCCATTAGTTTTCAAATTTGAAAACACTTTTTTTGTTTTTTTTGTTGCTTTAGATATTTTATTTTGTTTGTACTTACAACAAAATACTTATTGTTGCTATTTTTATTATTTTTCAGTTTTTTTGTTCTGTTTTCTGCATTATTTATTTTTTGTTGTTTTTTGCTTTATTTTTTAATTCTTTTTGCTTTTAGTTTTAGAAAAATTATAAACTTTCTATTAGTGCCATTAGTTTTCAAATTTGAAAACACTTTTTTTGTTTTCTTTGTTGCTTTATTTATTTTATTTTGTTTCTACTTACAACAAAATACTTATTGTTGCTTTTTTTATTTTTTTTCAAGTTTTTTTGTTTTGTTTTCTGCATTATTTATTTTCTTTTGGTTTTTTGCTTTATTTTTTAATTCTTTTTGCTTTTAGGTCAGCAAAATTATAAACTTTCTATTTGTGCCATTAGTTTTCAAATTTGAATTCTTTGAAATTTGTGTGAATCACAAGTTTGTGAGCTCAACAAGGCGTGTAGAGGGACGGGCTTATAAACCGGTGTGAGCGTCCTTCGGTTGGCGACGTTTTCAAATTCATAGTTTTCAAATGAACTCTGAAAAAGTTGGCATAGCATGTGCATGTACAAAACGGACAATGGTATCATACTCGTCTGTTACAAAGTTGGCATGGTATCATCATAATAGTTGTGGGAGAAAGTCTTCACTTTTTCTTCGCTTGTGTCGTTTGCTTATTGCGCCGTAACCATGGATAATCTTCATCATTTATCAGGATGCTTGGGTCAGCCTTGACTTTGAAGGGGGGAATTTCATGAAACTTTTCATACTCTTCAGACATGTCTGTCTTGCCCTCCACTCCCAGGATGTCCCTTTTTCCTGAAAGAACTATGTGGCGCTTTGGCTCATTGTATGATGTATTCGCTTCCTTATCTTTTCTTTTCCTCGGTCTAGTAGACATGTCCTTCACATAGATAACCTGTGCCACATCATTGGCTAGGACGAACGGTTCGTCAGTGTACCCAAGATTTTTCAGATCCACTGTTGTCATTCCGTACTGTGGGTCTACCTGTACCCCGCCTCCTGACAGATTGACCCACTTGCACTTAAACAAAGGGACCTTAAAATCTACTCCGTAGTCAAGTTCCCATATGTCTACTATGTAACCATAATATGTGTCATTTCCCTTGTCGGTTGCTGCATCAAAGCGGACACCGCTGTTTTGGTTGGTGCTCTTTTCATCTTGGTCAATCGTGTAAAATGTATTCCCATTTATCTCGTATCCTTTCCAAATCATTACAGTCGAAGATGGTCCCCTGGACAACAAGTACAGCTCATCACAAACAGTGCTGTCACCTCTGAGACGTGTTTCCAACCAACTGCTGAAAGTCCTGATGTGTTCACATGTAATCCAGTCGTCGCACTGCTCCGGGTGTTTGGAGCGCAGACTGTTGTTGTGTTCATCGACATACGGGGTCACCAAGGTAGAGTTCTGTAGAACTGTGTAGTGTGCTTGAGACCAAGAATATCCGTCCCTGCATATTATTGAGTCCCTTCCAAGCGTGCCTTTTCCAGTCAGTCTCCCCTCATACCGCGATTTAGGGAGACCTATCTTCTTAAGGCCATGAATGAAGTCAACACAAAGCCCGATGACATCCTCTGTTTGATGGCCCATGGAGATGCTTCCTTCTGGCCTAGCGCGGTTACGAACATATTTCTTTAGGACTCCCATGAACCTCTCAAAGGGGTACATATTGTGTAGAAATACGGGCTCCGGAATGACAATCTCATCGACTAGATGAACTAGGACGCGCATCATGATATTAAAGAAGGATGGTGGGAACACCAGCTCGAAACTGACAAGACATTGCGCCACATCACTCCTTAGTGTTGGTACGATTTCTGGATCGATCACCTTCTGAGATATTGCATTGAGGAATGCACATAGCTTCACAATGGCTAATCGGACGTTTTCTGGTAGAAGCCCCCTCAATGCAACCGGAAGCAGTTGCGTCATAATCACGTGGCAGTCATGAGACTTTAGGTTCTGGAACTTTTTCTCTGGCATATTTATTATTCCCTTTATATTCGACGAGAAGCCAGTCGGCACCTTCATACTGAGTAGGCATTGAAAGAATATTTCTTTCTCTTCTTTCGTAAGAGCGTAGCTGGCAGGACCTTCATACTGCTTCGGAGGCATGCCCTCTTTTTCGTGCAAGCGTTGCAGGTCCTCTCGTGCCTCAGGTCTATCTTTTGTCTTCCCATACACGCCCAAGAAGCCTAGCAGGTTCACGCAAAGGTTCTTCGTCACGTGCATCACGTCGATCAAAGAGCGGACCTCTAGGTCTTTCCAGTAGGGTAGGTCCCAAAATATAGATTTCTTCTTCCACATGGGTGCGTGATTCTCAGCGTCATTCGGAACAGCTAGTCCGCCGGGACCCTTTCCAAAGATTACGTGTAAATCATTGACCATAGCAAGTACGTGATCACTGGTATGCATGGCGGGCTTCTTCCGGTGATCTGCCTCACCTTTGAAATGCTTGCCTTTCTTTCGACATTGATGGTTGGTCGGAAGAAATCGACGATGGCCCAGGTACACATTCTTCCTGCAGCTTCCCAGGTATATACTATCAGTGTCAAGTAAACAGTGCGTGCATGCGTGGTATCCCTTGTTTGTCTGTCCTGAAAGGTTACTGAGAGCGGGCCAATCGTTGATGGTCACGAACAGCAACGCCTTTAGGTCAAATTCCTCCTTTTTGTGCTCATCCCACGTACGTACACCGTTTCCATTCCACAGCTGTAAAAGTTCTTCAACTAATGGCCTTAGGTACACATCAATGTCGTTGCCGGGTTGCTTAGGGCCTTGGGTGAGAACTGGCATCATAATGAACTTCCGCTTCATGCACATCCAAGGAGGAAGGTTATACATACATAGAGTCACGGGCCAGGTGCTGTGATTGCTGCTCTGCTCCCCGAAAGGATTAATGCCATCCGTGCTTAAAGCAAACCATACGTTCCTTGGGTCCTTTGCAAACTCATCCCAGTACTTTCTCTCGATTTTTCTCCACTGCGACCCGTCAGCGGGTGCTCTCAACTTCCCGTCTTTCTTACGGTCCTCACTGTGCCATCACATCAACTTGGCATGCTCTCCGTTTCTGAATAGACGTTTCAACCGTGGTATTATAGGAGCATACCACATCACCTTCGCAGGAACCCTCTTCCTGGGAGGCTCGCCGTCAACATCACCAGGGTCATCTCGTCTGATCTTATACCGCAATGCACCGCATACCGGGCATGCGTTCAGATCCTTGTAGGCACCACGGTAGAGGATGCAGTCATTAGGGCATGCATGTATCTTCTCCACCTCCAATCATAGAGGGCATACGACCTTCTTTGCTGCGTATGTACTGTCGGGCAATTCGTTATCCTTTGGAAGCTTCTTCTTCATTATTTTCAGTAGCTTCTCAAATCCTTTATCAGGCACAACATTCTCTGCCTCCACTGCAGCAATTCGAGTACGGTACCGAGCTTTGTGTTGCCATCTTCGCAATTGGGGTACAACCCTTTTTTGTGATCCTCTAACATGCGATCGAACTTCAGCTTCTCCTTTTGACTTTCGCATTGTGTCCTTGCATCGACAATGACCCGGCGGAGATCATCATCATCGGGCACATCGTCTGGTTCCTCCTGATCTTCAGCAGCTTCGCCCGTTGCAGCACCATCGTGCACATCGTCTGGTGCATCTTGATGTTCAGTAGCATCACCGTATTCAGGGGGCACATAGTTGTCATCATACTCTTCTTCCTCGCCGTCTTCCATCATAACCCCTATTTCTCCGTGCCTCGTCCAAACATTATAGTGTGGCATGAAACCCTTGTAAAGCAGGTGGGTGTGAAGGATTTTCCGGTCAGAGTAAGACTTCGTATTCCCACATATAGGGCATGGACAACACATAAAACCATTCTGCTTGTTTGCCTCAGCCACTTCGAGAAAATCATGCACGCCCTTAATGTACTCGGAGGTGTGTCTGTCATCGTACATCCATTGCCGGTTCATCTGCGTGCATTATATATAATTAAGTGTGTCAAAAATCATTATAAAACATCATGAATAGATAATTAAGTGACCAAATTAATAGAAGTTCATCATCACATAAAAACCGAAGTACATACATAGTTCTCATCTAACAACATAAAGCTCTGCAGAGCATCTAAATTAATTAAACCATACATTGAAACTATGTAAAACATTTCAATGCGAAAACAAATGCGATCATAATCGCAACCAAGGTAACAACTGATCCAACGGCATAATGATACCAAGCCTCGGTATGAATGGCATATTTTCTAATCTTTCTCATCTTCAAGCGCATTGCATCCATCTTGATCTTGTGATCATCGACGACATCCGCAACATGAAACTCCAATATCATCTTCTCCTCCTCAAGTTTTTTTATTTTTCCTTCAAGAAATTGTTTTCTTCTTCAACTAAATTTAACCTCTCGACACTAGGGTCGGTTGGAATTTCCGATTCAACAACCTCCTAGATAAATAAAATCTATGTCACGTTGGTCGGCATAATTTTCATAAACAATAAATGAACCAATAGTTATGAAAAGATAATATATACCACATCCGAATCATAGACATGACGAGGGCCGACGAGGGCGGATACCAAAACCATCGCACTATATAAGATGCAATTATAAAAGTAAGAAAATAATACAAGTATCTATCTAAACATACAAGTAAGAATATTTTTCCTTTCAGAAAGAAGATAAGAACAACAGGCTCACCACGTTGGTGCCGGCGATGAGATCGGCGCGGGTGATCGACGGCGGTGAAGACGGGGACGGGGCGTGACAGACCGCTAAACCTAGACAAATATTGAGGAAAATGGAGGTTGGAGGTCGAGCTTGGAGAGGAGAAAGCTTAAGTAGTGTGGCTTGGGCATTTCATCGAACACCTCATGTGCATAGGAGGTGAGCTAGAGCACCACAAAGCTCCCCCTCACCGGCAAGAGAAAAACAGAGCACTGGAGTGCTCTGCTCGCGAGCGAGGGGGTATATATAGGCAGCACCATTGGTCCCGGTTGGTGGCATGAACCGGGACTAAAGGGAAGCCTTTGGTCCCGGTTCATACCACCAACCGGGACCAATAGTGGTGGGCCAGGAGCCAGGCCCATTGGTCCCGGTTCGTCCCACCAACCGGGACCAAAAGGTCCGGACGAACCGGGACCAATGGCCCACGTGGCCCGGCCGGCCCCCTGGGCTCACGAACCGGGGAAAATAGCTCCATTGGTCCCGGTTCTGGATTGAACCGGGACTAATGGGCTGAACTGGCCTGGGCCATTGCCCCCTTTTCTACTAGTGGAAAATGCCAAGTTGTTTAAAGAAAAAGTTAAAAGATGGCATGACAAAAGGATACAAAATCGTGAGTTTAATGTCGGCGATTATGTATTTCTATACAACTCTCGTTTAAGATTTTTTGTAGGAAAACTTCTCTCTAAATGGGAAGGTCCCTACATTATCGAGGAGGTCTATCGTTCCGGTGCCATAAAAAGTAACAACTTCGCAGGCACAAATCCGAAGGTGGTAAACGGTCGAAGGATCAAACACTATATCTCACGTAATCCTATAAATGTTGAAACTAATATTATTGAAACCGTGACCCCGGAGGAGTACATAAAGGACACTTTCCAGAATGTTCCAGACTCCGAAAAGGAATAGGTATGTGGTACGGTAAGTAAACCGACTCCAAAACAATTTTTAAGGCAATATTTCTCCGTTTTAGAATATTTAGAAAAATAGAAAAATAAGTAGCAGTCCGGGGAGGACACGAGGCCTTCATGAGGGTGGAGGGCGCGCCCTACCCCCCTGGGCGCGCCCCCTGCCTCGTGAGCACCTCGTGTGCCCTCCGGACTCTGTTTTCTTGCACGATACGTATTTTGGTCGGTAAAAATTCATTATATATACTCCCGAAGGTTTTGACTCCCGTATCACGCGAATATCCCCTGTTCTCGTTTCGAGCTGTTTTTCTGACAGGTCTAGATCATCATGACGACCTCAAGTGCTTCCATAGAAAAGTTCTTCGAGAAGGTGATCAACCCTAACCTCGCAGAGGTGTTGCGACACCCTCAAACCATTGAGATGCGTGATGGGTTGCTGCACATCCGCGATGCTGAGGGACCAAAGGGAACCGGAAGCGCGGAGTCGAGGCTCGAAGCAATGGAGCAACAAGTTTTCAAGTGCCAGGGGATGGTGGAGCGCGGAATCAATGCTACCCGCAAGATGCTCGCGGAGTTCACCAATAACTACGAGCTGGATGCTAAGAGGACCGAGGAGGCCATCTTCAAGCTACATGAGAAGATCGAGCACCTCCAAGCCGAAATCTATGATCTGCAAAACCAAAACTGTGAGTATGAATATAGATTCAAAAGGATGAGTTTGGCTGCAGATTTGAGGATCCCGGAGACTCGATCATCCTTCTACGATGGTGAGCCTATGCCCTAGAAGGTGGACGACAAGCTTGCATCATCATCAACAACACCTCCACCACCAACAACAAGAAGGAGATGTAATCACATGGGTATGGGCACTCCCCTTGGCAACTGCCAAGCTTGGGGGAGGTGCCCTGGTATCGTATCACCATCACAACTCCTATCTTTACAGTTTTTCTTAGTTCGATCCTATTAGTAGTATCTTGATTTAGTAGAATAAAGTCGTGGCATGATCTAGTTTTGAGTTTTGCTTTATGATCTTTCTTTGTAATCGAGTCTATAAGCTATATAATAAAGATTAGTGTTGAGTCAAGGGCTTGAGTATTTTGCCATGATCTTGGGTGATTAGTGGAAGAAGAATAAAAAGAATCAAAGAGTTCATATTGATCTTAGTGAAAGTGATGACTCCACATAGAAAGAGTATGATGATTAAAAATTGTTGGGAGTTGGCAAATATAGCTTTGGTCATTGTTGCAATTAATAGGAAGTAATAAGGAGAGAGAGGTTTCACATATAGATATATTATCATTGACATCTTTTATGATTGGGAGCACTCATTAAAATATGACATGCTAAAGAGTTGATGTTGGGCAAGGAATAAAACGTAATGAGTTATGTTTTCTTGTATCTGAGATAAAGTATGTTGTCATGGATCCTCTAACATGTTGAGCTTGCCTTTCCCCCTCATGCTAGCCAAATTCTCAGCACCAAGTAGAGATACTACTTGTGCTTCCAAATACCCTTAAACCAGTTTAGCCATGAGAGTCCACCATATCTACCTATGGATTGAGTAAGATCCTTGAAGTAAGTTGTCATCGGTGCAAGCAATAAAAATTGCTCTCTAAATATGCATGACTTACTAGTGCAGAGAAATAAGCTTTGTACGAACTTGTTGTGGACGCAATAAAAGCGACGGACTGCATAATAAAGGTTCACATACAAGGGGCAATATAAAGTGACGTTCTTTTGCATTAAGATTTTGTGCATCCAACCATAAAAGCGCATGGCAACCTCTGCTTCCCTCTGCGAAGGGCCTATCTTTTATTATTATCCTCTACCTATTGCAAAAGTCACGGTGATCTTCACCCTTCCTTTTCATTTTATCCTTTGGCAAGCTCAGCACGTTGGAAAGAGTATGATATACATATCTAATTGGATGTGGGGGAGCATGAATTGTTATTGTTGACATTACCCTTGAGGTAAAAGGTTGTGGGGCAAAACTATAAGCCCCTATCTTTCTCTGTGTCCGATTAAAACTCCGTAACCACAAGTATCGCGTGAGTGCTAGCAATTATGAAGGACTAAATGATAGTTGAGTATGTGGACTTGCTTTTAAGCTCTGACATAGACTCTTTCCGATGTTATGACAAATTGCAATTGCTTCAATGACTGAGATTATAATTGGTAGTGCCCAATAATGTTTTTGATTCATGCTTTGGCTTTGTGAATGGGTCATTACTTGAACATGAGTAATCATATGAAAAAAATCTATTTATGTTGCTGTTATGAAATAATCATGATGCCTTCATGTCCGTATTTTGTTTTTATCGACGCCTCTACCTCTAAACATGAGGACATATTTATTGTTATCGGCTTTTCGCTTGAGGACAAGCGAGGTCTAAGCTTGGGGGAGTTAATACGTCCATTTTGCATCATGCTTTTATGTCAATATTTATTGCATTATGGGCTGTTATTTCACGTTATGTCACAATACTTATGGCTATTCTCTCTTATTTTACAAGGTTTACATGAAGAGGGAGAATGCCGGCAGCTGGAATTCTGGGCTGGAAAAGGAGTAAATATTGAAGGACTATTCTGCACAACTCCAAAAGTCCTGAAACTCCACGGAATACCTTAGAATAAATAAAGAAAAATCGTCGCCAAAGATGAAGGCCAGGGGGCCCACACCCAGCTCACGAGGGTGGGGGGCGCCCCCCCTCTGGGCGCGCCCCCTACCTCGTGGACCCCCTTGTGGCTCTCCGACGTCCATCTTCTCCCATATGAAGTCTTTGGATGAGAAAAAAATAGCAGAGAACTTTTCGGGACGAGACTCCGCCGCCACGAGGCGGAACCTTGGCGGAACCAATCTAGGGCTCTGGCAGAGCTTTTCTGCCGGGGACACTTCCCTCCGGGAGGGGGAAATCATCACCATCGTCATCACCAACGCTCCTCTCATTGGGAGAGGGCAATCTCCATAAACATCTTCAACAGCACCATCTCATCTCCAAACCCTAGTTCATCTCTTGTATCCAATTCTTGTCTTCCAGTCCGGGATTGGTGCTAGTAGGTTGCTAGTAGTGTTGATTACTCTTTGTAGTTGATGCTAGTTGGTTTATTTGGTGGAAGATCATAAGTTCAGATCCTATATGCACATTATTACCCCTCTGATTATGAACATGCATATGCTTTGTGAGTAGTTACGTTTGTTCCTGAGGACAAGGGAGAAGTCTTGCTATTAGTAGTCATGTGAATTTGGTATTCGTTCGATATTTTGATAAGATGTATGTTGTCTAACCTCTAGTGGTGTTATGTGAACGTCGACTACATAACACTTCACCATTATTTGGGCCTAGAGGAAGGCATTGGGAAGTAATAAGTACATGATGGGTTGCTAGAGTGACAGAAGCTTAAACCCTAGTTTATGTGTTGCTTCGTAAGGGGCTGATTTGGATCCATATGTTTCATGCTATGGTTAGGTTTACCTTAATACTTTTGTTGTAGTTGTGGATGCTTGCAATAGAGGTTGGGATGTTTGTTCAAGTAAGAACAGCACCCAAGCACCGGTCCACCCACATATCAAATTATCAAAGTATCGAACGTGAATCATATGAGCGTGATGAAAACTAGCTTGACGATATTCCCATGTGTCCTCGGGAGCGCTTTTCCTATTATAAGAGTTTGTCCAGGCTTGTCCTTTGCTACAAAAAGGATTGGGCCACCTTGCTGCACCCTATTTACTTTTGTTACTTGTTGCTCATTACAATTTACCTTATCACAAAACTATCGGTTACCACTTATTTCAGTACTTGCAGAGAATACCTTGCTGAAAACCGCTTATCATTTCCTTCTGCTCCTCGTTGGGTTCGACACTCTTACTTATCGAAAGGACTACGATAGATCCCCTATACTTGTGGGTCATCAGGCGCCTTGTAGGGCGCGGGGACCAGCATCTTCGCAAGAAGAGGTCCGGCCGGTTCCTCCGGCAGCGGGGCCGGGCAATGTATCCGCTCCACCTTCTTTGTCCATCCCTGAGGTCGTGATAACATGCGATGGAGATGCCACCCTCAGGACATGCTAACTTATGCATGGATGGACGGAGTACAGTTATGACTTACCGGGCTTGCGGGATGCGACGATTGGTATCCACGGTCCGCGGCGGAGTCTGGCCATGATTTGCCAGACTTGAAGAGCACCTTCCAGATGTCCTCATGGGAGGAATCATAGAGCTCCAGGAGGGTTTGGTGCTCGGTTGGGTCGTACTCCCACAGATGGCAGGCTCTGCGCTGGCAAGGGAGGATCAGGCAAACTAACATCACCTGGACTATGTCGACAAGTTTGACGTCCCTGTCGACCTTACTTTGAATGCGCGTCTGGAGCAGCGATAGCTCATCAGACGTGGACCAGTTCGGGCCCTTCTTGGGCCAGGATGTGAGCCGCAGTGGGGCTCCGGATCTGAACTCTGGAGCTGCCGCCCACTTTTTGCCGTGTGGTTCAGTGATATAGAACCACTGCTGCTGCCACTCCTTGACGGAGTCGTTGAAGGCACCCTTTGGCCAAACGACTCTGGGCATCTTGCTCACCATGGCGCCGCCGCACTCGGCGTGGTCGCCACTCACCATCTTGGGCTTCACATTGAAAATAATCAGCCACAGGCCGAAGTGAGGTGGGATCCGGAGAAAAGCCTCGCACACGACGATGAACGTCAAGATATTGAGGAAGGAGTTGGGCGAAAGATCATGAAAATCGATCCCGTAGAAATACATCACTCCACGAACAAATGGGTGAAGGGAAAACCCGAGCCCGCGGACAAAATGGGGAAGGAACACGACTCTCTCGAAAGGTTCTGGAGTGGGGACGACCTGTCCCGCCGGTAGGAGACGGTGGCCGATCTTCTAGGCCAGATACCCGACTCCCCGGAGCTTCTTGATGTCCTTCTCCTGGACGGTCGAGGCCATCCATCGGCCTCCCGCTCCGGATTCGGACATCTCTGGGAAACCCCTCTTCGATAGAGGAGAGGAGTACTTGGGCGTTAGGACTCGAACAAGGGGGAATGAGCTAACGGAAGGAGAAGGCGTGGGTAACGAGAAAGGGACCTTACCTCTTTATAGGGGCGGTAAATGCTTTTTGCGCCTCCCCACTTGCCTGGTGGAACCCGTCTGCCTCCCACTTGCCGCGATTATCGGTGCGGTTGGATTACCCCTACCCGCATTGATGAGAATCCAGTGATAAGGGGACACGATCTCTGCTTCGACAAAAACGCGCCCAGGAAACCGCCTCGCAACTTACGTGGTATGTGAAGGTTATTTTGTGGATCTGGATACGGTCTAAGTGTTCGACGATTATTTTGGAGTATTCGGAGATGGAACCCGCCTTGGAATGCCGAAGACAAGACTGCGCGCCGGACTCATCGTCATTGAAGCCTGGTTCAGGGGCTACTGAGGGAGTCTTGGATAAGGGGGTATCTGGACAGCCGGACTGTATACATCATCCAGACTATTGAAGCATGAAGATACAAGACTCAAGACTTCGGCCTGTGTCCGGATGGGATTCTCCTTGGCGTGGAAGGCAAGCTTGGCGATCCGGATATTTTGTTTCCTTCCTTGTAACCGACTCCATGTAAACCCTAGCCCTCTCCGGATATTTTGTTTCCTTCCTTGTAACCGACTCCATATAAACCGGAGAGGATGGTCCTTAGAAGGCCGATCACATTTACAATCATACCATCATAGGCTAGCTCTTAGGGTTAGCCTCTACGATATCGTGGTAGATCTACTCTTGTACTACCCATATCTTCAATATTAATCAAGCAAGAAGTAGGGTTTTACCTCCATTGAGAGGGCCCGAAACTGGGTAAACATCTGTGTCCCTTGCTTCCTGTTACCATCAGCCTTGACGCACAGATCGGGACCCCCTACCCGAGATCTGCCAGTTTTGACACGGACACCCCCTTTCCAATTCCAAGTAGGAGAAGGGGGAAGGAGGAGGTGGAGAGAAGAAAGGAGAAGGGGGCTGCCTCCCCCTTCCCTTTCCCAATTCGGATTAGGGCAAGGGGGGCCACGCGCCACCTCCTGGCCTCCCTCTCTCCTTTCCACTAAGGCCCATAAGGCCTGATACGTCTCCAACGTATCTATAATTTTTGATTGCTCCATGCTACTTTATCTATTGTTTTGGACTATAATGGGCTTTATTTTCCACTTTTATATTACGTTTGGGACTAACCTATTAACCGGAGGCCCAGCCCAGAATTGTTGTTTTTTGCCTATCTCAGTGTTTCGAAGAAACGGAATATCAAACGGAGTCCAAACGGAATGAAACCTTCGGGAACGTGATCTTCTCACCGAACGTGATCCAGGAGACTTGGACCCTACTCCAAGAAGTGCCAGAGGCGGTCATGAGGGTGGGGGGCGTGCCCTCCCCCCTGGGCGGGCCCCCTACCTCGTGGGCCCCCTGACGCTCCACCGACGTACTCCTTCCTCCTATATATACCTACGTACCCCCGATAGATAAAAGAGGGAGCCAAAAACCTAATTCCACCACTGTAACTTCCTGTATCTACGAGATCCCATCTTGGGGCCTGTTCCGGAGCTCCGCCGGAGGGGGCATCTACCACGGAGGGCTTCTACATCATCACCATAGCCCCTCCGATGAAGTGTGAGTAGTTTACTTCAGACCTTCGGGTCCATAGTTAGTAGCTAGATGGCTTCTTCTCTCTTTTTGGATCTCAATACAATGTTCTCCCCCTCTCTCGTGGAGATCTATTCGATGTAATCTTCTTTTTGCGGTGTGTTTGTTGAGATCGATGAATTGTGGGTTTGTGATCCGGCTTATCTATGGAAAATATTTGATTCTTCTCTGAATTCTTTTATGTATGATTAAGTTATCTTTGCAAGTCTCTTCGAATTATCCGTTTGGTTTGGCCAACTAGATTGGTAGTTCTTGCAATGGGAGAAGTGCTTAGCTTTGGGTTCAATCTTGCGGTGACCTTACCCAGTGACAGAAAGGGTTGCAAGTCACGTATTGTATTGTTGCCATCGAGGATAACAAGATGGGATATTTATCATATTGCATGAATTTATTCCTCTACATCATGTCATCTTGCTTAAGGCATTACTCTGTTTTTAACTTAATACTCTAGATGCATGCTGGATAGCGGTCGATGAGTGGAGTAATAGTAGTAGATGCAGAATCGTTTTGGTCTACTTGTCACGGACGTGATGCCTATATACATGATCATTGCCTAGATATACTCATAACTATGCTCAATTCTGTCAATTGCTCAACAGTAATTTGTTCACCCTCCGTAGAATACTTATGCTCTTGAGAGAAGCCACTAGTGAAACCTACGGCCCCCGGGTCTATTCTCATCATATCAATCTCCATCACTTTATTTACTTGCTTTGCTTTTACTTTTTACTTTACATCTTTATACCCAAAAATACCAAAAATATTATATCTATCATATCTCACCCTCATAAGTGACCGTGAAGGGATTGACAACCCCTAAGCGTTGGTTGCGAGTAGCTATCGTTTTGTGCAGGTACGAGGGACTTGCGCGTGTCTCCTACTGGATTGATACCTTGGTTCTCAAAAACTGAGGGAAATACTTACGCTACTGTGCTGCATCATCCTCTCCTCTTCGGGGAAATCCAATGCAAGCTCGAGGCGTAGCAAGAAGGATTTCTGGCGCCGTTGCCGGGGAGGCTTACGCAAAAGTCAACATACCAAGTACCCATCACAATCCCTATCTCTCGCATTACATTATTTGCCATTTGCCTCTCGTTTTCCTCTCCCCCACTTCACCCTTGCCGTTTTATTCGCCCTCTCTTTCCCAATCTCCTCCTCTCTTTTGCTTGCCCTTCGTTTCTCGTTTGGTTGGATTAGATGCTTATTTATTCCTAAACAAAGAAGCCAATATCTATGGATCCTGATCCGCTTGCCAATCTTTTTAAGAGATCCAATTATGATGAACCAATTCCTAGTGATTTGGATGCACTAGATTATCTTTATAAGGTTTTGCCTAAAATCCGTGAAGTGACTCGTGATAGATCTTCGAATAAAAAGCATGATTGCAATGATTTTATTATAAATTCTTTTGATGTCAATTGTGCTAATAAGATGCAAAACCCTAAGCTTGGGGATGCTAGTTTTGCTATGTCTACTACTTGTTGCAATAATCACGATTGGGGTGATTCTTCTTATGATCTTGAAAATTTATTTAATCCCCATGAGGAGTATAAGATTGATAATAGTGTTTGCAATAATATTGAAAGTGGTTTTGGAAGAGTGTCAACTTTAGATCCTACATATTTTGATAACATTCAATCTTATGAAATTTTTGACAAAAGTGGGCTTGGAGAAATCATGACTTCAGTTAATGATAATCCCACTATTTTGGAAGAGTGTCAACTTCGCATGCATGTGGATCATGTTGAGAATATGTTATGTGATAGCTATATTGTTGAATTTTCTTATGATCCTACATGTAATTATTACGAGAGAGGAAAATATGGTTATACAAAATTTCATGTTACTAAATTACCTCTCATCATGTTGAGATTGCTATTGTTCCTTTCCGCTTCTTTGCATATGCTAGTTTTTGCTTGCTACAATAATTTGTTTGCCTATAACATGCCTATGCATAGGAAGTATGTTATACTTAAGTGTGTTTGTCACATGTTTTATGATGCTCTCTTTGTGCTTCAATTCTTGTCTTTCTTGTGAGCATCATTGAAATCTCAATGCCTAGCTAAAAAGGCTTTAAAGAAAAGCGCTTGTTGGGAGACAACCCAATTTTTTCCTTGCTGCTTAGTAATAAATAATCCATATAGCCTCTGTTTAGATGTGGTTTTATCTTTTAATTAGTGTTTGTGCCAAGTTGGACCTATTGGATCTTCTTGGATGATAGTTACTTGATCTTGCTGTAATTTCCAGAATCTTTGTGCTCAGTGCCCGAATTGTTAAAAATTACCAGAACGTGATAAAATACTGATTCCAATTGATGCTGATCAATAAACAAATTTTCCAGATCGTCTATTTTGGTAGAATTTTTTGGGTTTCAGAAGTTTGCGTTAGTTACAGATTACTACAGACTGTTCTGTTTTTGACAGATTCTGTTTTGCGTGTGTTGTTTGCTTATTTTGATGAATCTATGGTTAGTAAAATAGTTTATGATCCATAGAGAACTTGGAATACAGTAGGTTTAACACCAATATAAATAAAGAATGAGTTCATTACAGCACCTTAAAGTAGTCTTTTGTTTCCATTCTCTAACGGAGCTCACGAGATTTCTATTGAGTTTTGTGTTGTGAAGTTTTCAAGTTTTGGGTGAATTCTTTTGATGGATTATGGAACAAGGAGTGGCAAGTGCCTAAGCTTGGGGATGCCCATGGCACCCCCAAGATAATCCAAGGACACCAAAAAGTCAAAGCTTGGGGATGCCCCGGAAGGCATCCCCTCTTTCGTCCACTTCCATCGGTAATTTACTTGGAGCTATATATTTATTCACCAACATGATATGTGTTTTGCTTGGAGCGTCTTGTATTATTTGAGTCTTTGCTTGTTAGTTTACCACAATCATCCTTGCTGTACACACCTTTTGAGAGAGCCATACATGATTTGAAATTTGATAGAATACTCTATGTGCTTCACTTATATCTTTTGAGCTTGATAGTTGCTCATAGTGCTTCACTTATATCTTTTTGAGCGTGATAATTTTTTTGCTCTAGTACTTCACTTAGATCTTTTAGAGCATGGTGGTGGTTTTTTTTTAAGAAACTTGATCTCTCATGCTTCACTTAGATTATTTTTAGAGTCGTTAATAGCATGGTAATTTTCTTAATGTTAATATACTTGGTGTTCAAGATATGTGAAACTTTCTTTTGAGTGCGTTGAATACTAAGATAAGTTTGATGCTTGATAATTTTTTTGAGATATGGAGGTAATAATATCAAAGTCATGCTAGTTGAGTAGTTGTGAATTTGAGAAATACTTGTGTTGAAGTTTGTAAGTCCCGTAGCATGCACGTATGGTTAAAGTTGTGTAACAAATTTGAAGCATGAAGTGTACCTGGCTTGTGCATCCATATGAGTGGCGATCGGGGACGAGCGATGGTCTTTTCCTACCAATCTATCCCCCTAGGAGCATGCGCGTAGTACTTGATTTTTGATGACTTCTAAATTTTTGCAATAAGTATATGAGTTCTTTTGACTAATGTTGAGTCCATGGATTATACGCACTTTTATCTTTCCGCCATTGCTAGCCTCTTCGGTACCGTGCATTGCCCTTTCTCACATTGAGAGTTGGCGCAAACTTCGCCGGTGCATCCAAACACCGTGATACGATACGCTCTATCACACATAAACCTCCCTATATCTTCCTCAAAACAGCCACCATACCTACCTATTATGGCATTTCCATAGCCATTCCGAGATATATTGCCATGCAACTTTCCACCGTTCCGTTCATCATTATTAGGACATACATTACTTTTGTCATATTGCCATTGCATGATCATGTAGTTGACATCGTATTTGTGGCAAAGCCACCATGCATTATTTTTCATACATGTCACTCTTGATTCATTGCACCATCCCGGTACACCGCCGGAGGCATTCATATAGAGTCATACCTTGTTCTAGTTTCGAGTTGTAATCCTCATGTTGTAATCAATAGAAGTGTGATGATCATCATTATTAGAGCATTGCCCAAATAAAAAAAGAGAAAGGCCAAAATAAAAAAAGAAAGGCCTAAAAAAAGAAAAGGGCAATGCTACTATCTCTTTTTCCACACTTGTGCTTCGAAGTAGCACCATGTTCTTCATGTAGTGAGTCTCATATTTTGTGCTTCAAAGTAGCACCTCGTTCTTCATGTAGTGAGTCTCATATATTGCGCTTCAAAGTAGCACCATGTTTTTCATATAGTGAGTCTCATAAGTTGTCTTTTTCATACTAGTGGGAATTTTTCATTATAGAACTTGGCTTGTATATTCCTACGATGGGCTTCCTCAAATGCCCTAGGTCTTCATGAGCAAGCAAGTTGGATGCACACCCACTAGTTTTCTTTTGTTGAGCATTCATAGCTCTAGTGCATCCGTTGCATGTCAATCCCTACTCCTCATGTTGACATCAATTGATGGGCATCTCCATAGCCCGTTGATTATCCTCGTCAATGTGAGACTTTCTCCTTTATTGTCTTCTCCACACAATCCCCATCATCATATTCTATTCCACCCATAGTGCTATATCCATGGCTCACGCTCATGTATTGCGTGAAGGTTGAAAAAGTTTGAGATTATTTAAGTATGAAACAATTTCTTGGCTTGTCATTGGGGGTATAGAAGTTGGGAACATCTTTGTGTGACGAAAATGAAGCATAGCCTAACTATATGATTTTGTAGGGATGAACTCTCTTTGGCCATGTTATTTTGAGATGACATAATTATTTTGATTAGTGTGCTTGAAGTATTATTATTTTTATGTCAATATGAACTTTTGTCTTGAATCTTTCGGAACTGAATATTCATATCACAATTAAGAAGATTTACATTGAAATTATGCCAAAGTATCACTCCGCATAAAAAATTCTCTTTTTATCATTTACCTACTGGAGGACGAGCAGGAATTAAGCTTGGGGATGCCTGATACGTCTCCAACGTATGTATAATTTTTGATTGCTCCGTGCTACTTTATCTATTGTTTTGGACTATAATGGGCTTTATTTTACACTTTTATATTACTTTTGGGACTAACCTATTAACCGGAGGCCCAGCCCAGAATTGCTGTTTTTTGCCTATTTCAGTGTTTCGAAGAAACGGAATATCAAACAGAGTCCAAACGGAAATGAATCCTTTGGGAACGTGATCTTCTCACCGAACGTGATCCAGGAGACTTGGACCCTACTCCAAGAAGTGCTAGAGGCGGTCACGAGGGTGGGGGGCGCGCCCCCTACCTCGTGGGCCCCCTGACGCTCCACCAACGTACTCCTTCCTCCTATATATACCTACGTACCCCCGACAGATCAAAGAGGGAGCCAAAAACCTAATTCCACCGCCATAACTTCCTGTATCTACGAGATCCCATCTTGGGGCCTGTTTCGGAGCTCCGCCGGAGGGGGCATCTACCACGGAGGGCTTCTACATCATCACCATAGCCCCTCCGATGAAGTGTGAGTAGTTTACTTCAGACCTTCGGGTCCATAGTTAGTAGCTAGATGGCTTCTTCTCTCTTTTTGGATCTCAATACAATGTTCTCCCCCTCTCTCCTGGAGATCTATTCGATGTAATCTTCTTTTTGCGGTGTGTTTGTTGACACCGATGAATTGTGAGTTTATGATCCAGCTTATCTATGGAAAATATTTGGTTCTTCTCTGAATTCTTTTATGTATGATTAAGTTATCTTTGCAAGTCTCTTCGAATTATCCGTTTGGTTTGGCCAACTAGATTGGTAGTTCTTGCAATGGGAGAAGTGCTTAGCTTTGGGTTCAATCTTGCGGTGACCTTACCCAGTGACAGAAAGGGTTGCAAGGCATGTATTGTATTGTTGCCATCGAGGATAACAAGATGGGGTATTTATCCTATTGCATGAATTTATTCCTCTACATCATGTCATCTTGCTTAAGGCGTTACTCTGTTTTTAACTTAATACTCTAGATGCATGCTGGATAGCGGTCGATGAGTGGAGTAATAGTAGTAGATGCAAAATCGTTTCGGTCTACTTGTCACGGACGTGATGCCTATATACATGATCATTTCCTAGATATACTCATAACTTGCTCAATTCTGTCAATTGCTCAACAGTAATTTGTTCACCCACCGTAGAATACTTATGCTCTTGAGAGAAGCCACTAGTGAAACCTATGGCCCCCGGGTCTATTCTCATCATATCAATCTCCATCACTTTATTTACTTGCTTTGCTTTTACTTTTTACTTTACATCTTTATACCAAAAATACCAAAAATATTATCTCTATCAGATCTCACCCTCGTAAGTGACCGTGAAGGGATTGACAACCCCTAAGCGTTGGTTGCGAGTAGCTACCGTTTTGTGTAGGTATGAGGGACTTGCGCGTGGTCTCCTACTGGATTGATACCTTGGTTCTCAAAAACTGAGGGAAATACTTACGCTACTGTGCTGCATCATCCTCTCCTCTTCGGGGAAATCCAACGCAAGCTTGAGACGTAGCAAGGCCCAATAGCTTCCGGGGGGGGGGGTGTTCCAGTAACCCCCGGTACTCCGATATATATCCGATAACCCCCGGAACTATTCCGGTGTCCGAATATAGTCGTCCAATATATCAATCTTCATGTCTCGACCATTTCGATCGAGACTCCTCGTCATGTCCCACATCTCATCCGAGACTCCGAACTACCTTCGGTACATCAAAACACATAAACTCATAATATAATCGTAATCGAACTTTAAGCGTGCGGACCCTACGGGTTCGAGAACAATGTAGACATGACCGAGACATGTCTCTGGTCAATAACCAATAGCGGAACCTGGATGCTCATATTGGCTCCCACATATTCTACAAAGATCTTTATCGGTCAAACCGCATAACAACATACGTTGTTCCCTTCACTACAAAATAATACACTTCTGTGATGATACGTGTTTGTCACAGTAGGTCACGTTTTTTGTCATGCATGTACATCCATGACGATTTTATGACAGTATCAAGATAGTCATACCTGTGATGTCAT
The DNA here is from genome assembly GCF_018294505.1 of Triticum aestivum. NCBI lineage: Eukaryota > Viridiplantae > Streptophyta > Magnoliopsida > Poales > Poaceae > Triticum > Triticum aestivum. The sequence goes on along the minus strand of NC_057795.1, from coordinate 26,535,624 downwards.
AGAAGTGTTACATGACATTACCAAAATTATCATCACGGAAGTGTCCACTTCCATGACGATAAATCGCGCGTCACAGAAGTGCTTTCGTCAAGGGTGACCGACACGTGGCATCCACCGTAACGGAACGCCGTTAAGCTATCGGGTCGGGTTTTGGATCCGATAACCCGTTAACAGCCCCGACCAATGGGGATTTTCCACGTGTAAAATCATCATTGGCTGGAGGAAACACGTGTCGGCTCATCATTGGGACAGATGTCATCCACTCATTGGACGGAAGGTGCCTATGATACGTCGACACGTGGCACGGCCCAACAGAGGCCCATTCCTGTGAAAAGGCCGGCCCGTTTGACTTGGTCAAAAGGTGGCGGGCCGGCCCATGGAAAGCCTGTTAACGGCTTGTTCGCATATAGCCCATTTACAGCCCGCTAACCCAAGGCCCGTTACGCCCTATCCGAATTAGGCCCAGTAGCTTCATCTGGGCCATTCAATATGATTCCAGCCATTTTCACTTCTGGCGCATGTATGACCCATGACGTCTTTCGGCCCATATGAGGCCCTATGTAACTCTTGGCCTATTAACGGCCCGTGGTGAAACTGGCCCGTAATGAGCAGTGTATCACTTTATACCCATTAACGGCCCGTTATTCCATTGGGCCGTTTCCAGCCCATGTTATCTTTCGGCCTTCTCAGAGCCCATTTATTCTTGGGCTCATTTCCAGCATTCTTTTACTTACGGCCTATTACTGTAATTTTCTGCTTGTGGGCCAAATTCAGCCCGTGGTTACAGTCGGCCCGTTTGTGGTCCATTAATACGTTGGGCCGTTTTCATAGTGTCATCAAATACGGCCTATTAATGATGGCCCGTTGTGGTCGGCCCATGAACGGACGATTCCAACTATAGCCCGTTTACGGCCATAATGCGGTCTGTTTGGCCCATGTTTGGCCAATCGATCATACGGCCCGTATAAGGCCCATTGACGATACGGCCCGCAGAAGGCCCATTGTTTCTACGGCCCGTAGAAGGCCCATTGTTTCTAGGGCCCGTACAAGGCCCACTATTTCTACGGCCAGTAGGTGGCCCAATGTCACTACAGTAAATATTAGCCCATGGTTATTGTGGCCTAGTTTTAAAAAATAGGTGATTGCAGCCACTAGCTAACCGCAAAAAAAGAACTGCAATGACTACAAGCAAACAAATAAACAAGACAACAAGGAAATAAATAAGCAAGAAACTAACACTAGGCTATCACGGCTATTACACATATTACATCCACTGGGCATAAAAGTTCGCCACCAGTGCAAATATAGGGAACAAAGCAGCATATCATATACACTGGTTGTCAAAGTTGGCGACCAACGCAAATAAACGCCGCAGCAAAACAAATCCAGAACTGAAACCACTTTAGAAGATCTCAAGAAACAATATCCTGGGTACCCATAATGCTGGCAAGATGCTTAGAAAGCTTATTAACTTTCTCTTGTTTGGCGCTTAAATCCTCCAGCGCTTGCCGTTGCACCAGAAAATATGCATCTGAATTCTGCAGGGACTTCCTCAGTCCTTCAGCTTCCTGTCGTAGCACATCCGATCGATTTCTTTCAACTTGAAGTTGAGACTCAAGAATACGAACTGATTCAGGCAGCGAGTTCGAAGAGCTTGTGCCAGCAGTAGTGGCCAGTAACTCGAACACTACATCAAGACAGGACTTTTGGGTTCCCTCACCGTCGTCAAGATAGTTTTTATCAGCTTTCTTGGAGACCAACAGGGATGTCTCACTATCTTGAACCTTATCTACATTACTTCCTTTACCATTGGATAACGCGGTACTGTTCTCCAATATTTTGTCCACATTCTAAAAGAGAAACAAGCAGACACATCACATGTTTACCATATTGTATATGAAACTCATTTTGGTAAATGAGTTCAGTAGTAAAGTGGACAGGATAACAGCATGAAACAAACATATATCTATGTACCATGGTCACTTTATGGTCTATATCATTCTAGTTTTTGTTGCCAAATCAAGATAGAGACACAGTTCAAATAATATTTGTTCAAGACAAAGCAGAATAGACAGAATATAACTGTAGGTAACTATAGAGCAATAACAACACTTGTAATGTGCATGACATGAGAACATAACTGTTTATTCAATTGAAACTGAAATCAACATAGAGCAGGTTACAACAGCAAACCAGTTAAAGAAACAGGTTTAAAACATACGTGTTGCACCATTGGAGTTTCAATTCCATCCTTCAAATTTGAAAATAGTTGGTATGAGTAAATATAGTAATGCAAGAGCAAAGGAGTATGAACCATAGCTACAGAACCTGACCTGAGAACAAATCTTCTTCTCCTTTAAGCGTTGAGTTGGGATTTGGAGTGGTGGTCCTCGTGCTTTGGGCACTGCAGTTCCCTTACTAACTGCTCATGTTTGGGTGCTCTGTGGTGGAGACGGTGCTGTGTCAACTGGAACTGGGTTACTATCTGCCGGGGTTGGGGTTAGAAGGGGTGTAGCTGGTTCTCTGTCCAACGGGGTAGGGGTACAATCCGTGAGAGTCTGGGTTATGTGTGGTGGATCTGGTCCTTGGGCAAGTATAACCGTGGTTCTATCTGCATGAACTGATAGCACTATCTTTTCTGAAGACCGTTTTGTTACTCCCTTAGATACTGCCATCACGCTCTCCAATTCAAATGGCTAATAAACAAGAAAAGTAATTGAAAGTATAGACATTGTATGATAGACAGGTGCAATGGATAGTGGGGAATAAAAGAGGGCATGAAATAATTCATATTTATGTTGTCTAACCAAACAGGATAGCATGACACAATTTCACATATATGATGGCTAACTAAACTGGATACCATGACACAATTTCACATTATGATGGCTAACTAAAAAAGATGGAAAGACATAGTTCAAAATATGAGACTATGTAAACAGGATGGCATGACATAACTATATAATGTGTTTATTAAATAGGTTGGCATGCCATAATTCACATACATTCACGGATAGAATGCCATAATTCAAAATATGATGACTGTAAACACTAAACAGGATGAGATGATATAACTATATGATGTCTTTATTAAATGGGTTGCCATGCCATAGTTCAGATAGATGATATGTATGTACTATGTAAACATGATGGCATGATATAATTCAAATATATGATTTATATAGTAAGCAAGTAAGCACATGGCAATTCATATATGATGTAAAAACTAAGCAATGCAAGACAACATGCATGTCATGGGTAATATAACCCTGCCAAGTTTGAGCATAGACCTCATGGGGGAAATAGGACTAGTCATCAGTCTCTGAATCCTCCTCTGAGGAGCTCTCTGTAACCAGCAAGATGTCTGCTTCAGCAGGTAGCATTGTCTGCTCTGAATACCTTGTTTTCACTCCAGATACTTCCATCACCACTTCAAATGGCTGATGCACAGGAAGAGTAGTTGAATATACAAACGTTGTCGACAAATGGAACACGTAATACAAAAAAAATGATAGAACGATATAATTCACATACATGATGATTGGCTAAACAGCATGGCGTTGCATAATTCACATATATAATGCCTTTGCAACAAGATAGCATTGTATAATTCACATATATAATGTCTTGCAACAAGATGGCAATGCATAATTCACATATGGAGTAATTAGACACTGAACAGGTGGCATTCACACAAAGCATGTCTAAACTAATCAAATGACATAGCAATGCGAGGCACCATACGCACGATATGAGCAACATAACCCTGCCAAGTTAGAGCATACACCTCGGGGGGGATAGGACTGGTCATCTGTCTCTGAATCCTCCTCTGAGGAGCTATCTGTAACCAGCGAGATATGCGCTTCGTTAGATAGCATAGTCTGCTCTAAAGACCTTGTTTTCACTCCAGAATTTGCCATCACCGTGTCAAATGGCTGATGCACACGAAGAGCAGTTGAATGTACTAACATTGTTGACAAATGTAATATGTAACGAAAAAAAGGATGGCCTGATATAATTTACATATAAGATGACTGGCTAAGCAGGATGGCATTGCAAAATTCACATATATGATGCCTGGCTAAACAAGATGGCATTGCATAATTCACATAAACGATGAATAAACTAAATAGATGGCATTCACACAAAGGATGTCTAAACTAAGTAGATGACATATTTGATGTATAAAGTAAGCAATGCAAGACACTATATGCATGATATAACCAACATCAGCATGCCAAGTTAGAGCGAAGACCTCAGGGGGTAAATAGGAGTTGTCTTCTGCTTCTAAATCCCCCTCAGAACAGATATCTTCCTCTCGATTACAATCCGAAATGCATGGAGGGGGGTCTGCCTTTGCGCCTACCATGGAGCGACGTCTGCATGAAATTTTATTGCCACGCAAGGCTCGTCTCTTTTGCTCTACATGTTCAGTTCCATTGTTTACAATAACTGTCATGCATAGGACTAAAACATAGTAAGATTATGTAAGGAGTGCATGCAGAAATCCAGAGTGATGGTAGCAACCTATGGATAGACCCAAAACCAATAATAGCAGGCAGATAATGGCTTTAGTTAAAAAATATAGATAATGGCTTCTTTACTGTTTGTTTCCCACCCAACATGAAACTCAATAGACACCGGAGATTAACCAGATAGTAGATAGATACTATTGATAGCGGCCCCGATATGTACCCCACAACCATTTAAAAACTCAAGTTTGACCATTAGTTTGGAGCTGACTCAGAGTCTAATCGGTGAACAGGACGATAAAGTAGCATGTAATATTAAGCGATGCATAACATAAGCAGACACGAAAGAGTGTGACCTCTCTTGCGGACCCGTGTAGTCCTTGAGGTCATCTGCTTGGTTGATGATGGTAATGCAGTTTTCATGGCTGCCAGCGGCGGGGAAGAAGATCTGAGGCGGCGAAAGACAGTATGGAGGCCGGATCCCTGCTGTGCTGCACCCTTTTGTCGTTGGAGCAGCTGAGCTGGGGTGGATGACGACACAGCAGGAGCGAGACAAACCACGCAAGGTTTTCTTTGACAACTATCTATAAGAGAAGTAATTCTGTAAGGGCTCGTTTGAATTGGAGGATTCCAACAATGCAGGGATAGGAAATAGACAGGAATAGGATAGGAATGCACGTGCAAAACAGAGAATTTAAAAACATAGGATTTCTGCCAATCTGGGTGTTTGATTCACAACAATTGGAAGATCACAGGATGCAAAGAAGCATGGTGAGATTAAGTCAAACCACAAGAAAATGTACGGTTATAATGCTATTATGCTACTATCTCTTAGTCTTGTGCTTCGTGAATAGGAATTCGAAAAGGAGGACAAGTGAAAATTAAAATTCGTACGTTTTTTCTTTCAAGGAGACACTAAAGGAACAAATCCATGTGCTCAGTGGACAATATATATAACATGTGGAGTAAAAAAGAGATGCAACAAGTGTACAACCTCTTTGGCGAAGTCACGTCGATCTCAGTGTGATTGGGTTGGCCAGTGAGGATGCTCCGGCTGACTTTGCTGTCGGAGGAGGGGAAGAAGTTCTTAGGCGTCTGGAGATGGAGCCCGAGGTACTGCTCCGCTGTGATGGAGGGTTTCGTCGTTGGAGCAGCTCCGGTGAGTTACACGACGCCGAGGCTGAAGCAGGACAAGAGAGACAATGAACAATGTTAACCTGAGTGGACTTCTAATAGCATCTCCAATACATGACATAAAATACATAACCACAAAGTGCTAGATGTAAAATACATCAGCCGCTCATCTCTGAACTTAACTGTCGAAACTGAACTTAACTGTCGAAACTGAATTTAACTGTCGAAACTGAATTTTGCAGTCGAAACTGAATTTGCTGTCGAAACTGAACGCACTAGCAAGGTGAGGCTACACGTCGGTCGACTGACTTTTTCATCTCTGGTCAGTCGATTTTGCAGCCGTTGGATACGAAATCAAGGGCATGCGGTTCATCTTCAACCTCCACCCCCCTGAGCCGCCAGCCACCACCGGCCAAACAGCAGCCCCCCGCCGCCCGCGGCCGGCGGTGCGCCGCCCCGCCTACCCCGAAAACACTCCCCACCGCCGGTCCGCCGCCGCCCCGGCCATCCCTCTACCCTCCCCCCCCCCCCCCCCCCCGTGTCGAGCTTTTTCTCCGGTGATCCCCACGCCAACGCCCCGCCACCGTCGGCGACCACCGCCCCCATCCTGAACCCTAAGATAGATAGTGGGGTACCTCTCCGGCGAGCCCCCCTCCCCGCTGCGGCTGGTTCTTCCTTCACCTCAGCGAGCCCCCCACCCCCTAAAAATCGACTAACCCAAAAGTCGATTCAGTCGACTAAAGTGTAGCTAAATCGGAGCAGCATCGCAAGCAAGAGCAAGAGCGAGAGCAGCAGCGCGAGCAAGAGCAATATCAAGAGCAGACCAGGCAGGGGACCGAGAGCAAAAGCAGAGCAGCAGCGCGAGCGAGAGCTAAAGCAGCAGCAGCTCCTACTGATGTGGACGTCGCCGCCGAGGGAGTGACGCCATGGAGGAAGTGGCCGGCAACGCCGCCGTGGATGGAGCCGCGCCATGTCGGCTCGGGACCGAGCGTCGGCAGCACTGTGAGATCGAATCAAGAAAATGCGGCGATTAGTGTACAACCTCTTTGGTGGCGCCGATTAGGCCGCAGCTTCATCTGAGGAAAAGGTGATGATGATGCTCTTCCGGTGGTGCAGGTGAAGACGGTGGTGTGGGAATGGAGGTGGCGTGAAAGACGAGGGGAACGTCGGGGCATCTCCTTGGAGGTGGAGGACGGGGTGGCTGAACCGGCGGGACGATGAGATCGACGACGGATCCTATCCGGTACGGGGGATGAGGGACGTCGAGGTGTTGCTGTGGACGACGTCGTCGGGGAAGAGGCTCCGGCTGGGTGGCGGACGAAGCAGGGTGTGGGTTTTCGTCGCCGGTTTTCACGGCCTCGGTGTACGAATGGGTGGGCGGATGGGATGGCAGTGGGGAACCATGGCTTAGAGACGCGCTTGTCCGAAATGTGGGGTAAGTTACAAAAGTACCCCCACCGATTTGAGGCGGTTCTTTCGGTTCAGGGGTACCACGGGCATTTTGCGTGTCGGGATTTCTCAGGAGGTGGGAGTTTTCGCGCGCATTGTAATTTCAGAATAGCAAGGCACGGGTTGAGATGGAGGGAGTTGTCGGAGCACAACGAGACAAAGATATATCTTAAATATTTCGGGCTAACAAGGCGCGCGTTGAAATTTCCGGACAAGCCTAACGTGTACTGTACCAAATAAATGCGCACTACAAATGTCATTCAAAACTTTGAATTCATGTTATGTTCAATTAAAATATTTTGCTACGTGTATAATGCATGCAACCTACTACTCAAATGAACGTTTGTGCATTCCAAACGTATATACTACCGCTTCAATATGAACTAAATTTGAATTTCTTTCTCTATTTGAATAAGATCTACAGTAATGATAGTTGTGAAGTCAAAGCATTTGAATTCGTTTCTATGTTTTAAAAAGATCTACAATCATCATTATTGTCAAGTTAAACCATCCTTTGTGTATTATCTTCACAGCACACCACATGATTAGTCTCGAGTTACATATGAACTATGTGTACTATATGAACTCGAACTAGATTTTTTGAATCCACTTTATTTTTATTTCAAATCACATTACATTTCTAGCTCTAGCTAGATCTTCATAATCTAAACCATGTCTCATATGTATAATGTGTTTATCACATTATGTATGGTGCCCCGCCCCCTACGCCTACAAGTATTTAGATGTGAGTTGCAAACACCACACATTACCACAAATTCAAATAAAATGTGAGAATGTTCGATATATAGTATTGTTTAGATTGTTCGATATTTAGTTGTAAGATGCAAACGCCACACATTATCACAAATTCAAATAAAATGTGAGATTGTTTGATGTATAGTATGGTTTAGATTGTTCGGCATTTAGCTGTGAGTTGCAAACGCCATGCATTATCACATTATGGTATAACATGTGCACAACACGTGTATCACCTCTATATTCATGCATGCAATGTTTAAAACACTATGATCTCCTATTCAAATATATGAATCCGCTTTCATATCAAATTATGATCTTTGTTAGTCTCTTACACCCACACAATCCTCTGACCTTTGTAGTTACATCTAACTTTCTCTCGTGCATGCACACGCCCTCCTCGCCCTCCCCCTCCCTCGGCATTCTATCCACCGGGCACATTCATTTTTTTTAGGTCGTTCTCCCAGAGTCTCCACAACTCCTTTCCGACACACACCGATCGATAAACCTCTCCAGCGATGCCTGCCTACAACATACACACACACCTTCAATCTCCTCCTTTATGTGTCCTTGCCTCGTGTCTCTCATACGGTCAGACACACATGTAAACTCTCGCCCCTCTTTTCATCGATCTCACAACCGCACACTCCTCCACCTATCTAGCTAGTAGTTGGGCCTCTCGCACCACCTCCTAGCTCCATTCTCTCTGTCTATCCGTCTCGATGGGCCTTATTTGCCTCTAACAAATGGACGTACACCGACCGATCTCTCGCTATACATATAGCTAGCTAGGTCCTTATAACTCGTTTTTACCCACACGTCGATCGATCTACCTCATTAGTTGTGTCTCTCCCTTCCTCCGACAAACAACAATTGATCTACCGATCTAGTTAGGTTTGCTTACCAAACACATGGTTCCCCTTCATCATCCATGGATGCGTCCCGACAGATCTATCACGCACAGGCACACACAGAAACACATCCCCACTCTTATTGATAACATTGCAGTTCCACCCTTAGTTTGTCTAGTAGGCCTCTCCCACCATCTCCGAGAAGCAGCTCCATCACCCATCCAGCGCTCTACCCCTCTCCCTCCCTCTCCCTCCCTCTCTCTCTCTCCTCTCTCTCTCTCTGTCCCATCATATTTCCCGTCCTTCAGTTATGTATGGATGTCGACCGATCTCCCTCAAGACATAACTGGGTCTCTCCTTCTCAACACATATACGAGTCGTTCTACCTCTATAGTTAGGCCTCTGCCTACCCCTTCCCCCACCACTACTAGGAAAAGGCCTACTAATGGCGCACCTAATTTGGCCATTAATGGCGCATTAGTGGTGCGCCATTAGTGCCACGCCATTAGTATATTTTACTAATGGCGCACCACTGGTGCGCCATTAGTATCTGGTATACTAATGGCGGACCTCAGATGCGCCATTAGTATATACAACAGTGCGCCATTAGTATGCCTCCCAGGGGGCCATGTATACCCAGGTGCTTTGGCATACTAATGGTGCACAACAACAAGATGCGCCATTAGTAACTTCGGCATACTAATGGCGCACTGTTTAATGATGCGCCATTAGTATCCTTTGGCATACTAATGGTGCACTGTCATGTGATGCGCCATTAGTATGAATATTAGGTTTTTTTTATTTTTTTATTTTCTGTTTTTTGCACAGGTTATAAAATGTATAATTGGACAAAATATAGACAGCACACATCAACAACAGATTCATCGAATACAATAGAAGATTAGTCTCTGAATACAATTCATCATATTAGTCTCCGAATACAATTCATCATATTAGTCTCCGAATACAATTCATCATATTAGTCTCCGAATTGAAAAGACCGAACAAAGATAGAACATTATATTACAAGTATCGAGACCGCGAGTAGCGAGTTTGTCTTCACATTACAAGTCGATATCGATCATCTAAACTACCATCACATAGAAGAGAGCTGCGGTCATCACGATGAGCATCATCACGATGAAACTCGTCTTCATCCGGTTCCTCCAACGCTCCCTCCCCTCTCCCGCTAGATAGCGGGCGTATCTAGATTCGGCCTCGGCCCTAGTGGTGTACCCTTTGTAACTGTTACCGCTGAATCGGTGAACCTGTCTCCGACACTCCTCCCAGTCGTCGTAGACTCCGGGAACCTTACCCTTGTACACGACATACGACGGCATCGCTATGCACTAGCCAAACGAAACGTTAGTACCAATTCATAGACAATACATAAGCAATATATAAGTATGCAACAAAACGATCGGAAGAGAAAAGCAAGACATTAATAGCATCGATTACATCTAAGTTGAATGACTCCCGAAACCAAAGAGACATACTACAAGTTCATTAAAGTTTAATTACAACATGAGCCAATCGATGTTTCAGAACTAGACACAGCATCACTGCTTTCGACTCGACTCAAGGGACCGGAGCATGGATGAAGCCACCGTCTATCGTGGGAGTCATGAAATAACGGGCGTTGTCAGCCTGCATTTGTAGCATTGTGTCGATGTCACTGTTGGACGGTTGATTTCTGAGGTAGAACTGCCCCGAGGTACGAAGGACATCTTGATGGATGATTTCTGCAAACTCCGACTGGATGTGAAAGAATTCTTGTCTCATGTCCGCGTCCTGGATTGCCGACACGCTCGCGGCCCAATCTTTGAGTTTACTCGGTAGCAAAAGTTGATGATGGTCCCGTACGATCGCCCGCATGTGATGGATGGCATAGTAGGCACCCTTCTGACCGCCAGGCGGCTGCTTGACGCAGCAGAACATCGTATTGTGGGAGAAAACATGCTTGCCGTACTTACGAATAGGCCTGGTGAAGGTGCCTCCAGATTTGGCGTAGCCAGGGAGAACATCATCAAGAACCTTCTTGACATTTGTGTAGTCTACGTTCGACTGACGGTCCGGGTCGAAATACGTGGCCATGGAATATTTGGGGCTTAGGAGGATGAGCGTGCAATGTGTGTCACTGCAGAAAACATGGAATGTTAAAAGAAAAACGATCAAAATCTAAGAATTCATATGTTACGGGCCGGTTGAGGGAAGGACTTACTCGGGAAAGTAAGGCACGAGGAAGTTATCCTTATCTTGGTTTGCCAGAATGACGCCTTCGAGGTAAGAACTCGCGACTTGCCGGTCCCCAGCGCTGCCCAAGATCTTGGCACACATGTAGAAGGGGTCGACTATCACGATGTCCGGGGTCTTGTCGCGAATGATCCGCATCTCCATACTCAGCGAAAATAGCCGAACGAAGGTGTAGTGCAGCGGATGAAGGTTAAACATAGCAAAGATGTCATCAAACCGCAGGACGATCGTACCCCCGATGTCGCCATCCACAAAGCCCTTGCCCTCTGGCACCTTGGCCACGAAAACCGGGTATGCCACATCCTTCTCTCTGAAACGCCGCTTCTCCAAAGAAAGAACACTGTCGTGCAGACTCCGCATAGCACCGGTTGCAGCATTGAGCATATTTGGTGGTAGCATCGCCCTACCCGCCACATGCACCCTCCTCGAGATATCCTTAGGTGAAGGTGGCCCGTCCTGAGCACAGATCGTACTCGGTGCCGGCTGGCTCGCACCCTTGTTAGTCTTTCTTTTGCGTGCCTTCTTCTTCTCCTGTAATGGGACCAAGTTCTGCTCATAGACTGCCTTCTTGAGTGTGTTGGGGCTGATAATATTTCGCACCTCGCCTATCTGAGGCTCGGTGAAGTCGGCAGCTGGAGGCGTCTCCTGAGAGCTGAACGGCAGACGACGCATGTTGCAACTTGGCTTCTCCGCGGTACCAGCTAGATCGCGCACGTCTTTTGTTGGGTTGGGTTCTTGAGAAGGAGGCCCCATGAAGTCGCCATCGTACCCATGATCAGCAAAGTACTGATCGACGCTGCCAAATGTATCATCGTCGTCGTCGTTCTGATCCTGTGCCATATGCATGTCTGGATCCAGTGGCATAGGGATGTCCGGCACCGTTGCGGCGGTCTTGCCATGGGGCCGACTTGGCGCCGACACGACTGGCGGTGTTGTCTTTGGGGTGGTGTCCCCCGCCCCCAAACGAATCTGGCTCTTCGGCCAAAGCAGGGGCCAGCTCAGGCAGGCGCTGAGGGTCATCACGTCATCATCGTCGGCCCCGACGGGTCGAATCGGAGGTAACAACTCGTTGCAGCCTGGCAGCACCCGAACCAGTTGAACCCTAAACAAGTTGGGTGGCATCTGGATACCGTGGAACAAGGGGTTGCCCGGTTGAACGATTTTGCCCTTGGCGACATCGACCAACTCGTTGTTCACGAAGTGCAGGAGAGTGCACGGAACGTCGGCGGCGCCCTGCGAAAACATGTAGGGCGTCAGGGATGCCCAGTCAAAGGCAAGGAGATGAAGTCCTCGGCCGAGAGAGGCTTAATTAGTTACCGTGATGATGGCGTCAAGCTCGGCTAATGTCGAGGCACAGCCAACGGCGGGCGTGCAGTTGACGGAGGGGCCGCTTGCTGTAGAGGTGCCGGCCGGCGTACACCCGGGTGCATTAAGCTCCCGTGCCGGCGTCCGAGACACCAATGCCGCCTCCGCCGGAGACACCAATGGCCCCGCCATCGCATTCTGCGAGTTGCTGGCCGTGAAGCTAGGAATCGGGGGCGGCCCCTGTTGGCCGCCCGCAATCCACGCACTCAACCCCTCGATCAAGGTAGGCACAATGGCGGTGAACGTCGCTCCGAGTTGTTGTTGCACTTGCTCTTGGACAATCTCCGGAATCCGCGCCACCTGTGCCTTGAGTTCTTGAACCTCGCGCGCCTGGCTTTCTGAGCTGGTCTTTTTCTCCTTTCGCCCACCATTGTTATAGTATGACGACCATTTTGTCGACAAGCCTTTGCCGGCCACACGACCAGCGGACGTCGGCTTACTGAGCTTATCCTTGTTCTTCATTACATTCAACGCCCTATTTAGAGTGGTGTCCCAAGGGTTGCTCTTAGTCGACCCCGCGCTACTGCTTTCAGTCGCCTGCGGAAGGAATGTGAACCATTTAGAAATTTGGCTTCATTAATTAGAATGCAGCCATATGGAGCTAATTACGCGGGGGTGTATTCCTTACCAGAACAAGCTCAAGCGCCCTGGTCTTCGGATCCGTGGTAAGCTCCTTTGTTTTCGGGTCCTTCTTGTGCTGGGCCCTGACAAAGTTCCTGGTCTGCTTGTCACCGTATTTATCAAAGAGGAGCGGTAGGCCTTGCTCGGCACGGTCCACCTCCTCCTTGTCCCATATAGGCTCCGCCACTCTGTAACCGCCGGGACCGAGTGTGTGTTCCCCTAAGTTCAGCTCCCGCATTTCTTTCCCCCACTGACTTGATTGGGAGTTTGCGGTGCTCGAGCAATTGATCTTGAAGTCGTTGTAGTCATCTTCGGTGATCGAAGGATTTTTCTCCTTGATCTTCTCATAACTCTCACCTTTCTCGATCATTCTCTTCACATTGCTTTTCCAAGTAGACAGGGCCTTGCTCATCTTCGTGAGGGCAGCATTGTTCACTTTATTCCCTTTGAGGCTTGTGTTTTCAAATTCAGCGGGGAACTTGTATCGTTCGTGCAGCTTCGTGAAGAGGAGGTTGCGCAAATTCCCTCGGTCAGGATGCCTCAGGTTCTCGGTGTTGATCGAGACGGTGCTCCGGAGAATGCACCCGAGCTGAAGCGAGTACCCCTTGACTATTCGTTCGGGCGCCGTTGGATTCCCGTCGGAGTCCACTTCAGTAACTTCCTCCTTGAGGGTGCGGAGCACGGTCGGGCGCCGGTCCTTCCGTTGCCTCTTCGGTTGGCTGCCATCTGTGCGTGCGCCGCCATCATCAGTGCTGGCATCCTCGGCGGCACCATTAGTGGTGGCATCAATGGGGTCATCCTCGGCGGTACCATCAGTGGTCTCAGGATCGGTGGGGAAGGCAGCGTCCTCATACAAGTGAGGTTGTTCCTCCATCTCCTGGGACAGCTCCCAAAATGCCTTGCCGCCTGAGCCCCCGGCCTCATTGTTGTTGGCCATGTTTCTCTCTAAATAGGAACAAAGTTTGGTCAAAAAGTTGGTTATTGTCAAGGAACAAGATCATGGTCTCATCATTTAGGGTTTGTCGACACCGAGGCGTCCTAAAAGCTAAGCTTTTATCATTGAGGGTTTTTCGACGCCGAGGCACCCTAAAAGCCTAAGCTTTCATCATTAGTCACAAGTACCCCCGCCCATGCATTAGTCACAAGTACCCCATATGTCCTATTTTTAGCAAAGTCATGCTAAAATTCATGGAAAATTTCAGCATGACCTTTGCTGAAAATAGGACATATGGAGTACCCGAATTTGCTGGAACGGAAGTTAATCGACATTCCAGCAAACTCAAGGGCCTCTCGGGTGGACAAGGCAAAAAAGGCCTCCATCACAACATGGAAAATACATTGGCATGTGAAGAGGTGAAACAATATATGCATCTCCAAGCAGTATCATTCAACATTTTGGACAAACCACTACAAGCAATACTGGATCAGATACAAGAAGAATGTGAGAAAATGCAGACAAATACTAACAGATTGAGGTGTTTAACTTGTGGTGCTCTCAGTGCTATTAACATTTCAAGTCAAAACCTTTTCTGGTTAGTAAGTGTTTCTTGAGCATATGTATGTAGTAAGTGTTTCTGCTCTCAGTGTTTCAGAACACATATTTTAGCTACCTAGTACCAGTGCTATTACCCAGCAGTTAATTAGCTTTTGCTTTTGCTTTTCAGTGCCAAATTCTAGCTAGTACCAGCAAATTAACATCTAGCAGCAATCATTTTCAAATATAGTTCCAAAAGATGCAACACATAAGAGAATTGTATTATGTTTCAATACTTAGCCAGAGTTATAATGCAATATTTCTTTCAGTTTAACTAGTGTTCTGAACTCTTTAACAAAATCAGGTGCAACTTGCTAAACAAGGAGGATTGTCTGCTTCATTTCATCGTCAGCTAAAAGAACATAGAAGGAGCCCTGCTAAGAATACAGTTTGAGATCCAAGATACTTTTCACCGGTTTCAGACCCCATTAACAATATGGGTGTTAAACTTGTATATTCCATGGACAGTGTAAACTGTACCATGTCACACACGCACACGCACAAAAAAAAACTCAGACACAAGATGCAAATGTGCATGATACAGAAAACTGAATGTGGGTAGCTGAGCAATCACCAATATCACATAGTACATCCAGAGCATATGATTGGACTGAAGTTGAGACAATCTGGTTGAGACCCAGGTCCTGGTGATGTTCCGTTTGAGGCAAATCTGATTTCGGCTAATGGTACTCAAGATGGTATTGCTCCATTTACAAAAAATAAATAAAAATGAACATTGCAGTTACAGAGTCTGAAGGGGAATTTGGAACCTGAGCTGAGCAATGATAAATACTACTTATCAGTGCAAGTATATCATTTCACAAGCTTCTGTTAAGATTGGACATCACAGGAAGTGTTTAATTCCTTGAAAAGGTCAGCAGCTAACATGAATAATAAATACAATTCCAAATGATGCAAACACTACCCCAAACGAACTTTTTCGTGACGGTTGATCAGATTCGTGAAGGCTGCGGGTCCTCCTTCAGGAACGTACGACGTTCGTGACGTGAATGGCGTACCGAAGCGAATGGGTCGAGTCAACCCTGAAGGGTCGAAGCTAACAATTGACCCAGCCCAGACCAGAGAGGAGGGAGAATAGAAGGGGGTGGGGGACTCACCTATGTTTGCTGTAGCCGAGGCTGAAGCACCACCAGTCAGAGCCGAGGCGACGTGGCCCTCCTCTCCCGGCGTCGTCCTCGTCCTGGTCGCTCGCCGGCGCGCTCTACCTGCAGAGCAGAGACGACACGAGGGTCAGCTAGATGGAGACGGGAGGTACAAGAAGGATCCACAGCAGCAGCACCTTCTCCTCCTGGGATGAAATTGGAACTCACCAGGGTGAGGCGTCGAGGCGTCGAGGCGGCGTCGGGGCGGCGTCGGGGCGTCGAGGCGGCGTCGAGGCGTCGAGGCGGCGTCGGGGCGGCGTCGAGGCGGCGGGGCAGCGGTGTCGGGAGAGGAGAGGGGAAGGGGATTGAGGGCGAGGGCGAGGGAGAGAGAGGGGATAGGTTTGGGCCGGGGAGGAAATATGGATGGGGGCGGCACAATACTAATGGCGCACCACAACTCGGTGCGCCATAAGTACATCCATACTAATGGCGCACCTCGCCCTGGTGCGCCATTAGTATTTTTTTTTCTGCTCGAGCCAACAGGTTATCTTCCACCTGACCTGATCCACATCAAGTTCCCTCTACTAGCTCGACTGGTCAGCAGCCAGTTCTCACACCAGGAGGTCCTGGGTTCGATTCCCAGGCTCCACAATTTTTTTATGCATTTAAAATGCTATTTGATACTTATTTGTGTTTAAATATGTTCAAACTTGTTTAAATCATAACAGTAATATTTTTTTATAAGACAGTAATAGTCTTTTAAAAAATATCATCAAACAGTAATGCTGGTGGAGCGGGGGAGGGTGCGGGGGGTGCGGGGGGTCGGCGGCGGCGTTTGAGTAGGGGAGGGGTGCGGGGGGTCGGCGGCGGCGGTTGAGTAGGGGAATCGAGGGTGCGGGGGGTCGGCGGCGGCGGCCGGTGGACCGGGGGGTGCTCGGCGGCGAGGGGAACTGGATCTGGCGAGGTGGGATAGCGATCGAGATGGAGGGGGATCGAGATCGAGTGTCCATGAAATTTAAAAATATTCATGATAGTTCAAAAAGTGCCCATGAAATACAATCGAGAAATGAAGGCTACGATTTAAATACAATGGATCTTAGCTAGCTATCTGTTCACAATCTTCTTGCCCTTCTTTTTCGCAAATGGAGTTCTTCTGTGGAACGGACGTCCTTTAGGTAGGGTGGTCCTGCTTCTTCTTGTGGTGTATGCTGCTACTTCATCATCGTCATCATGTTCGATCCTCGGGTCGCCGTACTTGTCGAAGTCTTGCTCATTGGCTACTCCATCCAATCCGATGATCTTCCTTTTGCCTCTCCTCACGACAACACGACTGGGCTTTGACGGGTCGGTAATGAAGAAGCATTGGTCAACTTGGGAAGCCAGTACCCATGGCTCGTTTTTCGCGGTGACGTTTGCGCCTGCGGTCTTGGATTTGGCTTCGGGTATAACCATGGTGGTGAAATACCGGTCTTCTTTTAGGACGCTCTTCGCCCATCTGACACGGAATATCGGGACCTTCTCTCCAGCGTAGCTCAGCTCCCAGATCTCCTCGATCCTTCTGTAGTATCTGTCCTTGTCATTACCGGTGTAGGATTCCATCGTTACCCCGGAGTTCTGATAACCATCGCTCTTCATGTCCTTGGCCTCGGTGTAGAATGTGTGGCCGTTGATATCGTACGCCTCATAGGTCATCAGGTTGTGCTTGGCGCCCTGTGACAAGGCGAATATGAGTTGTTCTTCCGCAGAAGAATCCTCATGTAAAGGGTACGACAGAAGCTTCTGCTTGAACCAACGCGTGAAACATGAGTTGTGCTCTTTGATTATATCTCCGTCCGTCCTCTGTTGGCCTTGGTCATTGTACGTCTTCTTAATAAAGGTTTTGTGCTCTACCACCCAAGGATCGACCACGTCTATGTGTTGTAGCGCGACTAGGTTTGCTCTTTCAAAGTCAGCGAGTCGACCCTCTAAGTCGACATGCATTTCGCGGCGACCCTCACGGTGACCCCATCTAGCGAGCCTGCCGAGGTGCCTATTGACGGGCAGACCAACGGGGTTCTCAATGCCTAGATAATTCATGCAGCAGGAGATGCACTCTTCGGTCAGAAAGCCCCTGGCTATACTTCCCTCTGGACGTGACATGTTGCGAACGTATCCTTGGATGACACCATTCATCCTTTCGAACGGCATCATGCTGTGCAGGAACGTCGGCCCGAGTTGGATGATATCCTCCACTATATGGACCAGCAGATGCACCATAACATCGAAGAATGCGGGCGGGAAGTACATCTCAAGCTCGCATAGTATCACCACGATCTCTTCCTCTAGCCTTCTGAGTTGCCTCACGCCAATCGACTTCCGAGAGATGACATCGAAAAAGTTGCATAGGCCAAATAGCGTTTCACGGACGTGCGCGTCCATGATCCCACGGATTGCAACTGGAAGTATCTGCGTCATCAGCACATGACAGCCGTGAGACTTCATCCCACTGAACTTCTGCTTCGCTGGGTCTAGGTATCTGCTTATCTTCGCCGCGTAACCGTAAGGAAGTTTTACTCCTAGGAGGCAGGTGAAAAACTGCTCGATCTCCTCCTGACTTAGAGTGAAGCACGCGGGAGGGTAGTCATTTCCGGTCTTCTTGGCCTTTTTGCCTTTGCGACGACTTACTGTGTCCTGCTTCGCCTCATCATCATCATCATCATCATCATTAGCGTGAAGCTCCTGCCTGATGCCCATTGATTTCAAGTCTGCCCTTGCTTTCGGCCCATCTTTGGTCCTCTCTGGCATGTTGAGCAGGGTACTAAGCAGACTCTCACACACGTTCTTCGTGATATGCATGACATCAAGGCTGTGAGGCACACGGTGGATCTTCCAGTACGGCAAGTCCCAAAAAACAGACCTCGTTTTCCATTCCTTCAGCAGCGTCTCTGGCGCCTTTCGCTTCTTTCCCGACTCTGGCGCCTTTTGCTTCTTTCCCGGCAATGGGCAATCTTTCCAATTTTTCAACAGCTTGTCTATTTCCTCTCCGCTCCTCGTACACGGGCGTTTTCGGGGTTCGGTTTCACCATCGAACAGATCCTTGCGTTTCCTCCACGGGTCAACGTCGCGAAGCCACCTTCGATGTCCCATGAACACGGTTTTCGAAGACCCGGGATCTCTATCTAGCTGGCGATACGTTGTGTCATCCATGCACCTTACGCATCCAGAAAATCCGTGGACTACCTGCCCCGCGAGATATCCGTAACCGAGATAGTCGTGCACCGTCGTGAGCAGTGCGGCTCTCATAGGGAAATATTCTTTCTCTGTGGCGTCCCAAGTATTGGCTGGCGTTTTCCACAACGTGTCAAGCTCCTCTTTCAGCAGCCCTAGATACAGATTGATGTCGTTCCCTGGTTGTTTCGGTCCTTCAATTAGCATACTCATGTGAATGTACTTCCTCTTCATGCACAACCAGGGGGGAAGGTTGTACATCCACACAAACACAGGCCAGGTGCTATGTGTGCTTCTCTGGCTGCCAAACGGATTGACTCCATCGATGCTCGCGCCCAGCATGATGTTCCTTGGATCGTTCCCAAATTCTAGGTCTTCGAAGTTCAATGCTTGCCACTGGCTCGCATCCTTAGGGTGACTCAGCATCTTGTCTTTTTTATCTATCTCCGGATCATTTGCGTCATCTTCTCGTTTCTTCTCCTCCCTATCCGCGTGCCAACGCAGGAGCTTTGCTACCTTAGGGTCCGCGAAATACCACTGCAGACGAGGAGTGATTGGAAAGTACCACACCACTTTTCGAGGAGCTTTCTTCC
The DNA here is from genome assembly GCF_018294505.1 of Triticum aestivum. NCBI lineage: Eukaryota > Viridiplantae > Streptophyta > Magnoliopsida > Poales > Poaceae > Triticum > Triticum aestivum. The sequence continues at coordinate 26,516,286 of NC_057795.1, read as the reverse complement.
TCTTCTTGTATCGAGTGACGCCGCACACCGGACATGTGGTAGACTCCGCGTGCTCGTCCCGATAAATGATGCAACTGTTCATGCACACATGGTATTTCACGTGCGGTAAATCCAGAGGACACATGATTTTCTTCGCCTCCTCCAAACTGGTCGGGCACTTGTTCCCTTGGGAAGACTTTCGTGCCAGAATGACATGTTCTCGTCAAAGCATGCGTCGGTCATTTTGTGTTTTACCTTCATCTCCAGAGCCATGAGCGTTACTTTCAGGCGGGTATCCTCGGGCCTGCATCCTTCATACAATGGAGTAACCGCGTCTAACTCAAGTTGATCCATCTTGGCTTTCTCTCGGGCGGCAGCTCTTGCGTTATCCGTCTCCTTGAGAAGCAGCTCTTGAATATGAGGGTCCTGCACCCAACCCATCGATGGTCCAGCGTCGTCTGCTCCGCCGGCATCATCATCTTCATGATCATGCCCGTCGTCTGCTCCGGCATCTTCCTCATCATCATGTCCTGCATCTTCTACATGATGACTGTGTACAGCATCACCGTCGTGATCATCTCCTGGGGATTTTTCGTCTTCTCGCCCGCCCGAGCCACGGTGGTTGTCTTGCTGCCCTTCCTCATTTCTTGCCCGGCCCCCATGGACGACTTCGTAGTCATCTTCATCACCTTGCCACCGATAGCCATCCATGAAACCACGCAAGAGCAGGGGGTCCCGCACCTGCCCGGAATCCGGGTCCGCAATAAGGCTCTTCAGCTTGCATCTTCGACACGGACATCTTATCTCCGTCTCGTTCTTTTGAAGCATCTCGGCCTTCGCGGACCTCAAAAACCTATTCACGATGCCTTCGGTCATCGTGCGGACCATGGTCGCCTGCGGGGTAGAGCAAAACGATATTTTAGAACCAAGAAAAAATTTGGCATGACTTTCCCTAAAAATAGGACCAAAAAGAATGCTTAATGCCAAAATTCTCACCGAAACGGAAATGAATCAACATTCCGGCAAAATATTGGCAATTATCGCATTTCAAATACCGGTACACCTCCAAACACAAACACATATGCAACACCACAAACATATGCAACACCACGAACATACATAGATCTAGCTAGGCCATAAAAAGTGCATGTGCACATTGTTGTAGGGAGAACAACATAAATATAGCTTCCCCCCTTACTTACCTATCAAAACAAGATAATTTAACCACTTAATTTGAATGAATCTATGGTGGAAATGAGGTGAAAAAGAGGAGGCACCCGAGACAAGGAGGAGGTGGAGAGAATGAAGTGGGGAGAAAGTGAGTGTGGGTAGGAGAGGCTGTCCAAAATATCTTGTTGCTGCCCACTTACTAATGGAGCACCAACTCCAAATGCACCATTAGTAATCCAGGTTACTAATGGCGCACCTTCTGGTGGTGCGCCATTAGTAGTTTTGCAAAAAAAAACATACTAATGGCGCACTGTGCGCCATTAGTAGTTTTGCAAAAAAAGGAATAAGAAATATAATAAAAAAAACAACATTAGTGGCGCACTTTCCGACAGGTGCGCCATTACTAGTTACAACTAGTAATGGCGCACTGAGTCTGGATGCGCCATTAGTATGTTTGGACAGGCGCACTAGTTCAAAAAAAAATTTGATACTAATGGTGCACCTTGGGCCAGGTGCGCCATTAGTAGTTTCAACTCTAATGGCGTATCAGAAGGTGGTGCGCCATTAGTATATACTAATGGCGCACCGCTTGTCTGGTGCGCCATTAGTGTCAATCCCATCTATAGCCCTTTTTCTAGTAGTGCACCCCCCTCCCCCCCCCACACACACCGATACATCGAGCGCTCTAGTCATGTCTCCCTGCCACATACAAACTTGACATGTGCCCTCTAACGTTTGAAAGTGCGTTATATCGACTAGAGGGGGGGTGAATAGGCGATTTTTATGAATTCTTCACTGAGGAATTTGCCAGTGAGGAAATTCCTTAGCGAAGAACTACTTGCAGCCTAATAAGTACTCAGAAGTAAGCGTAGCAGAATACATGCATGGTCATCATGATGAAATGAAGACAAACACAGAGTACAGAAAGCGTAAACACAGGATAACACAAGATGAAGACAAACAGACTGAAGAAATTGAACTGAGGAAATTGAGAAAGTCTTCAGTCAAAGTCTTCAAACACAGATATGAACAAACACTCAACACAGTAATGAGGAAATGAATGGGTTGAGGAAATAGAACCAGTTAGGTTTGTGAAGACAATGATTTGGTAGACTAGTTCCAACTGCTGTCTCAGTTGTACGTCTGGTTGGAGCGGCTGAGTATTTAAACTCGAGGACACACAGTCCCGGACACCCAGTCTCTGAGCACGCAGCTCAGGACACCAAGTCCTCACCGTATTCTCCTTGAACTAAGGTCACACAGACCACGTCCAATCACTCGTGGTAAGTCTTCAGGCGACTTCCAAACCTTCACAGACTTGGTCACTCGGCGATCCACAATTCCTCTTGGATGCTCTAGACCATGACACCTAACCGTCTGGAAGAAGCACAGTCTTCAAAGGTAACAAGCGTCGGATCCACGCAGGATCAATTTCTTCAGTGATGCTCAATCACTTTGGGTTTGTAGGTGTTTGAGTTTGGGTTTTCCTCACTTGATGATTATCGCTCAAAGTCCTCGGAGGATGGGTTGCTCTCAAATGACAAGTGTCAAGTTCTCTCGGAGCAGCCAACCAGCTAGTGGTTGTAGGGGGCGGGTATTTATAGCCTAGGGAGCAGCCCGACATGATAAGACATAAATGCCCTTCAATGATATGATCGTTAGGTGGATAAGATATTTTGGGACAGCTGGCACGCAGCATAGCAACGGTCGGAAATTTGACTCTCAAATTCCTCAGGGCTATCATGTTCCTCACTGTGTAGGCAATCCGCACTGGCGAATTCCTAACTCCTCAGTCAGAACAAATCCCTCAGCGACCAGAAGAACTTCGTCTCTATCACTGAAGAAATTGACTGAACTGTATGAGATTTCCAAAGGCTTCACTCGAAGGGATTGGTATGTGTAGGATTTTGAGTTGAGCATCACATGGAAATTTTTCCTTAGTATTTCCTTGACCCCCTTTAACAGTATGGTGTTTCCTATGACTCAAGAAAGAGAAAAACGAAACTACGAAAACAAAAGTCTTCACGCTTCATGTTCCTCAAATGAATATCAAGTCTTCAAGGTCACACCAAATTCTTCACTTTCAAAGTCTTTAGATAGTCTTCAGAATATCAAAGTCTTCAGTCGAAGAACTTCATTTTTAGGGGTCGACTTTCTTTGTAAATATCAAACTCCTCATAGACTTATAGACCTGTGTACACTCATAAACACATTAGTCCCTTAACCTATAAGTCTTCAATACACCAAAATCACTAAGGGGCACTAGATGCACTTAAAATCTCCCCCTTTTTGGTGATTGATGACAATACAGGTTAAGTTTTCAACGGGGATAACATATGAAGTGTAAATACTGATTTTGAGGAATTTGATTGCAAGATATAGAAGAGCTCCCCCTGAAGATGTGCATAGTGAGGAATTTTGCTTTTGAGGCAATGCACAATTGAAGATTTGAATCATGGAGATCTCCCCCTATATCTTGTAATTCATACACGCATTTGATATATAATATGAAGAATTTGAAATGCATGATGAAATATGGTGCCTGATGCAGTTCAGCATGCGTGCAATAATATTAATGAGGAATAAGCATGCGAAAAAATGCATCCAAAGTATCAGAGCTAGTGCAACAAAAGTATCAGCGCACCATCGGGTTTAAGATTACAACTCGATCCAATAAAGTTTCAGAAGAACGAGAGTTGTAACTTAGCAAAAAAAATGTTATATGCCCATATAATAGACCCGCTTGAAGACTAACTCAAATTTCTCCCCCTTTGTCATCGAATGACCAAAAGGATCAAAACTGAGGACTAACGCCCCTGAAGAATATCAAGTTGATGGAGGAGCGCCAGCGTTGTCGGGGTCGGTTGTTGTAGTAGGGCCTCCCGCAGTGTCGTCCAAATCTTCATTTTCATCAGTGTCGCGCGATGAAGAATAAGAGCTGGCCACCACTGGAGGAACCTTGACCCTCTTGAATTTCTTTGGCGGAGGTGCAGACCAGTCAAATTCTTCCTTGAGACCCATCGTCTTCAGTTCTTCAGCGCTATAGACATGAGTGAGGACAGCCCAGGTGCGGTTGAATGTTTCATGAAGGTAGTATTGGTTTTTCTTCACAGCATTGCGTGTTGAGGTCATGTTGTGAAAAATTGAACCAAACTGACGCTTGACCCATTTATGATTGCGATCAACCTTCTGATGAAGACTGAGGAGTAACTCACGATCAGTCATCACCCTGGGTGCTTTTGCTTGAGGATTTTGCTTGGATGAGGTATTTGCGGCAGAGTCATGTGTGGCAGAGTCATCATTGGTGGAGTAAGATGCTGCTTTACGGAATTGACCATCCAATGGACGAATGCCTTCATCTATCACAGCAGCGGCCTTGCCTTTGTCATCAGCTGAGGAAACTGTCCGTTTGAGGACTTCAATTGGGGGCAAGTAGCTGCAGTGGTTCAGAGTATCAGCTTTGTAGAAGACCTTGCCCTGATGAATCTCATAATCCAAGGCGCATGAGGCTTCAGCTCAAAGGGTGACATAGCAATGTTCGCTAGAGTCCTCATGAAGAAATCATAGAAGTTAATGGGAACGCCATGAATAATGTTGAAAAGCATATTCTTCATGATGCCAACGACTTCTTCATCATTTGAGTCGTGGCCTTTGATAGGACTCATTGTCTTCGTCAGAATCCGATAGACAGTCCGAGGCACATATAGTAATTCCTTGACGAGGAATTTGGTTCGTGGGGCCTGACCTGGCTTCAATGGCTTCATTAGCACTTGCATATAGTGATTTGTCAGTTCAGGGTCATTGTATATGCAACGTGCACTGTCAAGGGGAGGACTGAGAGGAAGGACACGAAGCAATTCAGTTGCTGGTGCCTTGTAGTGAGTGTTTTCAGACATCCAGTCCAACACCCATGAGTTCACATCTTCAGAGTTGCCTGTGATGTGCAGTGTTGCGTAGAACTGAAGAATGAGTTCTTCATTCCAATCACAGATGTCAGTGCAGAAATTCAGTAGTCCTGCATCGTGAAGAACACTGAGGACTGGCTCGAAGCACGGCAGAGATTCCATGTCCACATGAGGAATATGTGCATGATCGAAGATTTTGTCCTTGTTGAATAGCACAGAGGAATAGAAATTTGCTTGGCTGGCAGTCCAGAAACGCCTCTTCCTTATGCGAGCAGAGTCTTAAGGATTGTAATCAGTGAAGAAAACATGCTCGCCATAGAAGTCTTCAGCCTTGAACTTCTGTTTACTTGAGAACGGATTCTTCGGCTTTGGCAGAGGGGTGTCAGTGAGTTGCATCACCACCTCAGGAATCACGAGCTCAGGTTCTTCAGGCAGAGGAATTTCTGGTTCCTCTTCATGTGCTTTCTGAGGATCAGCAGCAGCAGCAGGTTCTTCAGCACTAGCGGCTGGAATTTCTTCATGCACAGAGCCCAGTTGAACTATTGGTGCAGGGGACTGAGGAATTTGTTGGATTGGGGTGAAGAGTGGTGAATTTGGATGCTGACTATCCCAGAAGTCATCATCCATCACGGGCGTTGTGCTTCCAATATCCACATCTTCATCTTCAATTTCCTCAACACCAGCCTCTTCAGCTGTGAACTGAGGCATAGGTGAGGAAATGATTGGCGTTGAGGGGATAGCATCCACCTCAATTTCTTCATCAATCTGCTCTGACGAAGCAGCAGAATGATTTTCTTCATCAGATCCGCTTGGGATCACATAGTCTTCACCAAAAGGAACAAGGTCCTTTGATGGAATTGAGGAAATTGGAACAGCATCAATTGGATTTTCAAAGGAGTTGGTCATTGGTTTCATTTTCTTCGCAGCTGAAGAATTTGACGCAGCTTATGCTTTCCGTTTCTTCACAGCAGTTCGCTCTGCAACCTTGGTCTTCTTCACATCAGAGGCTGATGGAAGAATAGGAGTTGGTGTTGGCACAGGAGGAGCTGAGGTATCAGGATGAATTTCCTCGGGCGCAACTGACGCAGTTGCCCTGATCTCTTCAGTTTCTTCAGGCGCACCACTAGTGGATGCCCTGGCAATTTCTTCAGCGGCTGGAATTGAGTCATCAGCCCTGGAACTAGCATTGTCATCAGCAGGCTGAAAATCATCAGTCGTGCTGGCATGTTCTTCAGCAGGCTGAGCAGAGGCTGCAGCCTGAGGAATTTCCTGTTGCGTTGGGGTTGCAACATTTGTGAAATTCTTCGTCAGGTTGACAAATCTGACCTTGGCTCCCTGCCAATCAGCATAATAAGCATCAAAGTCTTTGCTGAGAGTTTGGATTTCATTTTGAGCCTTGAGAAGTTCCTCAGGTGTCATTCTGACAACGTTTTTCTTCAGGAGCTTCTCCTTCCTGTATTGAGCTTTCTTGATCTGTCTGGCCTTCTCAAATTTCCATTTCTCTTCAGCGATGAAATGGGTCAGCATGTGACTTTGACCAGGAGTCAGATGAAAATCAGGCATAGGGGTGTTAGGGTCCTTGTGCCAGAGATCAATGTAGTCGAGGATCTTCTTAGGATCCAAAAGCAGTGGCACAGATGTGCCTTTGGCTCTAGCGGCCTTTGCTTGTCGATCTCTGATGAATTCTGCAAGTTCATCATCAGAAGCTTCATCATCAGATGGCACATGGAATGCGACCTGTTTCTTCTTTGGACTTGGCCGAGGACCGCGTCCAGCAGTAGCTTTGGTCTTCAACAGTGTGGGACCTAATGAGGAAATTGGTGCAGCTGAGGAACTTGCTGAGACACCAGAGGCAATCGAGAAACCAGCAGTCCTTTGACATGTAGCCAGATGCACAGGAGCTGAGGACTTTGAAGGAGCAGGAGCAGCATGAGGAATTTGCCGTGAGGGCATTGCGGAGGAACTTGGCCGTGAGGGCGCTGTTGGTGAAGCACTTGGCTTACGAGCAGGCTTCTTTGGCATAGATTTCCTCGTTTTGACAGAGGCCTCAGTAGCAGTAGCAGTGGCAGAATCCTTATTGAATTTCTTCACTGCTTCCTTGGCTTGTCTTGCCAATTTAGCTTGGCGCTTGGCCCATTCTTCAGGAAAGTCCTCACCACGCTTGATGCTTGTGGGATCATCTACTTGGCCAGGTGCCAATGGAGCTCTTGGTCATGGAGGATTGAGGGCAAATTTCCTCATGTACTTTGGAGTAACATATCTATATTCCCTCCATTCCCTTGCCCATCTCCGTTCAATCCTCTGAATGTGCACCTTGCGCTGACTTTTGTTTTCTTTGCCAAATTTGGCTTCATCAGGTGTGCAATAATTAGCATATATTTCCTCAGGGATTTCAAATGCAGTCATAACCTCAGGCTTCTTTCCTCCTTTCTGGGGCTTCTTACCGTCAGCCATAGTCTTCAGATGAGGAATTTGAACAATCGAATTCTCTGAAGAAGTGTGCAACTTTTCTTCGAGGAACGCTGCAAATGAGTTAAGTTGATGAGAACCTAGTAATTCAGCAACGGACATTTGTACCTGTGAACAGAGTATAGTTGCGAGGAATTTGGAGAGGTCATATGCGTTCTCAGAAGGTTTTTCAAAAAGAAAACAAGTTTTGAGGAATTTGACCAGATGTGCCTTGAAGAATTTCACTAAGTGTTCTTTGTCTTAGGTTCCAGAGTTATATAGATCGAGGATCCACACAATTGAGGAATCTTGAAGAAAAATCATTGCTTAGAGAAATGAATCAAGAGCATATGACGTGTGAGGTGTTCATATGTGTGAAGATTTGAAGAATAAACACCTTTGAAGATTTTCAGGAAAGCTTGAGAATCAAAGCGAGTAATAAAAGTAACTTTTAATTACCCGAAGTGAAGAACATGACGAACTGAGAAGAACAGATGGGAAGTTCGTCAGGTTAGATCTTCCTTGCCCTAACTTGGCGGAGGAAGACAGCTACGGCGGCGGGGGAGTGAGGATTTCCGCAACTGGCGCGAGTACGACGGCGACGAGGTCGAGGCAGTGAAGCTCTTCCTTACCGGCGACGATGGAGTAGCGGTGGCGCTAGGGTTTTAGGAGCTCGAGCGGGAGAGAGAACGGTCGAGCGGAGTAAAAGAAGTGAGGAAGGGGAGAGGGGTATTTATAGACAAGGTGAAAAACTGTTCGCCCGAAGATTTGGGACGAACGTGCCCCTGCCCTTTCTCCTTCTCATGACATGTGTCACCCACGTACTGTGTAGTTGAGATCGTGTACGATCGTGGGTGAATAGAGTAATGCATCATGGGATGTGGAACGGTTTGAGCGGCAAAACCGAAAGTTTGGATAAGATCAGTTTTAAAGTTCCGTTCGCAATTTCTTCAACTGACAAGGACACAGTGAAGATTTTGAACGAGTTTCAACTAGAACGCACATGAAGAATTTGTGAATAGATTGGGTTGAGTATAGCATAGAGGGGGAAGGGTCCGATCACATTCACTTAGCAGAAAACGCAACATGAAGAAATAGCCATAAGTGAATGCTGTAGAGGACATAAACTCATATATATATATATATATATATATATATATATATATATATATATATATATATATAGCCAATGAAGAAAAACGATGGAAACAGTGAAGATTTTGAAAAGTTTAAGAATTTGAAAAACAGAAGAATTTCAAAAACTAAGGAAAAATTCAAATTCGAAGATTTTCAACATGGTGGTGGCGTGACCCACCGTATAAGAATGATGATTTCAGACACCGCGTACAATTGTCGTAGGGTTCTGAGAATCAAATTCTTCATTAATTTCTTCACACTTAGAGTGTTATTCTTCATTGATTGAAGAAAAACGTTTCTTCATGTGTTGCACATCTAAGTCATCTATTTTGCATAAGTGTCAGGATGTGTGTCCTTCTCAGAGAACATTCGGAGATTCTAAGATATTTAGCTCACACCGCAACTTGCTAAATCTCTTCTCATCCAAGGGCTTAGTGAAGATATCAGCTAGCTGTTCTTCAGTCTTCATGTGCTCGATGGAGATGTCGCCCTTCAACACATGATCACGAAGAAAATGATGACGAATCTGAATGTGCTTTGTCTTTGAGTGCTGAACTGGGTTGTGAGCAATCTTGATGGCACTCTCATTGTCACAGTAGAGAGGCACATTCTTCACGTTGACACTGTAGTCCTTGAGAGTTTTCTTCATCCATAGTAGTTGAGCATAGCAAGAGCCAGCAGCAATGTATTCAGCTTCCGCAGTAGACAGTGATACGCAGTTCTGTTTCTTCGAGGACCAACAGACCAAAGATCGTCCGAGGAAATGACAAGTGCCAGATGTTGACTTGCGGTCCACACGATCACCAGCATAGTCAGAGTCAGAATATCCAATGAGATCAAAAGCAGAGCCCTTGGGATACCATAATCCTAGTGTTGGTGTGTGAGCTAGATATCGAAGAATATGTTTCACAGCCTTATGGTGTGATTCCTTCGGTGCAGCTTGAAATCGGGCACACATGCAAACACTAAGCATTATATCTGGCCTAGATGCACATAAGTACAATAAATAACCAATCCTGGAGCGGTATACCTTGTGATCAAAGTCAATACCATTTTCATTAGTGCATAGATGGCCATTTGTGGGCATAGGAATTTTGACACCTTTGCAATCTTGCATGTCGAATTTCCTCAGTACATCTTTGAGGCATTTCTCCTGAGATATGAATATGCCATTGCGCTGTTGACGAATTTGAAGACCTAAGAAGAATTTCAACTCTCCCATCATAGACATTTGATATTCTTCACTCATCATATAGGCAAATTCATCACTATAACGTTGGTCAGTACAGCCAAAGATAATATCATCAACGTATATTTGGCACACAAACAGTTCACCATCATAAGATTTAGTAAAAAGAGTAGGGTCGAGTGAACCGGGTGTGAAGCCATTCTTCACGAAGAATTCCTTCAATGTATCATACCACGCCCGAGGGGCTTGCTTAAGGCCATATAGAGCCTTGTTGAGTCTGAAGACTTTGTCAGGATTCTTTGGATCTTCAAAACCTGGGGGTTGAGCAACATATACTTCTTCCTCAAGCTTACCATCGAGGAATGCACTTTTCACATCCATTTGATATAAGATGATATCATGATGGTTAGCATAAGCAAGTAATATGCGAATAGCCTCAAGTCTAGCAATAGGTGCAAAAGTTTCATCGAAATCAATTCCTTCAACCTGTGTGTAGCCTTGAGCTACAAGTCGTGCCTTATTCCTCACCACAAGGCCATTTTCATCTTGCTTGTTGCGGTAGATCCACTTTGTGCTAATGATATTATGCTTGCGAGGATCTGGACGTTTGACCAGTTCCTAGACATTGTTGAGCTCGAACTGATGTAATTCTTCTTGCATGGCCTGAATCCACTCAGGCTCCAGAAATGCTTCATCTACCTTAGTGGGCTCTGTGATAGAGACAAAAGCATAGTGCCCACAAAAGTTAGATAAATGTGAAGCTTTTGAGCGTGTGAGAGGACCTGGCGCTTCAATGTCATCGATGATCTTGTCAACTTGTACTTCTTTTGCAACGCGAGGATGAGCTGGTTGTCGTCGAGGTATTTGATCATTTTCCTCAGCACCAATGTCTTCAGCATTATCTTCAGGTGCGTCAGCTCGACGTTCTTCGCGTACTGGAATGAATTCTTCAGCAGATTCTTCAGTAGGAATGACATCCTCAGTTGCCTTGAACTTAATAGATTCCTCAGGTGCTGGTTCATCTAACACAGAAGGTAGGTGCTCTCTTTGCGAGCCATTAGTTTCATCGAACCGCACATCTATAGTTTCAACAATCTTGTGAAGGGCGATGTTGAAGACTTTGTAGGTGTGCGAGTCCTTTCCGTAACCAAGCATAAAACCTTCATGTCCTTTTTGTGCAAATTTAGCATTGTGATGAGGATTTCTAATCCAACATTTAGCACCGAAGACTTTGAAATAACTCACATTGGGTTTCTTGTCGGTGAGGAGTTCATAGGCAGTCTTCTTGAAGAATTTGTGAAGATATACTCTGTTGATGATGTGGCACGCAGTATCAATTGCATCAATCCAGAAACGATAAGGCGTTTTGTATTCATCAAGCATAGTGCAAGCCATCTCAACAAGAGTTTTGTTCTTGCGCTCCACGAGGCCATTCTGTTGAGGAGTATAAGGAGCAGATAACTCATGAGTAATACCAAGTTCATCAAGATAGTCATCAAGACCGGAATTCTTGAACTCAGTTCCATTGTCACTCCTGATGTGCTTGATCTTCACACCAAAGTTGGTTGAAGCCCTCGAGGAAAATCGTTTCAAGACTTCCTGCACTTCATGTTTGTAAGTAACAATGTGTACCCATGTGTAACGAGAGTAATCATCAACAATAACAAAACCATATAGTGATGCATCATTAGTGACTGCTGAGTAATGATTAGGTCCAAAGAGGTCCATGTGAAGCAATTCGAACGGATGAGTAGTGGTCATGATAGTCTTTGCTGGATGCTTGGCCTTGGTCATTTTTCCAGCTTCACAGGCACCACATAAGTGATCCTTGAGGAATTTGACATTCTCAATGCCAATGACATGCTTCTTCTTCGCAAGCGTGTGCAAATTCCTCATGCCTGCGTGACCAAGTCGTCGATGCCATAGCCATCCTTCTGAAGCTTTTGCAAGTAGACACACGGCTGGTTGTGGTCCTGTAGAAAAATCAACAATATACAAGTCTCCTCTCCTAAAGCCTTCGAAGACTTTGGAATGGTCAGCTTCCATAACCACAACACAACGATACTTGCGAAAGACAACAACCATATCAAGATCACAAAGCATTGAGACTAACATGAGGTTGTATCCTAAGGACTCAACAAGCGTGACTTTGTCCATGTGTATGTCCTTAGAGATGGCAGCCTTACCAAGACCCAATACCTGACTTTTGCCTTTGTCAGCAAAGATGATATGCTTCAGATGTGACGGTGATAAGGGAGCATCCATCAATAGATTCTTGTCACCAGTCATGTGATTTGTACATCCACTATCGAGGACCCACTCAGTGGCTTTGGGTTGATCATCCTGCAGATGAATTAGTGCAACTTACGATCTCATATACTTCATCAGTGAAGAATATGATATTAGGATCATCAAATGAATTTCATCAAGCAGTAAAATAGATATAGCAGTATGAGGACGTGTGAAATGAAAGTTCATTTCATCATGATTAGCCTGCGTCCTTTCAGGCAAGTTTGTCAGGTCCCCAGCAAATTCTTCAGACGTTAAAGCACGTCTGGAGACCTGACCCTGCAGAAGAGGTTAGTTCTTTTTCTTCACCACCCACATCTGAAGGGGTGGCAAAGAGTTCATCACTCTGCGAGCACCATAAGAGAATGGTGGCATAGAGGCCAAACCATTTCGTTTCACATAAGAGGGGTTAGGGTAAGCATATGAATAAGCAGAGAAATTCTTCGAGGACTTATGAACATAATGATTTGAAGAATAATGCACATATTCATAGCCCTTAGCTCTACCCTGCGAAACAGAGTTGTTAGCACGATGATAATCATATGAGGACTTTGATCCTTTTGAGGAATTTGATCCACGTGAGGAATTTGGTCCGTATGATGACTTGGATCCATATGAAGAATTTGATCTGGGGTTCCTATTATTCACAGGTGGTGTCATGAGGACATTCACCTGAAGACTTTCAAGGCACTTCTTGGGAACCCAGATTTTCTTCATAGGGGAACCGTTCCTGCAGTTAGTGCCAACATATCTAGCAAATACTTCACCATTCTGATTTTTGAACAGTTTATAGTTGGAGTCAATGACTCATCAGAAGAATGAGGAGATTCACATGTAAAGCCAGATAAGTTAGATGGATCAACTGGAGGTCCCTTTGCAGCAACCCATGAGGTTTTGGGGTACTGCTCAGGCTTCCAATATGTTCCATCAGCATTGAGTTTCCTCTCAAAGGCAATACCCTCTTTTCTAGGGTTTCTGTTGAGGATCTGCTTTTTAAGCACATCACAAAGAGTCTGATGCACTTTGAGGCTTTTGTACATGCCTGTCATGTACAATTCCTTCAGCCCTGCATTGTCAGTGATACTAGCAATATCCTCAGATGAGGAATTAGTGATAGCAGAGGCAGGTGAAGAATTTGTAACAGTTGAAGCATTTGAACATTCAGGTGAAGAATTAGCAGATTCACGTTCAATGCACATTAAGCATGGAGGAACAAATTCTTCCTGAGAAGTGCTGATTTGTTGAGAAAGTAATGAATCATGCTCCTTCTGAAGATCTTCATAACTCACTCTTAGCTTCTCAAGATCTTGCTTTCTTTGAAGAAATTCATAAGAAAGTTTCTCATGATCAGACAAGAGAGTGTTATGATGACCTTGAAGGTTATCAAACCTAGACTAAAGTCTCTGAAGATTTACAGTCAGGGCTTTAGTCCGATCCATTTCTTCACCCAACATATCATCACTTTTTCTAGCATGTTTTGAACCTTTTCAAAAGCCCTTTGTTGTTTTACAGCAATCTTAGCAAGTTTAGAGTAGCTGGGCTTGAGATCCTCATCAGATTCATCTTCACTAGATTCAGAGGAGGTATATTTGAGTACCTTAGCACCCTTTGCCATGAAGCAATAGGTGGGAGAGTAGTCATCACTATCTTCATCAGCTTTGTTGGTGGGGTCATTTTCTTCAGAGTTGAAGATGGACTTGCTGACGAAAGCAGTAGCGAGAGCTAAACTCGCCACACCAGACTCAGATTCTTCTGATGCCTCCTCTTCCTCATGTTCCTCAGATTCAGCTTCAGAGTCCATCTCCTTGCCAATGAATGCCCGAGCCTTCTTGGAGCTGCTCTTCTTGTGAGATGAAGACTTTGAGGATTTTGATGATGAAAATTTTGACGATTTCTTCTTCTTCTTGGCATCATCAGAACTGTAATCCTTGTATTTTTTCTTCTTCAATTCCTTTTCCCACTGAGGACAATCTTGAATGTAGTGACCAGGTTTCTTGCATTTGTGGCAGAGTCTTCTCTTATAGTCACTGGATGAGGAATCACTACTTCTTGAGGATTTTCCAAAGCGACCACGTCTTGAGAACTTCTGGAATTTCTTCACGAGCAGTGCTAGCTCCTGGCTTAATTCTTCAGGATCTCCAAGGCTACTACCAGAGTCTTCACACTCAGATTCAGACACAGCCTTGGCCTTCAGAGCATGTGGTTTGCCATAGCTCGAACCATAGAGATCTCTCTTTTCAGCAAGCTGGAACTCATGAGTATTTAGCCTTTCGAGGATATCGGCGGGATCAAGAGCCTTGTAGTCAGCACGTTCTTGTATCATCAGTGCCAGAGTATCAAATGAGGAATCAAGCGATCTCAACAATTTCTTCACCACCTCGTGGTCGGTGATGTCAGTGGCACCAAGCGCTTGAAGCTCATTTGAGATGTCAGTGAGGCGATCGAAGGTTTGTTGAACATTTTCGTTGTCGAGTCTTTTGAAGCGGTTGAAGAGATTCCGAAGAACATCAACTCGAGAGTCACGCTGAGTTGAGACACCTTCATTTACTTTGGACAGCCTATCCCAGATAAGCTTAGCAGTTTCCAAAGCACTCACTCTTCCATACTGTCCTTTACTCAGATGGCCACATATGATATTCTTCGCTTGAGAATCGAGTTGCTTGAATCTCTTCACATCGGTAGCATTCAGTGAGGGTGTGACAGTGGGAACACCATTTTCCACAACATACCAGAGATCGTTGTCAATTGCCTCAAGATGCATCCGCATCTTGTTCTTCTAGTAGGGGTAGTCCGTTCCATCGAAGGTAGGACACCCAGCCGAGACCTTGATCATACCTGCGGTCGACATAACTAAAACTCCAGGTGGTTAAACCAAAATCACACAGAACAAGGGAGTACCTTGCTCTGATACCAATTGAAAGTGCGTTATATCGACTAGAGGGGGGTGAATAGGCGATTTTTATGAATTCTTCACTGAGGAATTTGCCGGTGAGGAAATTCCTTAGCGAAGAACTACTTGCAGCGGAATAAGTACTCAGAAGTAATCATAGCAGAATACATGCATGGTCATCATGATGAAATGAAGACAAACACAGAGTACAGAAAGCGTAAACACAGGATAACACAAGATGAAGACAAACAGACTGAAGAAATTGAACTGAGGAAATTGAGAAAGTCTTCAGTCAAAGTCTTCAAACACAGATATGAACAAACACTCAACACATTAATGAGGAAATGAATGGGTTGAGGAAATAGAACCAGTTAGGTTTGTGAAGACAATGATTTGGTAGACCAGTTCCAACTGCTGTCTCAGTTGTACGTCTGGTTGGAGCGGCTGAGTATTTAAACTCGAGGACACACAGTTCCGGACACCCAGTCTCTGAGCACGCAGCTCAGGACACCAAGTCCTCACCGTATTCTCCTTGAACTAATGTCACACAGACCTCATCCAATCACTCGTGGTAAGTCTTCAGGCGACTTCCAAACCTTCACAGACTTGGTCACTCGGCGATCCACAATTCCTCTTGGATGCTCTAGACCATGACGCCTAACCGTCTGGAAGAAGCACAGTCTTCAAAGGTAACAAGCGTCGGATCCACGCAGGATCAATTTCTTTAGTGATGCTCAATCACTTTGGGTTTGTAGGTGTTTGGGTTTGGGTTTTCCTCACTTGATGATTATCGCTCAAAGTCCTCGGAGGATGGGTTGCTCTCAAATGACAAGTGTCAAGTTCTCTCGGAGCAGCCAACCAGCTAGTGGTTGTAGGGGGTGGCTATTTATAGCCTAGGGAGCAGCCCGACATGATAAGACATAAATGCCCTTCAATGATATGACCGTTAGGTGGATAAGATATTTTGGGACAGCTGGCACGCAGCACAGCAACGGTCGGAAATTTGACTCTCAAATTCCTCAGGGCTATCATGTTCCTCACTGTGTAGGCAATCCGCACTGGCGAATTCCTAACTCCTCAGTCAGAACAAATTCCTCAGCGACCAGAAGAACTTCGTCTCTGTCACCGAAGAAATTGACTGAACTGTATGAGATTTCCAAAGGCTTCACTCGAAGGGATTGGTATGTGTAGGATTTTGAGTTGAGCATCACATGGAAATTTTTCCTTAGTATTTCCTCGACCCCCTTTAATAGTACGGTGTTTCCTATGACTCAAGAAAGAGAAAAACGAAACTACGAAAACAAAAGTCTTCACGCTTCATGTTCCTCAAATGAATATCAAGTCTTCAAGGTCACACCAAATTCTTCACTTTCAAAGTCTTCAGAAAGTCTTCAGAATATCAAAGTCTTCAGTTGAAGAACTTCATTTTTAGGGGTCGACTTTCTCTCTAAATATCAAACTCCTCATAGACTTATAGACCTGTGTACACTCATAAACACATTAGTCCCTTAACCTATAAGTCTTCAATACACCAAAATCACTAAGGGGCACTAGATGCACTTACAACGTTCCGGTAGGCCAGTCGCCCTATATCTTTGACTTGCACACACACACAATTTCGATGGCTCTCTTCATCCATCTCGCACCCAACCCACTTGATCCTCTTTTCGACTCTATCAATAGCTATGACCCCTCCCTCTCTTCTCGTGGATTGCCCGACCCTCTATGTATGATATGGATAGGCCTCCATTTGACACACATTGCATGCAAAAATTTTGTTTGAGATGTCATCGACACATATTCCCACAAATAATTCACAAAATCAACCCCCCACCCCACCCCCACCTCCCACCCCAAAACAAAAAACACTCACAAACGCGGTTTGTATCTCTCACACACACCCACGTAGGTGGGGTATGTGCACGAAGAGAAGAGGTGCATGCACGGCGCACGTACTCCCGTCTCTTTCCCAACCACACCCGCGCGGGTACATGGTGGAGCTCATTTCTGTACGAAAAAGGCAGCCCACGTGGTAATTTGGCACGTGTACTGGTTGTCCACTTGGTGGAGGGAGGATCGTCTACCACGGGTGAACAAACAAATTGCGACTTGACGTGTTATGTTAAAAAAAGAGGCAAACCATGTGGGGCCTACCTTAGAGGCAAGGCTATATACACTGGAGTACTTTTGATGTGTCCCGTCAACTCGCAGAATGTGGAGAAGCTTGCTTAGTATGCCGTCTCCCCCGCCCACGGGCGCGGTAGCTCGCAGGATGAGGTGAAGCTTGCTCCGCCTTATGCCCGCTCCCTCGCCCATGCGCGCGGTGGCTCGGAGGACGATGAGAAAAATTTATTACTCCCTCCGTTTACTCCTCGTCCCTACTACCTTGGTTATAGAGATTATATCATATTGTTTGGAATATATATGTACTTTAGTCTATTTCAATATGAACTACTAGTACATACTCCAAACACTGATGTATATAGACGTATTTTAGAGTGTAGATTCACTCATCTTGCTCCGTATGTAGCACTCTCCCTCGCCCCTTGACCCTCGCCCACGTGGTGGACGTGCAGCAATTCATTCGGTCTCATATAGCCAGAACGATATATACTGCACTACCATTATTGCTCGACTTCCCGAAGAGGCGAAGAGCCAATCGCAAGGTTAATATTTTGGAGATGCCAAGCGCAAGGTTATAGGAGAACGAGTAGCAGGTGCCACGTCATTCATAAAAAAAGTTTTTTTTCTTCAGTGGCACGTACGCAATATGATAGGTTCATATGGAGAGAAAAGGAAACCGCTCCACTATATACATAGTCAGGACGGGCCAGCCTACACGGTTGCTTGCTGGGGTTGCTCTCTTCACACTCTCTCGCACAAAACGACTGTGGCCACATCTATAACATCCTGGCGGATCACGTCAGCTTGGGGAAGGGGTGGATGCTTAGTGTAGATGCGGTGGCCGTCGCCGACGGCGAAAACCCACTGTCGGCACGGCCCAATCAGGGGTCCCCGCCGTTCTCTCTCACAAAGCCGGTGAGGTTGCCTTCGTCCCTTGCTCACTGCCGCGACGTGGGCAGTTGCCGCCTCCCGCCACCCTCCTAAAGGTTGAGCTACGTCCCTCAGGTACAACTCCCTTTACAGCCGGCTTTCACCACTGCTCCAGCTGCCCACATCACTCCCTGTGGATATTTCTCTACTTCTTTGCCCCGCACATACCTCCACTGGCTTCTACGTACTGTATTTGTGATGAGTTTATGTCTCATCAACTAGTCCCGGTAATCTTATTCTAATCACACTTCTTCAATTTCTTTGCCACAGGGATGCTCATCTCGATTTTGGTGAAACTGCACAAAATGATCCGATGGTCAAAAGGTTGCAAACTTCATTTATTAGGAAGCTCGAAATTTGCCAGCAAATTGAAGCCTGGTCAGGGTTCACGGTTCAAGGGCTAGGGACTGCATGGATCGTTTTTTTCTTTAGCTGCCTCTGTTCCAAAATAATTGTCAACTTTAGTAGTAGTACAACTTTGTACTAAAGTTTGCACAAAGTTGAGGCACTTATTTTGGAACGGAGGGAGTACATATTTGCTATGATCTGTCAATCATTGAGATGCAATAGCATGCATGTTAGTCTCCTTTGTATTTGATGAAATGTTGCAACGGGAAACCTTGGACGCAAGATACATGTAACAGAAGCTGGAAGCTTCATAGCATTGTACAAATTTATCTCGCTGATAAATTACAGTACGTACTATACTAGTACTTCCTCCGTTCCTAAATATAAGTCTTTGTAGAGATTTCACCATGAACCACATGCGGATGTATATAGATGCATTTTAAGTGTAGATTCATTCATTTTGTTCCGTATGTAGTTCACCTAGTGGAATCTCTACAAAGACTTATCTACTAGTAATAGCTAGCCCCCACTACTAGGAATTTTCTATCCTCTCCTTGAGCCACATCATCAAAATTGATGTTGCTGTTAGATGAAGTAAATCAGTCCATAATAGCCGTCTGATCTAGACGTTGAGAGGCTCCGCACTAAGCCACATGCAAGCATGCAGAAATACCGTGGCACATGCATGTGAGTGAATTTTAAATCACATCAACATGTCTGCATGCAAGCATGCACCGGTAGCATGCATGTAAGTGAGCTTTTAAGTCCCATTAACATGTCAAAAAGAAAAATATAATCCCATTATGCAGTAGGAGTTGGCTGATCTTTTTTCCTTATGTGGGATGATCTAAATGATGATGGGAGTTTATTTAGTTTGGCTACCACATTTATCATGCGGTTATAGAGTTTTTTTTAGTTATATGAAATCGATAATTTTGTGCAGAGAGATATACCGCTGTTCCGCAGCAATGCGCGGGGACTCATCTACTAATGTTTAGGAACAAAGGGAGTACTATGTGAAGACTTAGGTGTTGCACGGTGATAGTGTGAGGTGGGCCATGTAATCACTGAGCCTATGTGTTTTCATTGCTCTTGCACGCCTCCGCTGTAAGAATGGAGAAAATTGCAATCTAGTAGTGGTAGTACCTCCTTTCGCCGAAAGCGTGGGACATCCAGCAGTCCTACCACCTCGGTAATAAAGACCAATGAGCCATCAAATCACATAGACCCAGCAGTAAGTTGGACGGACGAAGCAACCATCACTCTTGCGCCAGTGAGAGGTCGCATCCGCTCTGCCCGGGTATGAATGCGGCACCGATTCTTTGGAGCGGTGCTGACCGTTTCGGGCGAGAAGCCCGCGCGGGCGATGGAGGGGCTTTGGGTGGGCCAGGCTGGTCAGGAGCGGCCGTGGCAGCTGTCCGCATGTCCCTATCGGACACACCCGGAAACGAGAGGATGCACTGACTCTCGCAGCTAAAATCGTACAATACACACCATCTCTCTGTAGGAGTAGGTCGATCTGTCGCTCTCTCTAACACACACATGTTGTTAAACACACACACACACAGGCGCGCGCGCGCGCACACGCACGCACCTTGGTCCCATTGCACCTTCTAACGTGACTTACACTAGTGCAGAACCGGCCTTTAGTGCCGGTTCGTAACGGCCTTTAGTGCCGGTACGGCAACCGGCACTAAAAAGTGGGGACTAAAGCCCCCCCCCTTAGTACCGGTTTGTCACAAACTGGCGCTAAAGTGTCACCACGTGGCACGAGCCAGGCCCGGGTGCGTGTAGGACATTAGTACCAGTTAGTAACACCAGCCGGTACTAAATGTTTGGGGGGGTTTTGGCTTTGTTTTCCATTTAATTCTTTTCTGTTTGCCGGTATTTCACGATACTACAAATTGTACACGTTATGCATATATATAAATAGATTTCTAGTACGTAGAACCGCATATATATATATATATATATATATATATATATATATATATATATATATATATATATATATATATCATCGAATGTCTCACAACCAACACCATTGATTATTCACACATACACATGCATATACATATACAATTTCTCCTACATGTTGCCTTGGTGCCTTTGGAGCACGATGACAAGTGGTTCATGGGGGCGGTAGCGGGTAATAGTAATCTCCTTTGGGATCTATGACCTGGTCGAGTAAAAATCCGGCTATTTCCTCTTGAAGTGCTAGTATGCGGTCCGCTGGTAGGAGCTTATCCCGCACCTCTCTGAACTGTTAAGAAGGAGATCAATATGCATGTGTATTAGTTGTGTGACAAGATATTGATAATGGTGTGAATAGTGTTCTGACAAACGTACCCTGTCCTGTCTTTGAGATCTGCTCCTTTTGGATGCCATCATGCGAATGTTCTCGCAAACGTAGAATGCACACAGATCATTCCCCGGCGCCTGCTTCAGGGCCTTTACGAGAATGGAATTGAATCAGATAATGAATCAAGCATGATAATTAATTAATGGTATTGAAACAATAATTGAAGTGATGGTAGCTAGCTAGTACTACTTAATTACTTACCTTTGGTCGATGCCAAAACAACTTTTTTGGCCATTTGCCTGGAGTCACCTTGATGAACTTTTCCCAAGCCCTGCCCGCCGACAAAGAAAATTAATAAAGGGGTTATTAAATAGTTCATATCTTCATTGGTATTGAGTTGCTTCAAGAACTCTAGCATGCTTTCCTCTACACTTGCTTGAGAAGTTGCAAGTTTCCATGTGTACTCATTAATGGTATTTGGGTCAATGAACCAATGCCATAGCGTCCAGATTTTTTCATT
The DNA here is from genome assembly GCF_018294505.1 of Triticum aestivum. Lineage (NCBI taxonomy): Eukaryota > Viridiplantae > Streptophyta > Magnoliopsida > Poales > Poaceae > Triticum > Triticum aestivum. The sequence continues at coordinate 26,495,055 of NC_057795.1, read as the reverse complement.
TCATACATCTTCATCCTCCATAATACCACAGAAAAGAATATATAGTGAGGATAATTACATGTAATGATTGATCAAAAATTACAAAAAGAAATCACTTACAGACAATAGCAACTGACGATAGATTTGTCGAGTGCGTCTTGATTGTATAACTGAAATAGTTCTGAATACTCAACGCACAGAGCTTTCTCATGGTAGTAATGCTCCTTCTTGACATTCACCATGAGGGACTCGATTGGAAATCTTGGTAAAGTTCATGTACCATTGATGCAATTCATACATTCTCGTTGGGAGGTTCTTGACCTTGTCTGGCTCGACCAAAGGTTGGCCCCGGACATATTTCCTCCTCTCTAAGCGGAGACATAGGCTCAATTTCGAGGAGTTGTCCAATAGATATCTTGAGCATTTCAGCCTGCATTATATGCTCCTCCGTTATTACCACATCGCCTAGCTGGGGAACGTTAACGGTTTTCCCACAATAATATTGGGCGTGCGGCCTCCTCTCATGTGTTGTTGGCACAACAAGCGGGGGGATAGATTGCGCCGCCTGTTCTCCCAGCTGGGGAACGGTTTTCCCGCATTTTTTGCCCGCTGCTTGTTGGCTCGAGCTCGAGCTCGCTTCCTTCTTTAGCCGTTCTCGATGTAGCTTCCTGATTTGGCGCTCATAGTCTGAGTCAACAGGCTTGGGAGCTGGTGCTTTAGCCATACGAATGAAGTGGTCAATCTTTTCCTCAGGCACTTTCTCCCTTGGCGGCGGTGCCGGTTTCGGTGCAAAACTGGCGTCCACTTGGGCCTGCACTATGGCTGTGTTTTGCTCCTCGTTCATGTCGTAAGGCCTCTGAGGAAGAGGAGCGAGGCTTGGACCATATTTATATCGCTTGTCTCCGCCTGTACTTCCTGAACTACCTCGACTCGTACCGTTACGCACCATAGCAGCGGCGTGTCTCTTCTGCGATTGTTGAGACGGCGGAGGCGGCTGACGTGGCTGAGTTGGAGCAGGAGAAGTGGCCTGACGATGTGCCGGACTTGAAGCAGGAGGTGTGGCCTGACACGGTGCCAGACTTGAAACCGGAGAAGTGGCCTGACGTTGTGCCGGACTTGAAATCAGAGGAGTCAGCTCACGCGTTCGGGGACTTGGAGGAGGTGGCGGACTTCGAGGAGGAGTCAGCTCACGTGTTCGTGGACCTGCAGGAGCGGGAGTCTGCTGACTCGGTGGCGGACTTCGAGGAGGAGTCGGCAGACGATGCGGTGTCGGTTGACTTGGAAAGATGATGCAATCCTTTCTCCATAGGATGATACGATGTATGGCCTCTCCCAGTGTGCGCTCGCCGTCACCTCCAGGAATGTCAAGTGCTAGCATAGAATATGGCTCCACCACTTCATCAACCATGACACGAGCATAGCCCTCTGGAATCGGGATGCAATGGAAGGTTGCTTCAGCGGTAATTGTGAATGCAACACCGTCCGCCACCTTCATGGACATGTTCTTCATTTTGGAGTGTAGCTCACAGTTAGTGTTCTCTATGATGTCATCCACAGGGTATGTATCCAGCAGTGTGTCGCCCGGGGCAGAACCAACGCTGCTTCTCAGCATGGATGGGACGGTGCTATCCAATGATGGACGATCATCCGCTTGCTGCTGCCGCTACTGAGACCCCCTTTCCTGGCTAAGTGAGTCGATCTGTTGCTACTGCTGCTGGAATTTGAGTGCCAAGTCTGCGTGCCTTGCTTCTAGGCCTTGAAGGCGTTCTGCGTCCTGCTTCCTCTGCTCCTCCTCCAGCTTCCTCTTCTTCTCCTCCTCCATCTTCTTTCTTGCACGGGACTGTGGTCGTTGTTCTAGTCCGAAAAGCCCTCATACCAGGGAATAACGCCCTTGCCTCGTGTTCTTCCCGGGTGTTCAGGATTTCCCAAGGCGCGCGTAAGCTCTCGTGCTCTCTGTTGGGCATGAACACCCCCCCTTCGAGCTTCTTCTATTGCGTCAAGTATCTTCTGTTCGGCTCCTTTTACAATTGCCTTCTGTGAAACCAGGCCTGTCTTCGGGTCCAACGCCCCCCATGCGCATAGAACCAAGTTCTGCACCTGGGGGGCCAGCTCCTAGTAACCGGAGTGACCCCTGCATCCTCCATCTCTTGCTCAGACTTATCCCACTTGGGCATTCCCACCGCGTAGCCACCTGGACCCAGCCTATGGAACTGCGTCTTTTTGCGGCATTGGCCTTGTTTTTTATCGACCGTTCCTTAGATAATTCTGAATCCTTGAATTTCACGAAATCGTCCCAGTGTTCTCTTTGCTTCTCCAGTGTTCCCATGAATTTTGGAGTCTTCCTTTTTGCAGTGAGGTAGTTGGCCCATATAGTTTTCTTGTGGGTGTTGAATGCAATTGCCATCTTCTTAAGAGCAGCGCGCTTGACTTTCTCCACATCTGCTTCAGTGAAATGATCTGGTAGGGTGAAATGTTCCATCAGGGATTCCCAAAGGTCTTTTTTGGCTCTGTCGTCGACTCAAGTAACATCTGGACGTTTAGTCTTTGGCTCTTTCCATTCTTGAATGGAGATCGGGAGTTTGTCCTTCACAAGAACTCCGCACTGACGAGTCCACTTGTTCGCAATGTTCTTAGGCGTGAGGGGTTCGCCACTAGGTTTGGTGGATTCGATGTTGTACTTTACACCATCCTTCAACAATCTGCCCGGGCCTCGCTTTGTCTTGCTGTCTGTAGAAGCAGATTTGCTCGATCCGGAGGGCTGAAAGAAGAAAGATCGATTCGTTAATATATCTTCAATAAAAAAACATGTGATGATCACCATGATGCTTGCTTATATAAATATACCTCGCCGGTAGTCTTTGTTATTTGAAGATTGTCTGTTTCATCATAAACATTGTCTGTGTCATCATCATAATCATAGTTCATGACTTCATCAGCTCGGTCGTCGGGATCGAATATCTTTTCATCACCCTCTCCGGTATTGTTCAGATATTGGGAGCCGTCATCTGCTTCATTCAGATCATCTAGCCTCTGAGGGTTGCGTATGATGTCGAACAATTCCTCTTCTCTCTCTCTGCTGGTATTGTCCGCCATAGCTTTTACTTAACTAATACAGAAGAAATATAAAACAATTTAGTATTCAAATTACAATGCATGGATGCAATCAATAAGAAAAAACTGAATCATCGTCTTAATATATATAATCTCGAATACATCATTGTCTTAATATATATAATCTCGAATACATCGTCTCGAATATTATATATCGAATACATCACTGGCTAGGTACCTAATAAAGATCGAGTACTACAGAAGAATCTAGGCCACTCGCGGTTCCTGGGGCACGGGCGGTGGACACCCAAAGAGAAGGAACCATCACAGGATCATATCTCCGGTCATCTTCCCAAAGAACCTGCCAAGTATTGGAGAACCTGACGTCCATAGCAGCCATGTAGCGATGGACATGCTCGTCCTCCTCCCTGACACGGCGACACACCACCTCCGGTGGCGCCGGCTCCCTCTGCACCGAATGTGGCCCACGCGAACGCCACCAAAGGACATCAGGGTCGACGACGGGACCCGAGGCCGGGTTCCTCACCAAGCGGCGCGGCCCTCCAGGTAGCACCTCCCAGTGCCAGCCCGGCGGAGCCCAGTCCCGGACATGGGTCCTCTGAAGCAGGACGTCGTCGCGAACGGGTCGATGGCGAGGATGCGGGCCGGGCATATTGTCGAGAACAAATACTATATGCCCGAAAAAAGTAACATTTTTTAAATCATTGGATTGTGATATATAACTAAAATTCTATATATATGCAAATTCTAACAATCTGACATTAATCTAATTCATCTAATTAACTAAAACTAATTCTAAAATTTCTAACATTTCTGATTATATAACTAACATTTCTATAACATTTCTAATATTTATAACATTTCTATATAACTAACATTTGTATAACTAAAAAACAGAAAAAATTTATAACATTTCTATATAACTAACATTTCTAATAATATTTCTATAACTACAAAACAGAATAATTTCTAACATTTCTATAACTAAAAACAGAAAAAATTCTATAACTAAAATTCTATAATGCGTGTGTAGTGTGTGTGTGGGGGGGGGGACATGGCGGCCGGGGTAAGCTCACCGGCGAGGCAACGACGGGGCGGCGACGGGACGGGGCGGCGGCGACGACGGGGCGACGGGACGGGGCGACAGGACGGGGCGGCGACGACGGGGCGCGGCGCAGCGACGGGGCAGGGCGCGACGACGGGGACGACCGGGCGCGGCGCAGCGACGGGGCAGGGCGCGACGATGGGGACGACGGGGACGGGGACGCCTGGGGCGGCGACGAGGGGCGGGGACGGCCGGGGCGGCAACGGCGTCGATCGGGGCAGGCGGCGTGTGTCGTCGACGGAGAGAAGAAACAGAGAGGGAAACTGAATTTTTTGCAAGTGTTGTATATATAGGATGGACCTTTAGTACCGGTTGGAGCCACCAACCGGTACTAAAGGTCTGTTTTGGCCAGGCCAAGCGGCGGGAAGCGCCCCCCTTTAGTACCGGGTCGTAGCACCAACCGGTACTAAAGACCCCCTCTTTAGTACCGGTTGGAGCCACGACCCGGTACTAAAGGGGGTGCGCTGGCTCCAGGCAGTGCGCAAGTTTAGTCCCACCTCGCTAGCCGAGGGGCTACCGCACTGGTTTATAAGCCCCAGTGTGGTAGCTCTCTCGAGCTCCTCTCCTAAGCAGGCCTACTGGGCCTACCTGTTCTGTGATGCCATGTGGGCCTACTGGGCCTTTGCGGGCCTGCATCTTGGCCCAACAAAAGGTTGGGTTTCTAGTCGTATGTAGGCTGCTTTGGCCCAGTAGGCGGGCTTTTTTATTTTCTTAAATTTTTTACTTCATTTATTTTTGTTTTATTTATTTTTGAGTTGTTTTTTGCTGTATTTAGAGTTTATTTGTGAATATTTTTGCTTCAGGTACAAAAAATTACAAACTTTCTATTAGTGCCGGTAGTTTTCAAATTTGAATAGTTTAAATTTTGAATTATTTGAAATTTGTGTGAATCACTAGTTTGTGAATAACTTAACTTTGAAAAAAGATTTTTTAGTGATTCTTTTTTCTTATGTTTAATATTAGTGTGTTTTATCATTATACTCAATTTGGTAATGCTTAGGTTATTTAAAAAATGAAATGCCTTTGTAACAGATGAGTTTTCGTCCGAAACCCTGATACTTCGAAAGAGATTGTCCATTTTGTACATGAAGTGCATCCAGTTTCATATGCCAAAACACGTCTTTCACATAAAATCAGTAAATGCATGAAATAATTTGTTTGCACATAAAATTTCTCCAGGTTTCAAATGCCAAAACACATAACTACCCTAACTATTACAGAGATTCCCTCCTGGGTGTGAAACACAGAAGAAAGTGATGATAGTGAAGCCGATCACATCCCACTTTGGGTGTGAAACTTTTTCTTCGTGTGTGTCCCTTTGCGCTGTAGCCATGGAAAATCTTCATCATTTAACTGGATGCTCGGGTCAATATTCACTGTGAATGGAGCAATTTCATCAAACTTTTCATAATCTTCTGACATGTCTGTCTTGTCATCCACTCCCACGATGTTTCTTTTCCCTGAAAGAACTATGTGGCGCTTTGGCTCGTCGTATGATCCATTCGCTTCCTTATCTTTTCTTTTTCTTGGCCTGGTAGACATGTCTTTCACATAAAAAACCTGCGCCACATCATTGGCTAGGACGAATGGTTCGTCTGCATACGCAAGATTGTTGAGATCACTGTTGTCATTCCGTACTGCGGGTCTTCCGTTACCCCGCCTCGTGTCATATTGACCCATTTGCACCGAAACAAAGGGACCTTCAAACCACCTCCATAGTTAAGTTCCCATATGTCCTCTATGTAACCATAATATGTTTCCTTTCCCGTGTTGGTTGTTGCATCAAAGCGGACACCACTGTTTTGGTTGGCGCTCTTCTTATCTTGGGCGATCGTGTAAAATGTATTCCCATTTATCTGGTACCCTTTGAAAGTCATTATATTCGAAGATGGTAACTGGGACAGCGAGTACATGTCATTTTGAATATCTCCATCATTCATGGCACGTTTCTGCAACCAACCAGTGAAAGTCCTCGTTTGTTCACGTGTAATCCAGTTGTCAGACTTCTCTGGGTGTTTGGAGTGTAGAAAATTCTTGTGTTCCTCCATATACGGAGCCACCAAGGCGGAATTCTGTAGAACTGTGTAGTGTGCTTCAGTGAGAAAATGCCCGTCCATACATATTATTTGATGCCCTCCTAGCGTGCCTTTTCCATCCAGTCTGCCCTTATGCCGCGATTCAGGAACACCAATCGGCTTAAGGTCAGGAATAAAGTTAATACAAAACTCAATGACCTCCTCATTTTCATGGCCCTTCGAGATGCTTCCTTCTGGCCTAGCACGTTTATGAACATATTTCTTCAAGACTCCCATGAACCTCTCAAAGGGGAATATATTGTGTAGAAATACATGACCCAAAATGTTAATCTCTTCGCAAAGGTGAACTAGGACGTGCGTCATGATGTTGAAGAAGGATGGTGGGAACACCAACTCGAAGCTGACAAGACATTGCACCAAATCATTCTGTAACCTTGGTATGATTTCTGGATCGATTACCTTCTGAGAGATTGCATTGAGGAATGCACATAGCTTCACAATGGGTAATCGAACGTTTTCCGGTAGAAGCCCCCTCAATGCAACCGGAAGGAGTTGCGTCATAATCACGTGGCAGTCATGATACTTTAGGTTCTGGAACTTTTTCTCTGCCATATTTATTATTCCCTTTATATTCGACGAGAAGCAAGACGGTACCTTCATGCTGAGCAGGCATTCAAAGAAGATTTCCTTCTCTTCTTTGGTAAGAGCGTAGCTGGCCTGACCCTGATGTATGCCGTCTTTTCCGTGCATACGTTGCTGGTCCTCCCGTGCCTCTGGTGTATCTTTTGTCTTCCCATACACGCCCAAAAAGCCAAGAAGGGTCACGCAAAGATTCTTCGTCACGTGCATCATGTCGATTGCGGAGCGGACCTCTAGGTCTTTCCAATATGGCAGGTCCCAAAATATAGATTTCTTCTTCCACATGGGTGCGCATCTGTCAGCATCCTTCGGAACAGGTTGTCCGCCAGGACCCTTTCCAAAGATTACCTTCAAATCCTTGACCATATCATGTACATCAGCACCAGTACGGTGGCGAGGCTTCGTTCGGTGATCCACCTCACCTTTGAAATGCTTGCCTTTCTTTCTTACGGGATGCCTTCTCGGAAGAAATCGACGATGTCCCAGGTACACATTCTTCCTACAACTATCCAAATATATACTGTCGGTATCATCCAAATAGTGCGTGCATCCGTGGTATCCCTTGTTTGTCTGTCCTGAAAGGTTACTGAGAGCAGGCCAATTATTGATGGTCACGAACAACAATGCCTTTAGGTCAAATTCTTCCTGTCCGTGCTCATCCCACGCACGTACACCTATTCCATTCCACAGCTGTAATAGTTCTTCAACTAATGGCCTTAGGTACACATCAGTGTCGTTGCCGGGTTGCTTAGGGCCTTGGATGAGCACTGGCATCATAATGAACTTCCGCTTCATGCACAACCAAGGAGGAAGGTTATACAAACATAGAGTCACAGGCCAGGTGCTATGGTTGCTGCTCTGCTCCCCAAAAGGATTAATGCCATATGCGCTTAGACCAAACCATACGTTCCTTGGGTCACCTGCAAACTCCTCCCAGTACTTTCTCTCGATTTTTCTCCACTGCGAATCGTTAGCGGGTACTCTCAACTTTCCGTCTTTCTTATGGTCTTCTCCGTGCCACCGCATCGCCTTCGCATGCTCTTTGTTTTGGAACAAACGTTTCAGCCATGGGATTATAGGAGCATACCACATCACCTTGGCAGGAATCTTCTTCCTGGGGCGCTCGCCCTCGACATCACCAGGGTCATCGCGACTGATCTTATAACGCAATGCACCGCATACCGGGCAAGCGTTCAAATCCTCGTACTCACCACGGTAGAGCATGTAGTCATTAGGGCATGCATGTATCTTTTGCACCTCTAACCCTAGAGGGCAGACAGCCTTCTTTGCTTCATACGTACTCTCGGGCAATTCGTTGTCCTTTGGAAGCATATTCTTTATCATTACCAGCAACTTTCCAAATCCCTTGTCAGATACACCATTCTCTGCCTTCCATTGCAGCAATTCTAGTGTGGTGCCCAACTTTTTTTTGTCAGCTTCGCAATTCGGGTACAACAATTTCTTGTGATCCTCTAACATGCGCTGCAACTTCTTCTTCTCCAAATCACTTGCGCAGTTACTCTTTGCATCGGCAATGGCCCGACCTAGATCATCAGCGGGCTCATCTGATGCCTCTTCTTCAGCTTCTTCCCGCATTGCCGGCTCAGCTTCTTCCCCCATTGTTGTATCATCGTATTCAGGGAACCCATGGCCAGGATAGCCGTCGTCATCCTCTTCTTCTTCATTGTCTTCCATCATAACCCCTATTTCTCCGTGCTTGGTCCAAACATTATAGTGGGGCATGAAACCAGACTCAAATAGGTGGACGTGAATGGTTCTTGACGTAGAGTAATTGTGACCATTCTTACAGCCAGCACATGGACAAGGCATAAAACCATCCGCCCGCTTGTTTGCCTCAGCGGCAAGCAGAAAAGTATGCACGCCAATAATGAACTCGGGAGAGCATCGGTCATCATACATCCATTGTCGGCTCATCTTCATTACACAACACCGAATAGACCAAATTAATACAAGTTCATACATAAAGTTCATATACAACACTTAATTAAATTCAACATACAAAAGAACTCTCTAGCTAAAGAATTTAAATGCAACAACAAATGCGATCAAGATTGCAACTAAGGTAACAATTGATCCAACAGCATAATGATACCAAGCCACACTATCAATGGCATATTTTCTAATCTTTCTAATCTTCAACCTCATTTTCTCCATCTTGATCTTGTGATCATCGACGACATCGGCAACATGCAACTCCAATTCCATCTTCTCCCCCTCAATTCTTTTCAATTTTTCTTTCAAATACTCGTTTTCTCTTTCAACTAAATTTAACCTCTCGACAGTAGGGTCGGTAGGAATTTCCGGTTCACATACCTCCTAGATAAAAATATCTATGTCAACTTGATGGGCATAATTTGTCATAAACACGAAATGCAACAACTAGTTTTAAAAGAGAATATACCACATCCGAATCATAACAAGGACGAGGGCCGATGGGGACGGATATCAAAACCATGGCACTATGTATAAAAAACAACGTACGGGTAAGATAATTATACGGTAACTATATATCCAAATCACACAAACATCAATTTGGTAATGTAAAACATTCATGAACAAGAGCCTCACAGCAAGGTGGTACCGGCGACGGGATGGTGCGGGCGATCGACGGTGGTTACGACGGAGATTTAGAAGGCACTAAGTAAACCACACCTACATATGCAAACTAAGTGTTATTTTTAACCTCAAACTGCATATAAATCAAATACTAGCACATATAATTCCTCCCAAATTACTAAACTCACAAATTAATCAATATACAAAGCATTGCAAGAGCTAATCTAGCAATGAGAGATGAAAGGACAAAGTTGCAAACCTTTGTGATCATTTGAATGGATGGGGGCCTTCAAATCTTGACAATTTTTGGGAAAAATTTATGATGAGCTCGAGGAAGAGAGGGGAAGAACAGAGGAAGTGAGGGGAAAGGGGAAGAACAGAGCGAGCTCGGGTGGACGAAGAGTTTAAGTACGATGACCTTTAGTACCGGTTCATGCCACGAACCGGTACTAAAGGTGCTGGAGGGGCCCCAGCCTGACAACATCCTATCACCACTCTCTTTAGTACCGGTTCGTGGCACGAACCGGTGCTAAAGGTTCGCCATGAACCGGTACTAATGAGAGCGGCCGGCTAGCCGTTGGAACCGGCACTAATGGACACATTAGTGCCGGCTCAAAATCAAACCGGCACTAATGTGTCTCAGATTTGCCCCTTTTTCTACTAGTGTTATTACACCTAGACGGAGGGAGTAGTAAGTATACTAGATACGGTGGCACACTGACTTAATTCGAATACAAGTGCCCAAAATTTGTGTGCATGTTATAATAAGGATTCACTTAAAATAGTATGTGAGTGAACAGAGGGATCAATTGGACAGTGTTCCCGAGCAGTAGCGGGATGTGTGAGGTAAGATACACCACCGGCACTTTCAATTTTTCTTATTAATTTGTTTGTTTCACCCTCTGACTGGTGGGACCCAACGTACTACGTGGAGAGAGGTAAGGTGACTAAGGCTGCATTATTTCTGCACCACTGTGGATAGTCTTACCACCAAAGCCACATGACACGATTATGATTGAAATCCCAATGACTCTCACACGAAAAAAAACACGGCATGCTTGTCACACGAATGCAGGAATGTATAAAAGGTTATTTTCCTCTCGTTGAACATAACGGGAGGGTTGTGTAGCTGGTTAGCCTGTTCGCTCATCAAACTTGAGGTCTCGCGTTCGATAACTACACTTGAGCATAATTTGTGCCAGGAGGATTCTTTGACTGGTCAAAGTGTTTTCTAGGGTTTGCATGCTTCACACTCTCTCTCCAGTATATATATACACGCTGGAGCCTCAGCGCTTGTACTTGCTCTGTTCACACTCTCTCGCCCTCTCCCGCTGGAGCCTCAACGCTTGTAGTTGCTCTCTTCACACGCTCTCGCCCTCTCCAGATCTAAACAAGACTTCGTTGGCCTCTCTCTCCCCTCACTGCTGCTCAAAGAGCCGGCAGGATCCGTCCGCCGGGAAGGGAAGGAGGCTTAACGCTGTCGCCGTCGGCGAGGGAAGGAATCCACTACCGGCGCAGCTGTTCACTTTCCACCCAGCGGCGGTGCGGGAGGGCCTCCGACCCCTTATTCTTCACCGCTGTCCCGTCGCCCACCGAACCACGCCCCAAGAACCTTAAGGTATAATTTACTTACTCCACATGCATTGCTCTAGCTGCATGTATACCATGAATCTAGGACGTGGTTCAAAGAGGAAAGGAGTGGGAAAAGTTGAATATAGCATGAATCAAGGACGTGGTTCAAAGAGGAAACGAAGGGGGAAAGTTGTATAGCATGAATCTAGGACGTGGTTCAAAGAGGAAAGGAATGGGGGAAAGTAGTGGGGAAAGTTGTATCGCATAAATCTAGGATGTGGTTCAAAGAGGAAAGGAAGGGGCAAAAGTACTAGTTCAAAAAGGAAAGGAAGGGACAAGGCTGTAGAGTTTGAGCAAGACTAGATTTGCTGCGCTCACATAGGAAAAGGTGTCTAAAGATAACAAAACTGGGACCAACACAAATATGCTCCTTGGTTGTTTGTTCTTTGTTGCGACACTGTGCATGACCACAGTACATCGGTAGATGCACATGGTGCTGGTGCGTCCACTGTCCCGTCCAACTCATTAGCTATTGTTAATCCAAGGCCATGTTTGGTTAAAAACTCCCTAGTCCCTACCTGCTTGGTTCCATGGACTAAACATGGACTAGAGGTTATTAAATGACATGCTAAAAGACCATGTTACCCCTAGTAATGAACTAATAGAGACAAGGTGCGATGCATGGCAGGGGCAACTGTTGGAAAAAGTCCCAAAAAGACTCCCTTGGGGTCTTCTTTGTTTAGTCCCAAATGCCCACTTTTAGTCCCTAAAAGTCCCTCCTGTTTGGTTTAGATGGGACTGACATGGAGTTTTTTTAGTCCCTACACCAAAATGTCCATGTAAACAAACACTCTCTAATAATGCCGCTGGAAAATTGATGCAATGCCACAGTTAAAAGCAAATTACATGTTTAACGAATTTTATTGGTAATATAATCTCTATGTTAATATTAATCAATGCCACCTTTTGAGAAATGCTACTGTCTTGCTTTCTTTCCCATTTAGATAAGGTAGATGCTTCTTTTTGTTGGCTTCTATGTCATCCACCATTATTGACCACTAATTGTTTCCTTTGCACCTCTGTGTAAACAGGGTTATCTACTTCACCTCGTTGCCATTGTGACCTTTTGTTGCACTACACAAAACACTTTTGTTTTAAGAGTGTTTTGTGCAGTTCAACCAAAATGTCACACCGACAATGTTGCTTCATTGCTTGATCTTAGTGGAACTGCACAAGAGGAGATCTTACTTCCTATCCGTTAAGGCGAATTTGGTTCAGATCTTCTTCTTGTGAGTCGTTTGAATTCCGCGTCATGAGAGGTCAGTACTAGCCTTCTTTCACATGATTCTGCAGTGTGCTTTCATATGTTGTGCTACTTGTACGATAATGTTGCTTGATTTTAGTGAACTGCACAAATGGAGACAAGACTTCCAATCTGTATGTGCACCGTAATATCCCATTGAGGTAAGATAAGGATATTTCACAACAACTGGCCTGTATTTTACCACTTTCATCAGAAAATTAAGTTTAGTACTATACTTGTGCTCCCTAATTGACATGCCAAATCTTACATTGAAGGCGAAGCTTGTCTGTTATTGAATCAAGTGATGAAGGGGAAGGACAAGCGGAAGAAAAACAAAAATCAACTCCCCGTGCTGTAATGAAGCACTGGAACTGTGATGACACAAGTAATGATATAGTTTTGCATCTTAATTTATTGCTATGGCTGGAACGAGCAATTGTTTTGCCACTGATTTGATGCCACTCTTAATGTAATTCGTAATTATCTCTACTTGTGCAAACAGGGATCTTCTTTGAAGATACCATATATTTTAGTGGAACTGCACAAGAAGATGTTGGAAACATTAAACTAATCGAGGAGTATATAGTAAGCATGGCCACCACCGTAGATAGCAACAGATGGTTCTGGAGAAGTGCTTCATCTGTATGCTCTACACAATAAGCCTCCTGACAAAGGTTGGTACTCGCCCACTGATTTCATCCATATGATTGAGCTTTGGCATCTCTATTGGTGTTGTGCTACTGTTTAGATACTGTCATGAAAAAGTGGTATTGTCCTTGAGAAGTGCTTCATCTGTGTTGTTTTAAATATTTCCTTTCCTTTTTTTCGAGCAAACAGGGATGCTAGCATTTAGTAGTCCTCTTGTCTTTGCACAACAGGATCATCTTCCTCTGAAGAAGAATATGAAGTACGTGAAGTGACTAGTTCCGATTATGCCAGGATGAAGAAGCCATGTCTATCTTCTCATCAGAAGGAGCAGTTGAAGGATGGTTACATTACTCCCCACAAGACCAAACTAACTTCAACTCAGAAGGATTGACAAATCTCCATTTTTTTGCTATGATGCGCGAGTACAATGTTCTAGGATTCTTTCTGGTGAGTTCCATTTTTCTAAAAGTGCGCTCTACATGGACCATGTACCTGTTGAAACTGTCAATTCATAGTACAATTTGCTTTATACTAATCACCTTTTTGTATTTGTGCAAACAGGGGTGCTCAGCTTGATTTCAATGGGAACTGCACAAAATGTTCATGAATACATCGAATCATTCATTTCCACCACAAGAAAGGAGGTGCCGATAAGTTCAAGGCGTTGCAACATATAAGGGCGAAATCATACAAGCTACGCGCGAATTTGGTTGATTTTGGTGGAACTGCACAAAAAGAACAGCTGGTTTATTTAGCATGAGGGGCCATGTCAATGTTCGAACTGATGGCAAACCCTGCCCATTCCACAATCGTAGGCATTTGATTTTTTGGAATGGGAAAACCTTGTCAAATTTTGCTCATTGATTTTAGAAAGACATGCGTTTGATATTTTCGAATGGGACGCCCTTTGCTGTCAGCAGCGTCGATCAATTTTTTCTTTATTCTTAGTTGTGAAGTAAATATTGCCTCTGACATGTGAGTCACTAAGATGCATAATCGTCGATTGTTTTGAATGTTCTCTATGAATTGCCAGGCCTGTGTGTTTGATTGCAATGTACAGAAATGCTAAAAAGCTGCTCAAACTCTTTGTACTCCTTCTATTCCTTTTTACTTTGCACATTGTGAAAGTGCATACTTTTTTGTATAAGATTGGTCAAAGTAGAGATACTTTGACTGCAGACAAAACTTGTATGCAGACTAGAAAGGACCGGAGGGAGTACATGTGAAACTGCTGCAAACGAGGTGATCACCCTGGGAATAATGCTAGTACGTATTGTTTTGCATGTTCATCCAATGCCAGTGATACAGGAATTCGAACTAATCGAAATAAATTCATTCATACACAGTCGGATTTCATATAAACATGCCGGATTTCATTACATTTCATACATTCTTCAACTAAAAAGGGGTGCGCTGGAGGTATAATTAATTAACCGAAGCTACCCAACTGTGTCCCGCTGAGCCGAACAGAAGCTTCAGTGACTTAACTGCAGGTGCAGTTGCGTAACTGACATGTGGCCTGTTGGGCCCACGTGTCAGTCAGCCAACTGCACCAGTAGTTAAGTAGAAGCAGCGTTCTTCTCCAGCGCAGCTCTCCGACTCCATGTCGCCGCCAAGAAGCTAACCGGCCGTCAATGGTCAAGCCGCCTAGCTTGGCTTCAACCGGAGGGTAGCAGCGGTGGCCTTACTTGGACCCGAGCGGCGGCGACCTACCGTGTTCTACTCTTCCTTGTTTTCTGTGTGGCGTGGCCTCGTTGGCAGCGGGGCGGGGCCTCGGCGGAGCCGGCGATGTCCTCTGTCTCATTGCCGGCGGGCGGCACCTCAGCGGAGCGGTGGAAATCCTCCCCCACGTTGCCGGCAGGGTGGGGCCTCGGCGGGGCCGGCGATCTCCTCTGCCTCGTTGTTTGCGGGGCGGGGCCTCGGCGGGGCCGGCGGTGTCCTCTGCCTCGTTGTTGGCGCCACGGGGCCTCGGCAGACCAGGGCCTCGTCGACGCCAGCGGAGCGGGGACTCGTCAGAGCCGGCATTGTCCTCTGCCTCGTCCTCGGTCTCGCCAAACAGCGCCTCGCCCGCTTCATCGCCCTCTTTGCTAGCCTCTTTGTAGGCGGCCGCAGCCTCCGCCACCCGCATGCGGTACCGCCAGCGCTCGAGTGGCGGAGCGGTACGAGTCGAGCAGCGCCTCCTGCTCCGCCCGCTCTGCGGCGATCTGCTCCTCTGCCTGCAGGTGCTCCTAGAGGAGATGGTCATTGTATGCGGCGTCGACCTGCGCCTCCCGGAACTGCTCCTCACGCATCTGCCTCACGATGCGTATATATTGGGCACGGGCCTCGCCGATGGTCATGGTGCAATGCACCGGCGAGGATGGCGCGGAGGAGGGGGTTGGCGCCGGATCGTCGACTACCATGTTCTCCATTGGGACGTCGTCGTCCTCCGGCTGCCTGCAGGCCAGCCGGTCGGCAGCAATGGCTGTCATCTCCTTGTGGTCCGTCGTCCGCCCTTCTCGAAGAGCGCTGGAGCGTGAGGAAGCCATGGTGGGCAGTAGTGGTGTGGACAGGAGAAAGGTAACGGATGCGGATGACTGCGGCTATGACCGACGCAGCAGTTTATATAGCAATGGTGGGTGGGCGGAGGGACGGACATGTGGCACCGGAGTAGCCGCCTCGGCAACCGCGTATCATTAATATGGGAGGCAGATGGACGGACGGACGACACTTGTGTCGTTTGAAGGCGGAGCAATCGCCTGCACCGGGAAGCGGGTCGGGCGGCGCTGACTGTTTCGGGCGGAAAGCGCGCGCGGGTCAGGAGATGACTTTACTTAGAGAGGATGACAATGGGGACCCACCAGGTCCATAGCCTCACGTACGCAAGTGCCTCCTTATTATATATATATATATATATATATATATATATATATATATATATAATTTATTTTGCTTCCTCCTAGTTTCCTGACATCACGGTCCCACACCATTGTCAACCTATGTACTCCCTCCTTTCCGGTTTATAGGGCTTATCTCAAAATTTTAGTTTTCCATTTTATAAGGCTCAATTTGGTTGTTTTCCATCACATGTTCAGATTCCAAGGTGCATTAAATCATTGCATGCAAGTATTAAGAGAAAATTGACCAATGCATGTACTTTATGCATGCACGCATTGATAAACATAATTTTTTTAGGATAACAAGAGCATTAATTAGGTGGTTTTGGAAAACTACAAAAAGTATTCCACCACTCGTCATCTACCTTGATTGGTGAGATTTTTGAATTGAGCACTATAAACCAAAAAGGAGGGAGTAGTCAATAAACGAGAGAATTGCACAAGAAGCGGCCGACAGCTGGGACCAGGCAGCTCGAGCAGTATTTGTGTTTTTGAGGTGTGAGCACTGCAGAGTTTTCCGATGTTTAGCCCAGATATTAATTTTTCTCCTCTGAACAACAACGAAAACATCGCTGCAGGTATTAACTGGGCGGGCTGTGGCCCGTCTAGCCTAGGCCAGATATCCAGCCCAGATATTAATTTTTTTCAAGCTGAAAATGGCTAGCCCAGCTATACTTTTTTTTAGGTATACCCAGGCAAGGTCAAGTTGTTATTCTCCGCCCCGCTGGGCTGCAAATCTTTCCTAGGAGGGATGCATTAGGCTTAACAAGAAAATGGGCTTTAAGAAATAATAAATGGGATGTAATTATAAAAACTGGGCAGTAACTATAAAAAATGCACCAAACACGTGATTACTTTATAAAATATTATATTTGGATATTGAAAATTTTAATTTCATTAATTGTTGCGAGCGCAATGTTTTGTTGGATTTTTACGTAATATAAATTTATATTGAAATTGTATTTAATCTGACTAGAAATTTCGGGATAAAAATATTTCGGATCCCATCAAAATGTGGGAAATTTTATTGAATTCGGTTTTGAACGGTTGGTTGAAATGGGATGTACTTTTAACAAACTGTAAATGGGCTGTAGTAAATTCCATTAGAATTCAAAAATGGGCTACACATTCTTACAAATCTCAAATGGGCTATAAGTTATCTGCCACACACTTCTGGCCTTACTAAGTTGAAGCGTCCCCTAAAAAACAGAGTTGACGCGTATACAAGGCTTTGTCAACTTATAGTCAACACACGGTTCTAGCAGCAGTGGCCGTTGGATGTCCATCCAACAGATGCCGTGCTTCTTCTTTCAATCTCGGATATTCTAGCTTCACCCGCCCAAAAAATGATTCCTCCCCCTGACATCTGGGGCGCACCGTTTCGGAAGCTAGCCTGTGGGCCTACTAAGTTGACGTACCAAGGGCTTTGTCAACTTAGTCAATATAAAATGATTCTAGCCGCAGTGACCGTACGATGTCCATCCAACGGCCGTCGTGCTTCTTCAACCTCTAGTCTTCTTGCTCCAGCCGCCCAAAGCAGCGCCGGTCGTGCCGCCTGCTCCTGCCTCCCGTGGCCGGCTGTGTTGTTGCGGAGGCCTCACCGCCCCCTACTACTCCCACCGCTGGCCAGGCCATCCCTCCACTCACCCACACCCCCTGTTATTCTGCGGTGACGGCAGCGCAGCCGAACCAGTGAACCCTCATACTCCTCTCCGCG
Organism: Triticum aestivum; assembly: GCF_018294505.1. Lineage (NCBI taxonomy): Eukaryota > Viridiplantae > Streptophyta > Magnoliopsida > Poales > Poaceae > Triticum > Triticum aestivum. Next base: position 26,477,531 of record NC_057795.1, on the reverse strand, counting down.
TGTGCATGCACTGTCGCGTCTTCCCCGGCTCCGCGTCATCCCCTTCCTAGGCCTCGCCGTCTTCCACCGCCGTGGTGCTCTCGGTGCGGCGTGGTCAACGTGGTCAAGGAACGACTTCCATCGGACGTGGACTGTACGTGGAGAGGCTGACAGCTGGGTCCACGGCAGCCGCAAGGAAGTGCCTCCTTATTACGCACAAAATAATTATTCCTCCACCTGACAGCGGGGACCCACCGGACGGGCCACCGTATTTCGCGAAAAAAATGATTCGCTCCCTGACTGCTAGGACCCACGAGCTACATATTCGCACGCAAGGAAGTGCGTCCAAAAAAAACAATTCGCCCCCTTGACTGCTGGGACCCACCAGCTACATCTTCGCACGCAAGGAACTGCGTCCAAAAAACGATTCGCCCCCCGATTGTTGGGACCCACCAGCTACACCTTCGCACGCAAGGAAGTGCGTCCAGACAAAAAACAAATAAACGATTCACCCCCCTGACTGCTGGGACCCAGCAGCTACAGCTTCGCACGCAAGGAAGTGCGTCCGGGCAAAAAAAACCAAAACGATTCGCCCCCCTGACTGCTGGGACCCACCAGCTACATCTTCGCAGGCAAGGAAGTGCGTGACAGTCGGGACCCACCTGGTCGAAGCGTACGTAGCGTTGTCATTCTAGTCGCGAACGTGTATGCACATACTGGTCGATGTAGAGGCGCGCACGTGTCGTAGTAGAGGCGCGCACGTAGCATGTACACGTAAGTACAACGGCCAGGGTGCAAGAAAGAAAATATGGCCACATACGTACATACGGGCAGGGTCTCGAACGCCTACTCGCGCATACGTACGGCCAGGGCTCGTGTACATGACTGGGTCGTAACGGAGAAACAGCGTTGTCGTCGTGTTCATGGGGAGGCAACGGAATGCGTCGTGTTCATGGGGAGGCAACGGAATGCGTCGTGTTCATCGGGAGGCAACGGAACGCGTGGGAGCCAACCGGCTGGGTCGAAACAGAATGCGTGGTCGTGTTCATCCGGAGGTCTTGGACGGAACAAGCGATGGAAACGAGGTCTGGCGTACCGCAGAACGGAGGAAACGGCCTTGTGTTCGACCGACCACATTCGAAACGGGATCCTTTTCATGGGGAGGGGTCTGGCGTACCGCAAAACGGAGGAAACGGACCTCCTATGGTTGAAACGGGGGTCCTGTTGATCGGGAGGGGTGTGGCGTACCGCAAAACGGAGGAAACGAACCTCCTATGGTCGAAACGGGGGTCCTGTTGACCGGGAGGGGTGTGGCGTACCGCAAAACGGAGGAAACGGACCTCCTACGATCGAAACGGGGGTCCTGTTGATCGGGAGGGGTGTGGCGTACCACAAAACGGACGAAACGGACCTCCTACAGTCGAAACGGGGCTCCTGTTGATCGGGAGGGGTGTGGTGTACCGCAAAATGGACGAAACGGACTTGTGTTGGAGCGCTAGGTCGAAATGGGGGTCCTGTTCATCGGGAGGGGTGTGGCGTACCACAAAACGGGACTCCACGGGATACTGTTCATCTCCATCATCGACCTCCTCCAGCCTCCAAGGGCTACCGTCAACCTCCTCCAGCCTCCACGGGCTCCTGTTCATCCAGCCTCCACCGCGTGCTACACCACCGGCTACTGTTCAACCACCCCTCCACCGGCACCCCTCCACCATCTACTGTTCATCCAACCCTCCACACCACGGGGTCCTGTTCAACCACCCCTCCACGGGCACCCCTCCACCATCTACTGTTCATCCAGCCCTCCACACCACGGGGTCCTGTTCATCCAGAGGCAACGCCACCGCTCACTGTTCATCCAACCCCTCCCCCCCCCCACCCCCCCCCGCAACACTCACTGTTTATCCCAGAGGCAGCATCGATCGGCTTCAGTTAGCAGCAGTAGCGAAGGAATCGCTCGATCGGGTTCAGTTAACAGCCATCGATCGATTGCTCGGGTTCAGTAACGCGTAGCCTGCAGTGCAATCGCTCGGGTTCAGTTAGAGCCCAACACCTCGCTCGGGTTCAGTTAGAGCCAACGCCTCGCACACACGCGCGTACGTGTACGAGAGAAACACGCATCGCTCGGCCCCCGACCTCCCATCGTAATTGGGAACTCCCCGAAATTTTCCTCGCCCTCGCTTCTACCACAGTCTTTTCCGTCATGGACGGCCCAAAGAATGTCATGCAGCTGCGTCTCCGGCTCGTCTAGGACGAAAAGCCCATTTTCTATCATGATTTTTTTCATAGAAGTAGGAGCCCACCACATCTATGATGATACCGGGTTTTGTCACAATTATCGTCATAGAAGTGTCATATGTATGACAGAAAAAAAATTCGTTCAGCCCAAAATGTCATGGATGTGTCTTTTTTTGTAGTGCTTTGTCATCGGTATGTTACTTGCCCAAGATTCGATCGTCGGTATCTCAATACCTAGTTCAATCTCCTTACCGGCAAGTCTCTTTACTCGTTCCGTAATACATCATCCCGCAACTAACTCATTAGTTACAATGCTTGCAAGGCTTATAGTGATGTGCATTACTGAGTGGGCCCGGAGATACCTCTCCGACAATCGGAGTGACAAATCCTAATCTCGAAATACGCCAACCCAACAAGTACCTTCGGAGACACCTGTAGAGCACCTTTATAATCACCCAGTTATGTTGTGATGTTTGGTAGCACACAAAGTGTTCCTCCGGTAAACGGGAGTTGCATAATCTCATAGTCATAGGAACATGTATAAGTCATGAAGAAAGCAATAGCAACATACTAGACGATCAAGTGCTAAGCTAGCAGAATGGGTCAAGTCAATCACATCATTCTCTAATGATGTGATCCTGTTAATCAAATGACAACTCATGTCTATGGTTAGGAAACTTAATCATCTTTGATTCAAAGAGCTAGTCAAGTAGAGGCATACTAGTGACACTATGTTTGTCTATGTATTCACACATGTATTATGTTTCCGGTTAATACAATTCTAGCATGAATAATAAACATTTATCATGAAATAAGGAAATAAATAATAACTTTATTATTGCTTCTAGGGCATATTTCCTTCAGTCTCCCACTTGCACTAGAGTCAATAATCTAGTTCACATCACCATGTGATTTAACACCAATATTCATATTTGTAAGTGATTAATACCCATAGTTCACATCGTCATGTGATCAACACCCAAAAGGGTTTACTATAGTCAACAATCTAGTTCACATCGCTATGTGATTAACACCCAAAGAGTACTAAGGTATGATCATGTTTTGCTCGTCAGAGAAGTTTAGTCAACGGGTGTGTCACATTCAGATCCGTATGTATTTTGCAAATTTCTATGTCAACAATGCTCTGCACGGAGCTACTCTAGCTAATTGCTCCCACTTTCAATATGTATCCAGATTGAAATTTAGAGTCATCTGGATCAGTGTCAAAATTTGCATCGACGTAACCCTTTACGATGAACCTTTTTGTCACGTCCATAATCGAGAAACATATCCTTATTCCACAAGGATAATTTTGACCGTTGTCTAGTGATCTACTCCTAGATCACTATTATACTCCCTTGCCAAAATCAGTGTAGGGTATACAATAGATCTGGTACACAACATGGCATACTTTATAGAACCTATGGCCAAGGCATAGGGAATGACTTTCATTCTCTTTCTATCTTCTGCCGTGGTCGGGCTTTGACTCAATTTCACACCTTGTAACACAGGCAAGAACTCTTTCTTTGACTGTTCCATTTTGAACTACTTCAAAATCTTGTCAAGGTATGTACTCATTGAAAAACTTATCAAGCGTCTTGATCTATCTCTATAGATCTTGATGCTCAATATGTAAGCAGCTACACCGAGGTCTTTCTTTGAAAAACTCCTTTCAAACACTCCTTTATGCTTTGCAGAATAATTCTACATTATTTCCGATCAACAATATGTCATTCACATATACTTATCAGAAATGTTGTAGTGCTCCCACTCACTTTCTTGTAAATACAGGCTTCACCGCAAGTCTGTGTAAAACTATATCCTTTGATCAACTTATCAAAGCGTATATTCCAACTCTGAGATGCTTGCACCAGTCCATAGATGGATCGCTGGAGCTTGCATATTTTGTTTAGCACATTTAGGATTGACAAAACCTTCTGGTTGCATCATATACAACTCTTCTTTAATAAATCCATTAAGGAATGCAGTTTTGTTTATCCATTTACCAGATTTATAAAATCCGGCAATTACTAACATGATTCGGACAGACTTAAGCATAGATACGAGTGAGAAATTCTCATCGTAGTCAACACCCTGAACTTGTCGAAAACCTTTTGCAACAATTCTAGCTTTGTAGATAGTAACACTACTATCAGCGTCCGTCTTCCTCTTGAAGATCCATTTAATCTCAATGGTTCGCCGATCATTGGGCAAGTCAATCAAAGTCCATACTTTGTTCTCATACATGGATCTCATCTCAGATTTCATGGCCTCAAGCCATTTCGCGGAATCTGTGCTCCCCATCGCTTCTTCATAGTTCGTAGGTTCGTCATGGTCTAGTAACATAACTTCTAGAACAGGATTACCGTACCACTCTGGTGCGGATCTTACTCTGGTTGACCTACGATGTTCAGTAACAACTTGATCTGAAGTTTCATAATCATCATCATTAACTTCCTCACTAATTGGTGTAGTAGTCACAGGAACAGATTTCTGTGATGAACTACTTTCCAATAAGGGAGCAGGTACAGTTACCTCATCAAGTTCTACTTTCCTCCCACTCACTTCTTCTGAGAGAAACTCCTTCTCTAGAAAGGATCCATTCTAAGCAACGAATATCTTGCCTTCGAATCTGTGATAGAAGGTGTACCCAACTGTCTCCTTTGGGTATTCTATGAAGACACATTTCTCTGATTTGGGTTTGAGCTTATCAGGATGAAACTATTTCTTATAAGCATCGCAACCCCAAACTTTAAGAAACGACAACTTTGGTTTCTTGCCAAACCACAGTTCATACGCTGTCGTCTCAAACGAATTTATATGGTGCTTTTTTTTACGTGAATGCAGCCGTCTCTAATGCATAACTCCAAAACTATAGTGGTAAATCGGTAAGAAACATCATAGATTGCACTATATCCAATATAGTACGGTTATGACGTTTGGACACACCATTATGCTGTGGTGTTCCAGGTGGCATGAGTTTGTGAAACTATTTCACATTGTTTTAATTGAAGACTAAACTCATAACTCCAATATTCGTCTCTGCGATCAGATCGTGGAGACTTTATTTTCTTGTTACGATGATTCTCCACTACACTCTGAAATTCTTTGAACCTTTCAAATGTTTCAGACTTGTGCTTCATTAAGTAGATATACCCATATCTGCTAAAATCATCTGTGAAGGTCAGAAAATAACGATACCCGCCGCGAGCCTCAAGATTCATCGGACCACATACATCAGTGTGTATGATTTCCAACAAATCTGTTGCTTGCTCCATTGTTCCGGAGAACAGCGTTTTAGTCATCTTGCCCAAGAGGCATGGTTCGCAAGCATCAAGTGATTCATAATCAAGTGATTCCAAAAGTCCATCAGCATGGGGTTTCTTCATGCGCTTTACACCAATATGACCTAAACGGCAGTGCCACAAATAAGTTGCACTATCAGTATTAACTTTGCATCTTTTGGCTTCAATATTATGAATATGTGTATCACTACGATCGAGATCCAACGAACCATTTGTTGGAAATATGCCCTAGAGGCAATAATAAAAGCATTATTATTATATTTCCTTGTTCATGATAATTGTCTTTATTCATGCTAGAATTGTGTTATCCGGAAATCGTAATACATGTGTGAATAACAGACACCAACATGTCCCTAGTGAGCCTCTAGTTGACTAGCTCGTTGATCAACAGATAGTCATGGTTTTCTGACTATGGACACTGGATGTCATTGATAACGAGATCACATCATTGGGAGAATGATGTGATGGACAAGACCCAATCCTAAACATAGCACAAGATCGTATAGTTCGTTTGCTAGAGTTTTCCAATGTTAAAGTATTTTTTCCTTAGACCATGAGATCGTGTAACTCCCGGATACCGTAGGAGTGCTTTGGGTATGCCAAACGTCACAACGTAACTGGGTGACTATAAAGGTAGACTACGGGTATCTCCGAAAGTGTCTGTTGGGTGACATGGATCAAGACTGGGATTTGTCACTCCGTATGACGGAGAGGTATCACTGGGCCCACTCGGTAATGCATCATCATAATGAGCTCAGAGTGACCAAGTGTCTGGTCACGGGATCATGCATTACGGTACGAGTAAAGTGACTTGCCGGTAACGAGATTGAACGAGGTATTGGGATACCGACGATCGAATCTCGGGCAAGTAACATATCGATAGACAAAGGGAATAGCGTACGGGATTGATTGAATCCTCGACATCGTGGTTCATCCGATGAGATCATCGTGGAGCATGTGGGAGCCAACATGGGTATCCAGATCCCGCTGTTGGTTATTGACCGGAGAGTCGTCTCGGTCATGTCTGCTTGTCTCCCGAACCCGTAGGGTCTACACACTTAAGGTTCGGTGACGCTAGGGTTATGAAGATATGTATATGCAGAAACCCGAATGTTGTTCGGAGTCCCGGATGAGATCCCGGACGTCACGAGGAGTTCCGGAATGGTCCGGAGGTAAAGAATTATATATAGGAAGTGCTATTTCGGGCATCGGGACAAGTTTCGGGGTTATCGGTATTGTACCGGGACCACCGGAAGGGTCCCGGGGGTCCACCGGGTGGGGCCACCTGTCCCGGGGGGCCACATGGGCTGTAGGGGTGCGCCTTGGCCTAGATGGGCCAAGGGCACCAGCCCCTATAGGCCCATGCGCCTAGGGTTTCCACCATGGAAGAGTCCATGTGGTGGAAGGCACCCCTAGGTGCCTTGGGGGGAGGGAAACCTCCCCTTGGCCGCCGCCCCCCTAGTAGATCTCATCTACTAGGGCCGGCACCCCCCCTGGCACCCCTATATATAGTGGGGGGAGAGGAGGGATTTCACACCAGCCCCTGGCGCCTCCATCCCCCCCCCCCGTTACGTCTCTCCCTCGTAGTCTCGGCGAAGCCCTGCTGCTGTGACGCCCTGCATCCACCACCACGCCGTCGTGCTGCTGGATCTTCATCAACCTCTCCTTCCCCCTTGCTGGATCAAGAAGGAGGAGACGTCTCCCGTCCCGTACGTGTGTTGAACGCGGAGGTGCCGTCCGTTCGGCGCTGGTCATCGGTGATTTGGATCACGTCGAGTACGACTACATCATCACCGTTCTTTTGAACGCTTCCGTGCGCGATCTACAAAGGTATGTAGATGCATCTAATCACTCGTTGCTAGATGAACTCCTAGATGATCTTGGTGAAACGAGTAGGAAAATTTTTGTTTTCTGCAACGTTCCCCAACAGTGGCATCATGAGCTAGGTCTATGCGTAGTTCTTCTTGCGCGAGTAGAACACAATTTGTTGTGGGCGTAGATTTGTCAACTTTCTTGCCGTTACTAGTCCTTTCTTGCTTCAGCGGTATTGTGGGATGAAGCGGCCCGGACCAACCTTACACGTACGCTTACGTGAGACCGGTTCCACCGACTAACATGCACTAGTTGCATAAGGTGGCTGGCGGGTGTCTGTCTCTCTCACTTTAGTTGGAGCGGAATCGATGAACAGGGTCCTTATGAAGGGTAAATAGAAGTTGACAAATCACGTTGTGGCTTTAACGTAGGTAAGAAAACGTTCTTGCTAGAACCCTAATTCAGCCACGTAAAACTTGCAACAACAATTAGAGGACGTCTAACTTGTTTTTGCAGCAAGTGGTTTGTGATATGATATGGCCAAAGTTGTGATGAATGATGAATGATCTATATGTGATGTATGAGATGTTCATGCTATTGTAATAGGATTCACGACTTGCATGTCGATGAGTATGACAACCGGCAGGAGCCATAGGAGTTGTCTTTATTCTTTTTATGACCTGCGTGTCATCGAGAAACGCCATGTAAATTACTTTACTTTATTGCTAAACGCGTTAGCCATAGTAGTAGAAGTAATAGTTGGCGAGCAACTTCATGGAGACACGATGATGGAGATCATGATGATGGAGATCATGGTGTCAAGCCGGTGACAAGATGATCATGGAGCCCCAAGATGGAGATCAAAGGAGCTATGTGATATTGGCCATATCATGTCACGTTTATTATTTGATTGCATGTGATGTTTATCATGTTTTGCATCTTGTTTACTTAGAACGACGGTAGTAAATAAGATGATCCCTCACAATAAATTCAAGAAGTGTTCCCCCTAACTGTGCACCGTTGCGACAGTTCGCTGTTTCAAAACACCACGTGATGATCGGGTGTTTTATTCAGACGTTCACATACAACGGGTGTAAGACAGATTTACACATGCAAACACTTAGGTTAACTTGACGAGCCTAGCATGTACAGACATGGCCTCGGAACACAGAAGACCGAAAGGTCGAGCATGAGTCGTATAGAAGATACGATCAACATGAAGATGTTCACCGACGTTGACTAGTCCGTCTCACGTGATGATCGGACACGGTCTAGTTAAACTCGGATCATGTAATACTTAGATGACTGGAGGGATGTCTAATCTAAGTGGGAGTTCATTAATAATTTGATTAGTTGAACTTAATTATCATGAACTTAGTCTAAATATTTTACAATATGTCTTGTAGATTAAATGGCCAACGTAGTCCTCAACTTCAACGCGTTCCTAGAGAAAACCAAGCTGAAAGACGATGGCAGCAACTATACGGACTGGGTCCGGAACCTGAGGATCATCCTCATAGCTGCCAAGAAAGATTATGTCCTACAAGCACCGCTTGGTGACGCACCCGTTCTCCCTGCAGAACAAGATGTTATGAACGCTTGGCAGGCACGTTCCGATGACTACTCCCTCGTTCAGTGCGGCATGCTTTACAGCCTAGAGCCGGGGCTCCAAAAGCGTTTTGAGAGACATGGAGCATATGAGATGTTCGAAGAGCTGAAAATGGTTTTCCAAGCTCATGCCCGGGTCGAGAGATATGAAGTCTCCGACAAATTCTTCAGCTGTAAGATGGAGGAAAACAGTTCTGTCAGTGAGCACATACTCACTATGTCTGGGTTGCATAACCGCTTGACTCAGCTGGGAGTTAATCTCCCGGATGATGCGGTCATTGACAGAATCCTCCAGTCGCTTCCACCAAGCTACAAGAGCTTTGTGATGAACTTCAATATGCAGGGGATGGAAAAGACCATTCCTGAAGTATTTGCTATGCTGAAATCAGCAGAGGTAGAAGTCAGGAAGGAACATCAAGTGTTGATGGTCAATAAAACCACTAAGTTCAAGAAAGGCAAGGGTAAAAAGAACTTCAAGAAGGACGGCAAGGAGGTTGCCGCGCCCGGCAAGCAAGCTGCCGGGAAGAAGCCAAAGAATGGACCCAAGCCCGAGACTGAGTGCTTTTATTGCAAGGGAAGCGGTCACTGGAAGCGGAACTGCCCTAAGTACTTAGCGGATAAGAAGGCCGGCAAAACAAAAGGTATATGTGATATACATGTAATTGATGTGTACCTTACTAGTGCCCGTAGTAGCTCCTGGGTATTTGATACCGGTGCAGTTGCTCACATTTGTAACTCAAAGCAGGGGCTGCGGAATAAGCGGAAACTGGCAAAGGACGAGGTGACGATGCGCGTCGGGAATGGTTCCAAGGTCAATGTGGTCGCCGTCGGCACGCTACCTCTGCATCTCCCTTCGGGATTAGTTTTAAACCTTAATAATTGTTATTTAGTGCCAGCTTTGAGCATGAACATTGTATCGGGATCTCGTTTAATTCGAGATGGCTACTCTTTTAAATCTGAGAATAATGGTTGTTCCATTTTTATGAGAGATATGTTTTATGGTCATGCTCCTATGGTGAATGGTTTATTCTTTATGAATCTCGAACGTGATGCTACACATGTTCATAATGTGAGTACCAAAAGAAGTAAGGTTGATAATGATAGTCCCACATACCTGTGGCACTGCCGCCTTGGTCACATAGGTGTCAAACGCATGAAGAAGCTCCATGCTGATGGACTTTTAGAGTCTCTTGATTATGAATCATTTGACACATGCGAACCATGCCTTATGGGTAAAATGACCAAGACTCCGTTCTCAGGAACAATGGAGCGAGCAACCGACTTATTGGAAATCATACATACTGATGTGTGCGGTCCAATGAGTGTTGAGGCTCGCGGTGGCTATCGTTATGTTCTCACCCTCACTGATGATTTAAGTAGGTATGGGTATATCTACTTAATGAAACACAAGTCTGAAACCTTTGAAAAGTTCAAGGAATTTCAGAGTGAGGTTGAAAATCAACGTGACAGGAAAATCAAGTTTCTACGATCAGATCGTGGAGGAGAATACTTGAGTCACGAGTTTGGCACACACTTAAGAAAATGTGGAATAGTTTCACAACTCACGCCGCCTGGAACACCTCAGCGTAATGGTGTGTCCGAACGTCGTAATCGCACTCTATTAGATATGGTGCGATCTATGATGTCTCTTACCGATTTACCGCTATCCTTTTGGGGCTATGCTTTAGAGACTGCCGCATTCACTTTAAATAGGGCTCCGTCGAAATCCGTTGAGACGACACCGTATGAATTATGGTTTGGGAAGAAACCTAAGCTGTCGTTTCTAAAAGTTTGGGGATGCGATGCTTATGTCAAGAAACTTCAACCTGAAAAGCTCGAACCCAAGTCGGAAAAATGCGTCTTCATAGGATACCCAAAAGAAACTATTGGGTACACCTTCTACCTCAGATCCGAAGGCAAGATCTTTGTTGCCAAGAATGGGTCCTTTCTGGAGAAAGAGTTTCTCTCGAAAGAAGTAAGTGGGAGGAAAGTAGAGCTTGATGAAGTATTACCTCTTGAACCGGAAAATGGCGCAACTCAAGAAAATGTTCCTGAGGTGCCTGCACCGACTAGAGAGGAAGTTAATGACAATGATCAAGATACTTCTGATCAAGCCCCTACTGAAATTCGAAGGTCCACAAGGACACGTTCCGCACCAGAGTGGTACGGCAACCCTGTCTTGGAAATCATGCTGTTAGACAACGGTGAACCTTCGAACTATGAAGAAGCGATGGCGGGCCCGGATTCCGACAAATGGCTAGAAGCCATGAAATCCGAGATAGGATCCATGTATGAAAACAAAGTATGGACTTTGACTGACTTGCCCGTTGAGCGGCGAGCCATAGAAAATAAATGGATCTTTAAGAGGAAGACAGACGCGGATGGTAATGTGACCATCTATAAAGCTCGGCTTGTCGCTAAGGGTTATCGACAAGTTCAAGGGGTTGACTACGATGAGACTTTCTCACCGGTAGCGAAGCTGAAGTCCGTCCGAATCATGTTAGCAATTGCCGCATTCTATGATTACGAAATATGGCAAATGGACGTCAAAACGGCATTCCTTAATGGTTTCCTTAAGGAAGAATTGTATATGATGCAGCCGGAAGGTTTTGTCGATCCTAAGAATGCTGACAAAGTGTGCAAGCTCCAACGCTCGATTTATGGGCTGGTGCAAGCATCTCGGAGTTGGAACATTCGCTTTGATGAGATGATCAAAGCGTTTGGGTTTACACAGACTTATGGAGAAGCCTGCGTTTACAAGAAAGTGAGTGGGAGCTCTGTAGCATTTCTCATATTATATGTAGATGACATACTTTTGATGGGAAATGATATAGAACTCTTGGACAGCATCAAGGCCTACTTGAATAAAAGTTTTTCAATGAAGGACCTTGGAGAAGCTGCTTATATATTAGGCATCAAAATCTATAGAGATAGATCGAGACGCCTCATAGGTCTTTCACAAAGCACATACCTTGATAAGATATTGAAGAAGTTCAATATGGATCAATCCAAGAAGGGGTTCTTGCCTGTGTTACAAGGTATGAAATTGAGCTCAGCTCAATGTCCGACCACGGCAGAAGATATAGAAGAGATGAGCGTCATCCCCTATGCCTCAGCCATAGGTTCTATTATGTATGCCATGCTGTGTACCAGACCTGATGTTAACCTTGCCGTCAGTTTGGTAGGAAGGTACCAAAGTAATCCCGGCAAGGAACACTGGACAGCGGTCAAGAATATCCTGAAGTACCTGAAAAGGACTAAGGAAATGTTTCTCGTTTATGGAGGTGACGAAGAGCTCGTCGTAAAGGGTTACGTCGACGCTAGCTTCGACACAGATCTGGATGACTCTAAGTCACAAACCGGATACGTGTATATTTTGAATGGTGGGGCAGTAAGCTGGTGCAGTTGCAAGCAAAGCGTCGTGGCGGGATCTACATGTGAAGCGGAGTACATGGCAGCCTCGGAGGCAGCACATGAAGCAATATGGGTGAAGGAGTTCATCACCGACCTAGGAGTCATACCCAATGCGTCGGGGCCGATCAAGCTCTTCTGTGACAACACTGGAGCTATTGCACTTGCCAAGGAGCCCAGGTTTCACAAGAAGACAAGGCACATCAAGCGTCGCTTCAACTCCATTCGTGAAAATGTTCAAGATGGAGACATAGAGATTTGTAAAGTACATACGGACCTGAATATAGCAGATCCGTTGACTAAACCTCTCCCTAGAGCAAAACATGATCAACACCAGAATTCCATGGGTGTTCGATTCATCACAATGTAACTAGATTATTGACTCTAGTGCAAGTGGGAGACTGTTGGAAATATGCCCTAGAGGCAATAATAAAAGCATTATTATTATATTTCCTTGTTCATGATAATTGTCTTTATTCATGCTATAATTGTGTTATCCGGAAATCGTAATACATGTGTGAATAACAGACACCAACATGTCCCTAGTGAGCCTCTAGTTGACTAGCTCGTTGATCAACAGATAGTCATGGTTTCCTGACTATGGACACTGGATGTCATTGATAACGAGATCACATCATTGGGAGAATGATGTGATGGACAAGACCCAATCCTAAACATAGCACAAGATCGTATAGTTCGTTTGCTAGAGTTTTCCAATGTCAAAGTATCTTTTCCTTAGACCATGAGATCGTGTAACTCCCGGATACCGTAGGAGTGCTTTGGGTATGCCAAACGTCACAACGTAACTGGGTGACTATAAAGGTAGACTACGGGTATCTCCGAAAGTGTCTGTTGGGTGACATGGATCAAGACTGGGATTTGTCACTCCGTATGACGGAGAGGTATCACTGGGCCCACTCGGTAATGCATCATCATAATGAGCTCAGAGTGACCAAGTGTCTGGTCACGGGATCATGCATTACGGTACGAGTAAAGTGACTTGCCGGTAACGAGATTGAACGAGGTATTGGGATACCGACGATCGAATCTCGGGCAAGTAACATATCGATAGACAAAGGGAATAGCGTACGGGATTGATTGAATCCTCGACATCGTGGTTCATCCGATGAGATCATCGTGGAGCATGTGGGAGCCAACATGGGTATCCAGATCCCGCTGTTGGTTATTGACCGGAGAGTCGTCTCGGTCATGTCTGCTTGTCTCCCGAACCCGTAGGGTCTACACACTTAAGGTTCGGTGACGCTAGGGTTATGAAGATATGTATATGCAGAAACCCGAATGTTGTTCGGAGTCCCGGATGAGATCCCGGACGTCACGAGGAGTTCCGGAATGGTCCGGAGGTAAAGAATTATATATAGGAAGTGCTATTTCGGGCATCGGGACAAGTTTCGGGGTTATCGGTATTGTACCGGGACCACCGGAAGGGTCCCGGGGGTCCACCGGGTGGGGCCACCTGTCCCGGGGGGCCACATGGGCTGTAGGGGGTGCGCCTTGGCCTAGATGGGCCAAGGGCACCAGCCCCTATAGGCCCATGCGCCTAGGGTTTCCACCATGGAAGAGTCCATGTGGTGGAAGGCACCCCTAGGTGCCTTGGGGGGGAGGGAAACCTCCCCTTGGCCGCCGCCCCCCTAGTAGATCTCATCTACTAGGGCCGGCGCCCCCCCTGGCACCCCTATATATAGTGGGGGGAGAGGAGGGATTTCACACCAGCCCCTGGCGCCTCCATCCCCCCCGTTACGTCTCTCCCTCGTAGTCTCGGCGAAGCCCTGCTCCTGTGACGCCCTACATCCACCACCACGCCATCGTGCTGCTGGATCTTCATCAACCTCTCCTTCCCCCTTGCTGGATCAAGAAGGAGGAGACGTCTCCCGTCCCGTACGTGTGTTGAACGCGGAGGTGCCGTCCGTTCGGCGCTGGTCATCGGTGATTTGAATCACGTCGAGTACGACTACATCATCACCGTTCTTTTGAACGCTTCCGTGCGCGATCTACAAAGGTATGTAGATGCATCTAATCACTCATTGCTAGATGAACTCCTAGATGATCTTGGTGAAACGAGTAGGAAATTTTTTGTTTTCTGCAACGTTCCCCAACACCATTTTCATTGGGTGTATAACCATTGAAGGTTTTATTCATGTAAACTGAACAACAGTTATTCTCTAACTTATGAATAACTGTATTGCAATAAACATGATCAAACCATATTCATGCTCAACGCAAACACCAAATAACATTTATTTTAGGTTCAACACTAATCCCGAAAGTATAGGGAGTGTGTGATGATGATCATATCAATCTTGGAACCACTTCCAATACACATCGTCACTTCACCCTTAACTAGTCTCTGTCCATTCTGCAACTCCTGTTCCGAGTTACTACTCTTAGCAACTGAACCAATATCAAATACCGAGGGGTTGCTATAAACACTAGTAAAGTATACATCAATAACATGTATATCAAATATAGCTTTGTTCACTTTGCCATCCTTCTTATCCACCAAATATTCAGGGCATTTTCGTTTCCAGTGACCATTTCCTTTGCAGTTTAAGCACTCAGTTTCAGGCTTTGGTCCAGCTTTGGGCTTCTTCGCGGGAGTGACAACTTGCTTGTCATTCTACTTGAAGTTCCCTTTCTTTCCCTTTGCCCTTTTCTTGAAACTAGTGGTCTTGTCAATCATCAACACTTGATGCTCTTTCTTGATTTCTACCTTCGTTTGATTTCGACATCGCGAAGAGCTCGGGAATCGTTTTCGTCATCCTTTGCATACTATAGTTCATCACAAAGTTCTACTAACTTGGTGATGGTGACTAGAGAACTCTGTCAATCACTATCTTATCTGGAAGATTAACTCCCACTTGATTCAAGCGATTGTAGTACCCAGACAATCTGAGCACATGCTCACTAGTTGAGCAATTCTCCTCCATCTTTTAGCTATAGAACTTTGTTGGAGACTTCATATCTCTCAACTCGGGTATTTGCTTGAAATATTAACTTCAACTCCTGGAACATCTCATATGGCCCATGACATTTAAAACGTCTTTGAAGTCCCAATTCTAAGCTGTTAAGCATGGTGCACTAAACTATCATGTAGTCATCATATTGAGATAGCCAAACGTTCATAACGTCTTCATCTCCTCCTGCAATAGGTCCGTCACCTAGCGGTGCATCAAGGACATAATTCTTCTGTGCAGCAATGAGGATAATCCTCAGATCACGGATCCAATCCGCATCATTGCTACTAACGTCTTTCAACACAGTTTTCTCTAGGAACATATCAAAATAAACATATGAAAGCAACAACGCGATCTATTGATCTACAACATAATTTGCAAAAATACTACCAGGACTAAGTTCATGATAAATTTAAAGTTCAATTAATCATATTACTTAAGAACTCCCACTTAGATAGACATCCCTCTAATCATCTAAGTGATCACGTGATCCAAATCAACTAAACCATAACCGATCATCACGTGAAATGGAGTAGCTTTCAATGGTGAACATCACTATGTTGATCATATCTACTATATGATTCACGCTCGACCTTTCGGTCTCAGTGTTCCGAGGCCATATCTGCATACGCTAGGCTCATCAAGTTTAACCCGAGTATTCTGCGTGTGCAAAACTGGCTTGCACCCTTGTAGATGGACGTAGAGCTTATCACACCCGATCATCACGTGGTGTCTGGGCACGACGAACTTTGGCAACGGTGCATACTCAGGGAGAAAAATTTTATCTTGAAATTTAGTGAGAGATCATCTTATAATGCTACCGTCAATCAAAGCAAGATAAGATGCATAAAAAATAAACATCACATGCAATCAATATAAGTGATATGATATGGCATTATCATCTTGTGCTTGTGATCTTCATCTCCGAAGCACCGTCATGATCACCATCGTCACCGGCGTGACACCTTGATCTTCATCATAGCATCATTGTCGTCTCGCCAACTATTGCTTCTACGACTATCGCTACCGCTTAGTGATAAAGTAAAGCAATTACAGGGCGATTGCATTGCATACAATAAAGCGACAACCATATGGCTCCTGCCGGTTGCCGATAACTCGGTTACAAAAGAGGATCATCTCATACAATAAAATATAGCATCATGCCTTGACCATATCACATCACAACATGCCCTGCAAAAACAAGTTAGACGTCCTCTACTTTGTTGTTGCAAGTTTTACGTGGCTGCTACGGGCTGAGCAAGAACCGTTCTTACCTACGCATCAAAACCACAACGATAGTTCGTCAAGTTAGTGTCGTTTTAACCTTCTCAAGGACCGGGCGTAGCCACACTCGGTTCAACTAAAGTTGGAGAAACTGACACCCGCCAGCCACCTGTGTGCAAAGCACGTCGGTAGAACTAGTCTCGCGTAAGCGTACGCGTAATGTCGGTCCGGGCCGCTTCATCCAACAATACCACCGAAGCAAAGTATGACATGCTGGTAAGTAGTATGACTTGTATCACCCACAACTCACTTGTGTTCTACTCGTGCATATAACATCTACACATAAAACCAGGCTCTGATACCACTGTTGGGGAATGTAATAATTTCAAAAAAATTCCTACGCACACGCAAGATCATGATGATGCATAGCAACGAGAGGGGAGAGTGTGTCCACGTACCCTCATAGTCCGAAAGCGGAAGCATTAGCACAACTCGGTTAATGTAGTCGTACGTCTTCACGATCCGACCGATCCAAGTACTGAACGCATGGCACCTCCGAGTTCAGCACACGTTCAACTTGATGACGTCCCTCGAACTCCGATCCAGCCGAGCTTTGAGGGAGAGTTCCGTCAGCACAACGACGTGGTGACAATGATGATGTTCTACCGATGCAGGGCTTCGCCTAAGCACCGCTACGATATTATCAAGGTGGATTATGGTGGAGGGTGGCACCGCACACAGCTAAGAGATCCAAGGGATCAATTGTTGTGTCTACGGGGTGCCCCCCCCCTCCGTATATAAAGGGGGGAGGAGGAGAGGGTCGGCCAAGGGGAGAGGCGCGCCCAAGGGGGGGCAATCCTACTCCAAGTAGGTTTGGCCCCCACTTTCCTATTCCAAGTAGGAGAAGGGGGAGGAGGAGGTGGAGAGAAGGAAGGAGAAGGGGGGCCGCCTCCCCCTTCCCTTTCCCAATTCGGATTGGGGCAAGGGGGGCCGTGCGCCACCTCCTGGCCTATCTCTCTCCTTTCCAGTAGGGCCCATAAGGCCCAATAGCTTCCGGGGGGGGGGGTTGGTTCCGGTAACCCACGGTACTCCGATATATATCCGATAACCCCCGGAACTATTCTGGTGTCCATATATAGTTGTCCAATATATCAATCTTCATGTCTCGACCATTTCGAGACTCCTCGTCATGTCCCCGATCTCATCCGGGACTCCGAACTACCTTTGGTACATCAAAACACATAAACTCATAATATATCCGTCATCGAACTTTAAGCGTGCGGACCCTATGGGTTCGAGAACAATGTAGACATGACCGAGACACATCTCCGGTCAATAACCAATAGCAGAACCTGGATGCTCATATTGGCTCCCACATATTCTACGAAGATCTTTATCGGTCAAACCGCATAACAACATACATTGTTCCCTTTGTCATCGGTATGTTACTTGCCCGAGATTCGATCGTCGGTATCTCAATACCTAGTTAAATATCGTTACCGACAAGTCTCTTTACTCGTTCCGTAATACATCATCCCGCAACTAACTCATTAGTTACAATGCTTGCAAGGCTTATAGTGATGTGCATTACTGAGTGGGCCCAGAGATACCTCTCCGACAATCAGAGTGACAAATCCTAATCTCAAAATACGCCAACCCAACAAGTACCTTCGGAGACACCTGTAGAGCACCTTTATAATCACCCAGTTACATTGTGACGTTTGGTAGCACACAAAGTGTTCCTCCGGTAAACGGGAGTTGCATAATCTCATAGTCATAGGAACATGTATAAGTCATGAAGAAAGCAATAGCAATATACTAAACGATCAAGTGCTAAGCTAACGGAATGGGTCAAGTCAATCACATCATTCTCTAATGATGTGATCCCGTTAATCAAATGACAACTCATGTCTATGGTTAGGAAACTTAACCATTTTTGATTCAACGAGCTACTCAAGTAGAGGCATACTAGTGACACTATGTTTGTCTATGTATTCACACATGTATTATGTTTCCGGTTAATACAATTCTAACATGAATAATAAACATTTATCATGAAATAAGGAAATAAATAATAACTTTATTATTGCTTCTAGGGCATATTTCCTTCACCAAGAAAATGGCTTCCATGGTTGACTTCCCAGGCATGAAACCAAACTGATTTTTGGTCATGCTTGTCATTCTTCTTAAGCGGTGCTCAACGACTCTCTCCCATAGCTTTGTTGTATGGCTCATCAGTTTAATTCCATGGTAATTAGTACAACTCTGAACATCCCCCTTGTTCTTGAAGATTGGTACTAATATACTCCGTCTCCATTCTTCTGGCATCTTGTTTGCCCGAAAAATGAGGTTGAAAAGCTTGGTTAGCCATACTATCGCTATGTCTCCGAGACCTTTCCACACCTCAATGGGGATACAATCAGGGCCCATCGCCTTGCCTCCTTTCATCCTTTTTAAAGCCTCCTTGACCTCAGACTCCTGGATTCTCCGCACAAAACGCATGCTGGTCTCATCAAAGGAGTCGTCCAGTTCAATGGTAGAACTCTCATTCTCCCCATTGAACAACTTGTCGAAGTACTCCCGCCATCTATGCTTAATCTCCTCGTCCTTCACCAAGAGTTGGCCTGCTCCGTTTTTGATGCATTTGACTTGGCCAATATCCCTCGTCTTCCTCTCTCGGATCTTGGCCATCTTATAGATGTCCCTTTCGCCTTCCTTCGTGCCTAACCATTGGTAGAGGTTCTCATATGCCCGACCCCTTGCTTCACCAACAGCTCGCTTTGCGGCCTTCTTCGCCATCTTGTACTTCTCTATGTTGTCTGCACTCCTATCCAGGTATAGGCATCTAAAGCAATCTTTCTTCTCTTTAATTGCCTTCTGGACATCATCATTCCACCACCAGGTATCCTTATCTTCGCTTCTCCTTCCCCTGGACACTCCAAACTCCTCCGAGGCCACCTTACGAATGCAAGTCACCATCTTCATCCACACATTGTCCGCATCCCCTCCTTCCTCCCAAGGGCCCTCCTTAATGACCCTCTCCTTGAACGCCTGAGCTACCTCCCCCTTGAGCTTCCACCACTTTGTTCTAGCGACTTTGGCACGCTTATCCCGTTGGACACGAACCCGAAAGCGGAAGTCAGCAACCACCAGCTTATGTTGGGGTACAACACTCTCTCCAGGTATCACCTTACAGTCTACGCACACACGCCTATCTTCTCTTCTCGAGAGGATGAAATCAATCTGACTAGAGTGTTCGCCACTACTAAAAGTCACTAGATGTGATTCTCTCTTTCTAAAGAGGGTGTTAGCTACAATCATGTTGTAGGCTAGAGCAAAGCTTAAGACATCTTCTCCTTCTTGATTCCTGATGCCATAGCCAAAGCCCCCATGCGCCCCTTCAAAACCTGTGTTAGATGTACCCACGTGGCCATTGAGGTCTCCTCCTATGCAAAGCTTCTCACCAATCGGTACACTCCTAACCATGTCTTCCAGGCCTTTCCAGAACTCCCTCTTGTTGTTCTCATTGTTGCCTACTTGCGGGGCATACACGCTGATAACATTGAGAACCAAGTCCTCAACTACCAGCTTGACCAGGATAATCCGGTCCCCACGTCTCATGACGTCTACCACTCCATACTTGAGGCTCTTGTTGATCAAGATGCCTACGCCATTTCTGTTTGCAGCCGTCCCCGTGTACCACAATTTGAAGCCGGTATCCTCCACCTCCTTCGCCTTCTGTCCTCTCCATTTGATTTCTTGGACGCAAAGGATATCAACACCTCTCCTCACCGCTGCATCAACTAGCTCCCGAAGCTTCCTTGTCAGAGACCCTACGTTCAAGCTACCTAAGCGAATACTCATAGGCTCGGCTAGCTTCCTTACCCTTCACACTCGTCGAGTCAAATGCGAAGACCCTTGCTCATTTTCCACTACATCCGGGCGCCGATGTAGCGCGCCACTAAGGATGCGACGACCTGATCCTCGCTCACTTGCCACCGTATCCGGATCAAGATACGACGCGCCACCTAGGGGGTGACGTCCCGGCCCTTGCCCATTTTCCACCACACCCGGGTTCCGATGTAGCGCGTCGCTGAGAGGGTTACGCCCCAACGAAAATCTTTTGGGTTTCATCTCCATAAGAGTGGCTGAGTTTTTACGTTGGCTCGCCAAGCCTATCACAACCCTCCTCCTTTACCCGGGGTTGGGACCGGCTATGTTGAGACAACAACATATTTTTTAATTATTTTATATTTATAAAATATTATTGAACTCAAATATTTTTTTTTGAGAAAGAGATGCAAAAGAGAGATAGGGACGTGTAAAGGCCGTGCAGTGCAGCCCAGGAACAGAATTCCCCCCCATAGACGACAGCCCAGAACCAGCCACGCCCCCGCCCTCTTCACTCTCCGTCGCCGTTCGCTCGCGCCGCCGCCCGTGAAACCTAGCGCCGCCGCCGGTGGGAGCGCGCCTCCAAGCCACCGCCCCCGCCCCCAAACCCTCCAAGCAACAGCCAACAATGGCGGACTCTCCCTCCTTCCGCCGCCACCCGCTCCCCTTCTCCGTTGACCTCGTCCGCTGGCTCCCGTCCTCCGCCTCCTCCGGCCGCCACCTCGCGGCCGCCGTCCACGACCCCTCCGTGCCCGCCTCCTCGCGCCTCAGCCTCCTCCCGCTCCACGACCCCGCCTCCCCGCTCGCCTCCCTCCCGCTCCCCTCCCGGCCCACGGCCCTCCGCTGCTCCCCCTCCGTCCTCGCCGCCACCACCTCCTCCGGCTCCCTCCACCTCCTCCCCTCCTCCTTCGACACCGGCTCGGCGGTGTCCGTCCCCGGCGGCGCGGGGTTCCACGTGGGGCCCGTGCGCGGGCTCGACTGCGGCGGCGAGGGGTGGGTGACGGCGGGGGAGGACGGGAGGGTGCACGTGGTGTCGGACGGCGGCGATGGCAGGGTGGTGGCCAGGAGGGTGTGGGATGGGAAGGGCATGTCCGGGTACGAGGCGGCGAGGTGGGCGTCGTCGGCGGAGTTCGCCACCGGCGGCGCCGGCTGCGGCGTGCAGTGGTGGGACCGCAGGAAAGGGGACGCCGTGGTGGCGCACTGCAAGGGCGTCTGGTGAGTTTCTGCTGCTGCTTGTGGTTGATCGCTCGAGAGTGCTTGGTTTCCGCCGATTGTTCCGAAGTTCAGGGATCTATACTTCACTAGTTCTGTTATTATCTGGGTATGGTATGGTTGGATGGTAAATTGTATTCCCTCCGTTCAGATTTAGTCGTCGTGGTTTTAGTTCAATTGAACTAAAACCACAACGAGTAAATCGGAACGGAGGGAGTATCTCAGTGGCTATGCATTGACACACGGTTACTTCATTTCAATCAGATACCTTTCCCATTTCTTATTTACAAATAAAAGTAAGGTAAGGTTTACTCTATGTGTTTGTGTTATGGTCTCATGTCAAGATGATTATGTTCGGTAACAGTTTGATTCAAAATACTATGTAAATGCTTGGCCATCTTATATGGCCCATTTCTGGGAGGCTATTGCTCATCAGTTTTTCATTTTATTCGCTGATTAGTAGCTACACATAAGCTTGCAGGTGCCAAACTTCATTAGCTGCTGTCATGTCTGCCTATGTTTGAAGCATACTGTACTGCTAAGATATTCTCTAATGTTGGTATTAGCTGGTTCCGGTTCTATTAAATGAGATGTGGAAAGTTTGGACGTCCGTGGCTTTTCAGAGAATTTACGGCTTTTAGGTCCAAGTGTACTCGCGCAAGTTGTGTGGATTCAGCTGTAGCCGCCCAGCAAACAGATAGTTGTACTGTCAAGGTTCTTTCACATGTTCTAATATGGCATCAGATGTATTTCTTACAAATTTCAACTGGTGGCCGAACCAATATAGTCTACTGTCGATATCTAGTCCACGATTGATACGCAAATTCCTCTTTGAACTCTTGCTTCTCGACATCAGCTGTTCAAGATCATATCTGCTAACCTGTGATTAAATTTAAGAATTCAGAAATGACCATTGTGTTTGCGCTGTGAAACTTCATTTCATTGAGTTTTCATCATCCCGACTGCACCATGTAGTGCTCTTTATGCTGACTTGATGAACTTGTGATTTTTTAGGGGTCGTGGTGTCGCCACGGGCATGGTGCATTCCATTGATATACATCCATCAAGAAAGCATGTCTGTGTGGTATGGTCAATATCACTCTTTACATGAACTGGGAAATGGCAAATGAATGTTCGCTTCAGTTTAGGCATAATAGTTAAATAAATCATCATTTTTACAATTTCCTATGATATTTGTTAGCCTCGTGTTGACCATAAAACATAACCTCCATTCTTGTACACGAGGATATCTTCGTAGTATATGGGTAGGTGTCTGGACCGGATGTGAGTACCTGCAAGGACTCGTTGCTTTACACCCAGAGCATAGGCCGCCTAGGTCGGTGGTGCTATGTATGGGCTTCTTAGTCTTGCGTACACCTGCGCCCTTATGGCCCTATATGGTATACACACACATGGATATGGTAGTGCGACTACCCATCGTCAGAACTCATCTATATAGCTGAAAGTCAAACAACTTATTGTCAATATACAGCAATATGACCAATTTGTACCATGAAATTCACTAGGATAGAACATCCAACACTAAGTGAACATTTATGTCTATCCCCAAAACCTGCAAAATTCCAGTATTCAAAACAGGCACTGATTTATTTTATTGAGGCTGAGCAATCTTATGTCAATAAATCATCAATATACATAGGTAAATCAGTCTTCCATAAATGAATATTAGTCAAAAATAGTACAGAGGCAGCAGTTGTATGAATAGCGCCCCTTTTACTCTTTCAGAGTAAATCAAGTACTATATGTTTTGGTTTGTATATAACAATTGAAGCCTTTTCAGAGGTAAAGATGACCAATATCTTTGCAATATCCTTGGGTTGGATGCTTTTGCCGATTTCATCGTAATTCTCTGAAGCTATGCACACTGTTTCCCTGTTAAGCATATATTGTGCATAACCCGAAAGATTGAAATGGAATTACCAAAGGGCTTAATAGTACTGTGCAACATAGGGGCTGGATGCTGCTCTTTTGTTAAGCTTATACTGTAAAGGCACTAGCTGGTCTTTGCTCTGAAAGTTTCACTTCCTACATTTACCAAAGAAAAGCAAGCTTTGAACTGAACTCTTTTTGCATGTGATAAACAACAATGCTCTGTGAGTGTTACTTACCTCAACCAAAGATATTCTAATCCTTCATTGTGAATTATATTCAGAATTGTTTTGACTATCTGACTTACAAAATATACGTAGTGGAATGGTTCGTTAGCCCAGCAGTGTCCAGCCCCTATGTTGCACATTCAGCATCTGTGGTTTGTATACGTGTCAGGTAAGCCTAGTAGTAAGTGTGGGAGACTTGGCCTAGGAAGTGGTACGGAGTAACTGCTGACTGTCGAATGGCAAGGTGATTGAGCTGCAGAACTTGGATCACAATGTTAAGTCCAGAGTACGTATAACTGGCCAGATTGTTAGAAACGAATTAATGGGAGTGTTTAGATGAGCCATTACTACAAATATAAATCACGTCTGATTCTCTGATTGTTTGTAGGTTGGAGGGTCCTCAGGAACAATATTTGCTTGGGACCTACGCTGCGCACAGCAGCCAATACCACTCTCTGGTGTAGGGCTTGATGAAACAGCACAACCCGTGTGCGAGAGTGAGGTCTGGGAGGTTCTTTTTGACAACTATACACAGTCTTCTGATATTATCTCGTCTGTCTCAACAAGAATATTACCTGTGATGCTGTGCTCAGAGGATGGAATCCTTGCAATCGTCGAACAAGGTGAGCCTTTACCCAGAAAGCGTTGAATTAATGTGTCTGTTGTTGACTTATTCCATGCAAATTGCTTACGATATGACAATTTAATCACCAGATGAGAGGCCTCTTGAATTGCTTGCCGAGCCCTGTGCTATCAACTCCTTTGATATCGATCCTCAGAACCCTTCTGTAAGTTTGTCTGCTCCAGGTTGGAAACAGCAAGTTTCTTTTTCTTTCTTGTACTTGCTTTAATTTTCTCCTCGTACACAGGATGTCGTCTGTGCCCTGGAATGGGAATCGATTGGTGTGCTTACACGTGGAAGGGATGCAATGGCAGAGGAATGAATACATTCGCTCTCCGACAATTCTATTGAATTTCCATGCACAAGTTCCTGTGATGGCCCGTGGCGTGACTAGTCGAGAAATCAGGGTAAGCATCTTCCGAGGACACCGGCATGCTGTCCTTTTGTTGCTCATCAGCTATCAATGATGGAATAGGCGTGCTCGGCGTGTATTTCATTTGTTGTTTTGTGGGAAACTTTGTTGTCATTGTAATCGCGGATCGTGTAAAACTTACACTGGATCATGCGTAGCTGTGAATTGGTGTTCAGCATAGGTGAAATTGGAAGCATAGCTGTGAATTACTGGATCTATATTATTTTTATTTTTTGTTTTGGTTGGGGTGTGCCTGTTCCAAGCAGTAGTGCAACGCTTGGACGACGTATGAGAACGGCCAATAGGCGGATTCTCCCCCACAAAAAAATTAACTTAATATCTCATGGATCCGTAGATCCATGTATCAGATATTAAACTGATAAGAACAGATACTACACTTGATCTTAGCCAAGAGGCCGAGAAAGGTATGCTTCGATAGGCGTCCCCGGTTCTGGTTTTATTGCTCTCTAAACCGCCTAATCACAGCTTCAAAAGCGGTATGGGATTATTCCAATGAGTTCGAAGCTGCTACTTATTTGGGAAAAAAAGCCGACTCTTATTTTACGTTTGGCGGCCCTGCGCTCGTCCAACCAGGGAAGAAGCCCAACAAGTAGATGACGGCCCACATGCTGCCTATCTGGCGCCTCAGGCTCCAAATACAGAAAAAATGGTACCTGGTGCACCCTCGCTGCAGTTCCTTCTTAAAAGGGCAGTCCATATTATAGGGAGAAAAAAGAAGCCCCAGGTTATCTGGTTTTAGCCTTGTTTTTACTTTTCTCCGTTTTCGTTTTGCTTTACTTTCTCTCTTTTTTTAATTTTTTTCCTCTTCATTTCTTCTTTCTCAAATCCATGAACTTTTTTCTTAAAAATTCAAAAACTCTTTTACAAATTTGCGATTTTTCTTTCAAATTCGTTAACCTTTACCAACTTTCATCAACTTTTTTCAATTTTCTAGAATTGTTTTTTCAAATTCGTGATTTTTTTTCATTTCTGCTATTTTTTTTCGAATCATCAAAATTACTAAGTCATGAAGTTTCTCAAATTAGTTATTTTTTCCGCAAATTTCGTGGAATTTTTCAAATTGACATACTTTCTTCAAAAAAATATTTTTTTTGTGGATTTTTTAATTTTTTGAGTACATGATATTTTATCATGAATTTTTTGAATGTTCGTGAACTAGTTTTGAAATCTGCGAACTTTCGAAATTCGTGAAATTTTTCCGAACACGTAAGCGAACGGTCAATGGGTTAAGCGAACAGTCAACAGGTCAGTTATTGGTATTCGTGATATTTTTTCCAATATTTGATTTTTTGGATTCGCGATTTTTTTTTTCAAATTCATGATTTATTTCTCAATTGCTGAACTTTTTTTATCCGTGACTAGTTTTTTCAAATTTTTGATAAGTCAAGAGTCAATAGGGTCAAACGGTCGGTTGTCCACGATCAAACGACGAACTAGCGATTCTTTTAGCAGAACCGATCGAAGGAGCAATCCTGTTGTCGAGTGATGGAGCGAAGCGAGCACTCGTGCTAATGGGCCAGCCCAAGAGACTGCGCACGTGAGCAGCGGTACGGCAACCAACGCTCAAAGCGCTGGCTAGGATCTCAAGGTGGAGCATCCATACTACTCCTACATGCGGCTCGCAATTTGTGGAGATAGAGAGTGCCCTCCTCACCAAACATCATTAGTACTAGTAGTGAGGATAACACACGCTTTAAAATTCACATTTTTTCAAGAATGATTTGAAATAAATAAAAAACAGATTTGCGGATGTAAATACTACTTTAAATTTAACTGCACCGAGTGGTTAGCAAGCCCACAGGACCAGCAAGCCCACACACGTCGCTTGGGCCATAACTAAGGCAACAGGCTTAGAATCAATACGCGAGGAGAGAAGCAACGTACCAAGAGATCGGACAAACGCGTCAAGCCAGCTTCACTTTTGGTGACCCATTTTAAAGGTCCGCAAAGCTGCATATCAGCGATGAAGCCGCATCGAGCTCGGGTGAGGTGGTGATTCGTCATTTTTTTTTCGGTGGCTGTTGTGGTGGTGCCAGAAGCAGTTGACGAGCGTTGATGTCAAGCTCAGAAATGTTCTACTATCTTTTCAGTTTTGTCATATCGGTCTTTACGTGATTTGTACTTTGTTCTTTATGATATGAATGAGACACGTATTACCTTGCAAAATAAAAGAGCGACGTACGAAAAAGTTATTGTACACAGAAAAAATGGAAAAACAATCGGTCCTTTAATATTAGTATATATATATATAGATTAGATATAGATATAGATATAGATATAAATATAGATATAGATTCCGTGGGGTACAAGCACCTTGTCCGGGTGTATTAATTGGGCCAGCTCGCAACTGCACGAGGTGATACAGTAAATGCTCAGAATAGACATGCAGAACGAGGCAGATTATGTAAATGCCGATAAAGAGCGTTCCCTGTCGTGTGTTCCGTTTGGAGGAAGCGTGGAAGTTTTCCTGCCGCGAAGATGTGTAATCATAATTTTTTTATGTTGGTTTCACTATCGGCATAACTAAGGGTAGGTGGTTCATGACAATTTGTCGGGCCTTCGTCTTTCTCGGGAGTACTTCAGTGCTTCTCAATCAGAGTCGTTTTCATGCCGACTGTTCCAAATGTTCCTGTTTGACCAGATTTGATTACTTGTGGTACTATTTACATGTTGTTTATTTCTTTGGATGCCCCGTGCGTGCGTGTGTTTGGGCCGCGTTTGTATCCAAACAGACACACGCGGATGGGGTTGGACGTGTGCCCTCGTCCTCCCTGGCCCGCCCATCGGGGATGCAGACACCCCTTTTCCCTTCCCCTCCCCCTCCCGCCGCCCCTTTCTCCGCCATAGCCGCCGCCCATTTTCCCAGCCGCCGGATTATCCAAGCTGCCCAAAGCACGACCACATGATTTGTGCCTCTCTCTCCCCGGCGCCGACGGCCAACCGGTAGATCTGCAGCGACGAGATTTGGCACATCCAGCTGCCGGCAACTGCGCCTTGCCATGGATTGGTCGGGTACAATACCACACAGCGCCGGCAACGCCTCCGTGCCGCATGCATGTATTGAATCCGCCTCTAGCCGCTCATATCTATTCCGTCGGTGGTTCACTTGCAAGGACACGCCTGACCGTCGCCTGGACTAAGCGCTGACCCAACGGTTTGTGGGCTCACTGTTGCCGGTCATAAAGTGTGACGCCCCCGATTCAATCGTACACTAATCATGCACGCAAACGTGTACGATCAAGATCAGGGACTCACGGGAAGATATCACAACACAACTCTAAAACATAAATAAGTCATACAAGCATCATAATACAAGCCAGGGGCCTCGAGGGCTCGAATACAAGTGCTCGATCATAGACGAGTCAGCGGAAGCAACAATATCTGAGTACAGACATAAGTTAAACAAGTTTGCCTTAAGAAGGCTAGCACAAACTGGGATACAGATCGAAAGAGGCGCAAGCCTCCTGCCTGGGATCCTCCTAACTACTCCTGGTCGTCGTCCGCGGGCTGCACATAGTAGTAGGCGCCTCCAGTGTAGTAGTCGTCATCGCCGGTGGCGTCTGGCTCCTAGGCTCCATCGTCTGGTCACAGCAATCGGGTAGAGGTATGGGGAAAAGGGGGAACAAGGCAACCGTGAGTACTCATCCAAAGTACTCGCAAGCAAGGAGCTACACTACATATGCATGGATATATGTGTAAAGGGCCATATCAGTGGACTGAACTGCAGAATGCCAGAATAAGAGGGGGATAGCTAATCCTGTCGAAGACTACGCTTCTGGCAGCCTCCGTCTTGCAACATGTAGAAGAGAGTAGACTGAAGTCCTCCAAGTAGCATCGCATAGCATAATCCTACCCGACGATCCCCTCCTCAATGCTCTGTTAGAGAGCGGCCACCGGGTTGTATCTGGCACTTGGAAGGGTGTGTTTTATTAAGTATCCGGTTCTAGTTGTCATAAGGTCAAGGTACAACTCCAAGTCGTCTTGTTACCGAAGATCACGGCTATTCGAATAGATTAACTTCCCTGCAGGGGTGCACCACATTACCCGACACGCTCGATCCCATTTGGCCGGACACACTTTCCTGGGTCATGCCCGGCCGCGGAAGATCAATACGTCGCAACCCCACCTAGGCACAACAGAGAGGTCAGCACGCCGGTCTAAACCTAAGCGCACAGGGGTCTGGGCCCATCGCCCTTAGCACACCTGCACGTTGCGTACGCGGCCGAAAGCAGAACTAGCCCCCTTAATACAAGAGCAGGCTTACGTTCCAATCCGGCGCGCGCCGCTCAGTCGCTGACGTCACGAAATGCTTCGGCTGATACCACAACGCCGGTTGCCCATATCTTGTCCCACGTGGCGGTTAGTGCGTATAAGGTCAACGACCCAACTCAGATCAAATATCAAGATCTCGTTAAGCGTGTTAAGTATCCGCGAACGCCGAACAGGGCCAGGCCCACCTCTCTCCTAGGCGGTCTCAACCTGCCCTGTTGCTCCGCCTCAAAGATCCACTCGCGGGCACTCCTACGAGCCGACCCGTCTTTAGTCACCACAAGTATCATGTATAAAGTATATAGTATATACCCGTGATCACCTCCCAAGTGATCACGGCCCGATAATATAGCACAGCAGACGGACAAGAATGTAGGGCCAAAGATGGAAATACTAGCATCCTATACTAGGCAAGTAGGAATGCAGGAGCAAGGACAGGCTATGCATCAGGATAGGATAAACGAAAAGCAGTAACATGCGACACTACTCTAATGCAAGCAGTATAGAGAAGAGTAGGCGATATCTGGTGATCAAAGGGGGGGCCTGCCTGGTTGCTCTGGCAAGAGAGAGGGGTGGTCAACTCCATAGTCGTACTGGGTAGCAGCGGCGTCGGTCTCGGTGTCTAGCGGAAGAAGAGGGGGAAGAAACAATGAATACAATGCAAACAGATGCATGACGATGCATGACAAAGCAAAGCGTGATGCTAGGCGTGCCCTAACGCGGTATGAGGTGATACCGGTGAAGGGGGGGGGGAACATCTGGGAATGTATCCCCGATGTTTCGCGTTTTCGGGCAGAGGAGCCAGAGGGGGAAAGTTGCGAGTTTGATATGTTAGAGGTGTGTGGCGGACGAACGGGCTGCGTATCCGGGTTCGTCGCGTCGTTCTGAGCAACTTTCATGTTGAAAATAATTTAATCCGAGTTACGGATGAAAATATATGATTTCCTAAAGATTTTATTAATTTCTGGAATTTAATTAATTATTTTAAATTAATCCGAAAATGGATTTATGACATCACCATGATGTCATGCTGGCGTCAGCAGTCAACAGAGGTGTTGAATGGGTCACTGACAGGTGGGTCCCACTAGTCATTGACTTAGTTAACTAAACAGGATCAGTTAGTTTAATTAAAGTGATTAGGTTAACTAGTTAATTAGGCTAATCTAATCAGGATTAATTAAGTTAATTAAGTTAATTAATTAATATGTATTTTATTATTAGTTATTTTTAAACCTCTTTTTTTATTAAACGTTCTCGGGGCTAGGCCCCACATGTCATTGGCCCTAGGGGCATCACGGGGGCCGGGTTACGGGCGCACCTGAACGGGCGATGGCCCTCGCGGGTGGGGCTTGCTTGTCAGGACGCGGGACGAGGCCGTGGCCACGGCAGGGCTCGCCGGCCGGCCACAGCAGGCGGACGCAGGGGGCGGCCCGGTGCGTCGCCCGGGAGCAAGGCAGCAGCAAGGGGCTGGCCACGGCGCGGGAGCGTGGTGGCAGAGAGGGGCGCGGCCCGGCATCGGTGCGGTGTTGCCCGAGAGGGCCGCCGGCGAGCAGCACAACAGAGGGGGAAGGCGAGGCCAGGGCGCGGTCGGTGGTGCCGGAGCACGACCAGGGGGCTGAGCGGGGTGCACGGCCCAGACCGGCGCGGGGAGGCTGCGGCCCCGGGGCAGCAACAAGTGCGGGCGGCGGCAGCGGTCACGAGCTCCGGCGCGGGAGCAGAGAGCCACGGTGGAGGGCGCGCCGGTGAGGTAGAACAACAGCAGGGGGGTCAGCCACGGCGCGGGCGATGCACGTGCGGGTTCGGCCGGAGCAGGTCCGGGCTCGGGAGCGCCGAGGCACAGGCGGGCGACGACGATGCGGATCATAGGAGAAGGGAGGGGACGTGCGGTGGAGCTCACAGGGGTTCGTAGGGGTCCGGGCAGCGGGGCGTGGGGAGGTAGGCGGGGACGACGGCGTCGAGGGGGCAGTCCGACGAGGTGGAGGAAGCAGGCCGGCGGGGGAGGAGGAAGCAGACCGGCGGGGGGAGCTCCGGGCGCCGGTGTCGACGTACAGGGGCGAGGGGATCGGGAATCCTCCCGATCCAGATCCAATCGAGGGGGAAAGTGGGGGGAGCGAGTGGGCGACGTGGGGAAACGGCTAGGGTTTCGGGGGGTATGGGGAGTGCGGGGGGGGGCCGGCTGGTCTCTTGCCTAGTTGGGCTGGTGGCCTGCTGGGCCAAAGCCCGGGGGGGGGGTTGTTTCCTTTTTTTTTTTTTGTTAGTTTGTTTTTCTCTTTTGTATTTTCTTTCTTTATTTCTCTTTTTTGTTTTAATTCATTTTAAAATATTTAGGCATTTTATAAAAATGTGTTTACTTCACCATAATTACCTATGCAATATTTGGCACCCCCCGAACATTTTTGTTTTGACTTTTGAAAACTTTGGGTGTTTGTCGCTAATTCATTTTTGAATTTGCAATGTTTTTGAACTACCACTTAATTAGCAACAGTAACATAGATTACATGGCATCATCAGGAGAGTTTTACTGTAGTCTAATTATCTGGGCGTCACAATTCTCCTTCACTACAAGTAATCTCATCCCGAGATTTAAGAGGGGAGTAAGGGGGAAGTTCTGGTTATGGTATTCTAACGGATCTTCTCGAAGGAGTTAATCCCTTTCGTTGATGTCTTCATTTCTTTATTCCAATGCATCATGATAAAGTTGTCGTCCTTTCTTCGGGAACTCCATCGTACTTACGAAAGTATAAGGGGTAGCTCAGCTACGACATAATGCTTTTGAGGGAAACAATCTGGGTTAACCCATGAATGAGTATAAGATTATCTCTCGAGTTGAACATATAAAATACATCGAGAGTAAGGTACGAAGGTACAACAAGAGGTTCCAAGCGGATAGATAGCTGCTCGAAGTCTGTACCAGAGTGAGAAAGGGGTTCAGAGTAGCGAGAGTAAGTATTGCGTCGGATACCAGAATAGAGCACTAGGAAGGTGGCCCATGAATTAAATACAAAGCCAAGCGTGGGGAATATCCATTAGAAATAGGGTTGTACATGAGAGTCAGGTTTCGACCCTGTGGAACTGTGGGTTATGGGCCCACCATGTGGGTTAAAAGTAGGAAGGGCGGAGACGTCTTGCGTGATCATGCAAGCAAGGCATGCCAGAGGGTAGCCTGTCGATTATGTCGGCAACAACGTCGATGCCAAGGGCGAGGGACGAAGAGAACCATTTTCCTACTTGTTGAATGAGGCGGACCAATAGGCAAAGTTCTCGTCCATCGGTGGTTACCGTAATGTCATCAACAATAGTAACAGGCTCTTACTGACAGAGTTGTACATCGAGATGTTTGCACAAGCAGGTAATTATTTCTGCTTATATCATATAGATCATAGAAATGTTTAAACAAACCAATGGAAAGGAAAAAATGTCTATCAGAATTAATCAGAACAATGGAAAAAAATGTGTTTAGACACATTTTTCAGGGGTATATCCTTCCCAAGGACAAGCAGAGCATGATATCCATGACAGGATATAACATAGAAAACCCTTTAGGAATGGGGAGAGAAATTTTATACCATTACCCATACAACGGTGTTGGATAATCGATAAAGAAAATTTAGCATTGTGCTTCAAATGTTTTTATTGAAATTCGGAGTACCACAGACATGCTTCAAGATAGCATTGACAAGGTCTTCAAGCAAAGGTCAGACTTTGGATACACAAAGGATCCATCAAGGACAACTTATAGAATAAGTCTTACAATTTCCTCATGGAAGAATGGATAATCTTGCAGAAAAGGAAATTATAACAATAGGTCCTCCGGCTAGGTGCGCTAGGCATGACATCACCTTACCAGGTCACATGTAGACCAACGTTATAACGCTTGGAATTATGTTCCAACCATCATATCAGACCGAGATTCAGTTCAGATAGGTGGCAGGATAACTCAGACTCACGATGCCTGAGAAGAAAGGTGCAACACCAATTGTCGAGATGACATTGTAAGATTCTCGGGAATTGAACTGTGTGAGCGAGTTCCGAAACAAGATTTCATCATTAAACCAAGGAGAGGAAGAGGATGTGGCTGATGGACTCAACGACAATTCATCAAGATTTCCAAAGGATGGATTTCCACAATTAAATATTGAACGAAAATGCACCTGGAAATATGGACCAAGTAGGACGTTTAAAGTTAGAATGGTGATTCGATAACGAAACTATCGGCCATTCACTTCAAAACAATAGGGTTGCTAGAGATATCAAATTCCCACAACAGAGTTCACTCAACACGGGGGCCAAGAAAAGAATGGTGATGGCGAGAAGTATCACTGTAACAAGAATTTCTTAAGAGGTGGTGAAATCCTCACAACATTGTTGATATAAAAGATGGTAATACTCCAATGTAAAGAAGAACAATGCTGGGTAGCAACGAACTCAAGGTATAACACACAACACGAACAAGTTTGTGTTGGAGGGCGGCAATAAAGTGGCCGATGATAACACGACTCATCGAGGGCAAGGATGTCATTTCTCTTCATGAATCCGATTGATATCTTGGAAGAGCTCATAAGGTTGATGATGATCACGACACATTTGTCGAGAGATTTCATGAAGAAGTAATCAATCAGCGACGACATCGAGTCAAAGGAATGATGAAGCGAAAAGTTATTGGAACCATGGATATGACACAAACTCAAAATCAAGTCTGTTCAAGGAGAAATGATATGATGAGGAAAATCGACGTATGCTTAGCTCATCATCGAAAGTGGTGCTCCGGGAATAAGGACCAGGTAGCACAGTTAAAAGTTGCACGATAATGATATCGCCGATCAGGCTAGCGATGACTTGAAGGATTAATAAACTCATAAGTAATGAAAATTACTTAGAGTTATTGAATCGGAGTGTGGAATCAATTCACTTATCGGTGTTCTCGGTTGACAAACAACCCAGAACCCATGAAGTGACAAAGACAAGGTAAGGTAGTGTTTCATCAAAGTTTATAAGATGTAGTGCAATGGCAAGATATCCTCGAGATACCCGGGGTAATACTCGACACAAGATCAAAGTAAAAGGTTGGACTGGTGTATTGATCCATAGAAGACAAGTGATTAAACTTGCCCGAGAAATGGGATCAAAGAGAAAATATGGTCAGAACCACGATTGCATAGGATAAATTCACAGATACCAGATGCTATTGTATCAACGAAATAGTTATTATCGCAAGAAGCTTCTATGGTAGGATCTTATCGTGTCCATGGGCATGAACACAAAGTTCAAGGTCGACTCCCACTTCTTCAATGTATAACCTTCCATTCACCTCTCACTTTTGAAGAAGTCGTAGTGTTGAAATTTTATCTAGCAAAATACCAGAAGAGTATGACTCGTGAAAACTTTCGAGTTCACACATATAAAGGAAGGCATAGGTCCAACCCATAGGGGCTTCTTAGAAACATATACCACAAGTTTCAAGAGTAAATATCACAAGCTCGAAAGTAGAGCAAGGTTGAGAAAGTAGATGATACAATTTACCAAAGGCATTATGTATCCAAGGGAAGGCTCACAAGGTTATTGAATATGAAGGACAATGTCGGATAAATTCCAACAAAGGATCCGGTGGTCCTCAAGGTATCTGATGTGAGCATCAGTACTCAACCAGAGGAGGAAAGAATGCAAGGAGATCAGATTATAGAAATAACTGACTGATTCAATGCTCAAAAGCAAAGGAATAATGATTCCCAAATCAAGGGATCAAAAGCAAACACTCTGATTAAGGATGGATAAGATGAGTAAGCTTAGGGGTACAATCAACGACAATTTGATTCGTCGAGATCCAACTCATGTTTCAAATGACGTCTGAGCCAGAAAGATGAATTCTAGGATCTGATTAAGGATTGCAACATTCGCAACATATTGAATCAAGGGACCCAAAATGATATTGACAAGGGATGCCAATAAGATTACCAGACTTATGGGATTAATCATAATGCTAGTAAGCAAGAATTTCAAGAGCATTAGGATGTCAAGGATTTTTAGAAGAACGAATGGTATTTCGAAGACTTTTGTGAAATACGGGAATCAACTGTGGATGAACGGATACTCGATAAGTGCGAGAATTATCCGTAAGGGTATTCAGGTGACAAAGAATAGCAAGGCAGTAAGCTCAAAGGATTATCGAAACAACGACGAGTGTTTCGGGGTATCTTGTAATAACAAGACCAACCGGGGATTAATGTAAGAATAACAACTGCAAGTAGTTATCCATAAGGGTTGACGGTGGAAGGGGAATTGCAAACGCGATGAACACAAGTTCTCGGGTTAACAGCGGAGAGTATCTTCAGGGTCTTCATGTGTAGCAGACGATCATCAGTAATAAGGGGCTCTCCGGGTGAAAGTGATAACGAGAACCTAATGTTAGATTTAGCAAAATTCATTTAACCCGAATAGAAGAGATGTCAGAGTCCCAGAGTATAGGTTGAGGAATAAAAGATCCTACTACCACCCAATGGCGACGTGTGCCCGTAAGACACACAGCCATGTTAGTAAAAGTTTTGTATTGACTAGACTCGACTTCGGCCAAGGAGTATAGAAGGGGGATTCCTACAGGCAGTCGGCTCTGATACCAACTTGTGACGCCCCCGATTCAATCGTACACTAATCATGCACGCAAACGTGTACGATCAAGATCAGGGACTCACGGGAAGATATCACAACACAACTCTAAAACATAAATAAGTCATACAAGCATCATAATACAAGCCAGGGGCCTCGAGGGCTCGAATACAAGTGCTCGATCATAGACGAGTCAGCGGAAGCAACAATATCTGAGTACAGACATAAGTTAAACAAGTTTGCCGTAAGAAGGCTAGCACAAACTGGGATACAGATCGAAAGAGGCGCAGGCCTCCTGCCTGGGATCCTCCTAACTACTCCTGGTCGTCGTCCGCGGGCTGCACGTAGTAGTAGGCGCCTCCAGTGTAGTAGTCGTCATCGCCTGTGGCGTCTGGCTCCTGGGCTCCATCGTCTGGTCGCAGCAATCGGGTAGAGGTATGGGGAAAAGGGGGAACAAGGCAACCGTGAGTAATCATCCAAAGTACTCGCAAGCAAGGAGCTACACTACATATGCATGGATATATGTGTAAAGGGCCATATCAATGGACTGAACTGCAGAATGCCAGAATAAGGGGGGGATAGCTAATCCTGTCGAAGACTACGCTTCTGGCAGCCTCCGTCTTGCAACATGTAGAAGAGAGTAGACTGAAGTCCTCCAAGTAGCATCGCATAGCATAATCCTACCCGGCGATCCCCTCCTCAATGCCCTGTTAGAGAGCGACCACTGGGTTGTATCTGGCACTTGGAAGGGTGTGTTTTATTAAGTATCCGGTTCTAGTTGTCATAAGGTCAAGGTACAACTCCAAGTCGTCCTGTTACCGAAGATCACGCCTATTCGAATAGATTAACTTCCCTGCAGGGGTGCACCACATTACCCGACACGCTCGATCCCATTTGGCCGGACACACTTTCGTGGGTCATGCCCGGCCGCGGAAGATCAACACGTCGCAGCCCCACCTAGGCACAACAGAGAGGTCAACACGCCGGTCTAAACCTAAGCGCACAGGGGTCTGGGCCCATCGCCCTTAGCACATCTGCATGTTGCGTACGCGGCCGAAAGCAGAACTAGCCCCCTTAATACAAGAGCAGGCTTACATTCCAATCCGGCGCGCGCCGCTCAGTCGCTGACGTCACGAAATGCTTCGGCTGATACCACGACGCCGGCTGCCATATTCGTATAAGGTCAACGACCCAACTCAGATCAAATACCAAGATCTCGTTAAGCGTGTTAAGTATCCGCGAACGCCGAACAGGGCCAGGCCCACCTCTCTCCTAGGCGGTCTCAACCTGCCCTGTCGGTCCGCCTCAAAGATCCACTCGCGGGCACTCCTACTAGCCGACCCGTCTTTAGTCACCACATGTATCATGTATAAAGTATATAGTATATACCCGTGATCACCTCTCAAGTGATCACGACCCGATAATATAGCACAGCAGATGGACAAGAATGTAGGGCCACAGATGGAAATACTAGCATCCTATACTAGGCAAGTAGGAATGCAGGTGAAGGTATCAACAGAAGTAGCAAGGACAGGCTATGCATCAGGATAGGATAAACGAAAAGCAGTAACATGCTACACTGCTCTAATGCAAGCAGAAGAGTAGGCGATATCTGGTGACCAAAGGGGAGGCTTGCCTGGTTGCTCTGGCAAGAGAGAGGGGTCGTCAACTCCGTAGTCGTACTGGGTAGCAGCATCGTCGGTCTCGGTGTCTAGCGGAAGAAGAGGGGGAAGAAACAATGAATACAATGCAAACAGATGCATGACGATGCATGACAAAGCAAAGCGTGATGCTAGGCGTGCCCTAACGCGGTATGAGGTGATACCGGTGAAGGGGGGGAAACATCCGGGAATGTATCCCCGGTGTTTCGCGTTTTCGGGCAGAGGAGTCGGAGGGGGAAAGTTGCGAGTTTGATATGTTAGAGGTGTGTGGCGAACGAACGGGCTACGTATCCGGGTTCGTCGCGTCATTCTGAGCAACTTTCATGTTGAAAATAATTTAATCCGAGTTACGGATGAAAAGATATGATTTTCTAAAGATTTTATTAATTTTTGGAATTTAATTAATTATTTTAAATGAATTCAAAAATGGATTTATGACATCAGCATGATGTCATGCTTGAGTCAGCAGTCAACAGAGGTGTTGACTGGGTCACTGACAGGTGGGTCCCACTAGTCATTGACTTAGTTAACTAAACAAGATCAGTTAGTTTAATTAAAGTGATTAGGTTAACTAGTCAATTAGGCTAATCTAATCAGGATTAATTAAGTTAATTAAGTTAGTTAATTAATTAATATGTATTTTATTATTAGTTATTTTTTAAACCTCTTTTTTTATTAAACGTTTTGGGGGCTAGGCCCCACATGTCATTGGCCCTAGGGCCATAATGGGCGCCGGGTTACGGGGGCACTCGAACGGGCGATGGCCCTCGCGGGTGGGGCTTGCTTGCCAGGACGTGGGACGAGGGCGTGGCCACGGCAGGGCTCGCCGGCCGGCCACGGCAGGCGGACGCAGGGGGCGGCCCGGTGCGTCGCCCGGGAGCAAGGCAGCAGCAAGGGGCTGGCCACGACGCGGGAGCGTGGTGGCAGAGAGGGGCGCGGCCCGGAACCGGTGCGGTGTTGCCCGAGAGGGCCGCCGGCAAGCAGCGCAACAGAGGGGGAAGGCGAGGCCAGGGCGCGGTCGGTGGTGCCGGAGCACGACCAGGGGGCTGAGCGGGGTGCACGGCCCAGACCGGCGCGGGGAGGCTGCGGCCCCGGGGCAGCAACAAGTGCGGGCGGCGGCAGCGGTCACGAGCCACGGTGGAGGGCGCGCCGGTGAGGTAGAACAGCAGCAGGGGGGTCAGCCACGGCGCGGGCGATGCACGTGCGGGTTCGGCCGGAGCAGGTCCGGGCTCGGGAGCGCCGAGGCACAGGCGGGCGACGATGATGCGGATCATAGGAGAAGGGAGGGGACGTGCGGTGGAGCTCACAGGGGTTCGTAGGGGTCCGGGCAGTGGGGCGTGGGGAGGTAGGCGGGGACGACGGCGTCGAGGGGGCAGTCCGGCGAGGTGGAGGAAGCAGGCCGGCGGGGGAGGAGGAAGCAGACCGGCGGGGGGAGCTCCGGGAGCCGGCATCGACGTACAGGGGCGAGGGGATCGGGAATTCTCCCGATCCAGATCCAATCGAGGGGGAAAGTGGGGGGAGCGAGTGGGCAACGTGGGGAAACGGCTAGGGTTTCGGGGGGTATGGGGAGTGCGGGGGTGGCCGGCTGGTCTCTTGCCTAGTTGGGCTGGTGGCCTGCTGGGCCAAAGACCGGGGGGGGGGTTGTTTCCTTTCTTTCTTTTTCTTAGTTTGTTTTTCTCTTTTGTATTTTCTTTCTTTATTTCTCTTTTTTGTTTTAGTTCATTTTAAAATATTTAGGCATTTTATAAAAATGTGTTTACTTCACCATAATTACCTATGCAATATTTGGCACCCCCCGAACATTTTTGTTTTGACTTCTGAAAACTTTGGGTGTTTGTCGCTAATTCATTTTTGAATTTGCAATGTTTTTGAACTACCACTTAATTAGCAACAGTAACATAGATGACATGGCATCATCAGGAGAGTTTTACTGTAGTCTAATTATCCGGGCGTCACATAAAGTGCGAGATTACCCACAGCAGGTCGTGCACCGCGTTTCTACCACGCTAGAACATCCCGGATGGGTGTTCTTTAAGTGCAAAAAGATGGGGTATGTGCTTCTTTTTATTCAGTTGTGCTCTAGGATTCGATGCATTTTCGGTGGCTCATTTCTTACTCAAATTGGTGTGTAGGATGGATGCAAATTTTGGTATTGGGAAGAAGATTACATCGATCTATTGATAGCACGAAATTTGATACATGCTTGTGCACACATTGCTAGAATAGAGGTTAGAGATGGGATTAGATGTGAAACAACATCTACTCCATTCAAATCAAAGAAGAAAGAAGTGTGCGAGCTCGAGAAGTCGTAGATCAACAATGAAGACATAGAAAGATATTAATCCAGCTAGTGGGAGCAGTTATGGAAGTTGTATATCTTTTAGAATGACTGATTGTAATTCTTGTTTTCTTTGGCCTTACTCTCCTAGCGAAGAATTGATGAATTTTTTATGTACTCCAATGTAACAAAATGTCCTTGATGAAATAAAAGAAATGTGTTTCGGTAGCCAATTTTTTTATACATAGGGGCACTAGCCGGCCGTGGCGGACGTCCGTGCATTAAGTGCACGGAGAGCGCATCTAAGAAAACACCGAACACCGCACCATTGCCCTACCGAAACAGACACAATCCTGTAAAAATGAACTTCTGTTCCAAAGATAGAGACAAAAGAAAGGTAATTATAATCGGACTTGGCTTCTTTTTAGGCATGGGCGTTGGAGTTGGCCTCAGTTTTCAGATTCAAGGAATTTCATCGCGAAACTGTCAGGATGCCGATGGTGGCAAATTTG
Organism: Triticum aestivum; assembly: GCF_018294505.1. Taxonomy (NCBI): domain Eukaryota; kingdom Viridiplantae; phylum Streptophyta; class Magnoliopsida; order Poales; family Poaceae; genus Triticum; species Triticum aestivum. The sequence continues at coordinate 26,437,387 of NC_057795.1, read as the reverse complement.
ACAATTTTGACCTGTGAACGAAATCAATTCACGGAATGAACTGCCCGTGAAACTATTTCACTCCCCTGACCCATTTGTGTAGCGCCCGCCACGATGGCGCCACACCCTACTATGCAGCGCCTAGCTCGGGGGTGTTGCACGCCAGTCCACCGTGGCAGCCCCTGGGCCCGCACCCAGCAGTGCAACGCCTCCGCGCTAGGCGCCACACATGTAATGTGCAGCGCCCAGCCCGTAGGCGTTGCACTGTGACTTAGATGCCAGCCGCCCGCTCCCCCTCCCCCCACCCCACCCCATTCGTTCAGTTGCAAGTTACAGAAGCAGCGGCGCCGGTGGCTTGCTCCTCTCCCCCTCTCAATCCCCTCTCCCAAATCCTTCAGATCCGACGATTTGGTCCGTGCATTTCTTCACCAATCCATCCTAGAAGGTACTTTCCTCCGATCCCCTTCTTTCTATCCATAGAAAATATGATATTTTGAAGATTTGGGGAATACTTGTTTGATTAGATTAGATTTGAATCTTGCATGTATTAGAACTTTGCATGTATTGATTTGGGGAACCCTTGTTTGTTTGATTTGTGGAACCCTAGTTTAGTTTATGGAAGAGTTATTTTTATGAAGTAGGCATAGTTTATGGAAAAGTTATTTGTATGAAGTAGGCCTAGTTATTTGTGGAACCCTTTTCTATTAGTTATGTTTGATTTGATATGGTTGGATACATAGATTGGTATGGTTGCATCTAGTAGGCCTACTTTAGTTTTTTTGTATTCAAAAGATAATCGTGTTGACAAGAAAGCTTTCTTGCAAATTGCTAGGATAGTTTGGCTTCTCAATGATCATTGGGATGTACAACACCGGTCGTACGCTATGTCGGTGAAGCAGCAGGTAATAATGAAAGTTGCCGGTGTTATGAATTTCGTGTTTTTTTTCAAACACATACCCCCCATATGCAATGATTTGTTGGTTTGCTTGTAGGAGCTTGCACCTCTGAAGCTTCGGGCTCACGGGGTCAACCTTGGGTGGATGCTCTATGATGAGCGGTACACGCCGTATGTTAGGGAGACAGGACTTCTCCCTTTCATTCAGTTGGTCAGCCGGTCGACGCCACCCAACAATGCTCCAGCACTCACTACGCTTATTGATCATTGGAGGCCGGAGACACACACACTTTCCATCTTCGGACTGGGGAGATGACCGTGACGCTCCAGGATATAGCTATGATCACCGGTCTTCCTATCGATGGGAATCCTCTATGTATGAGCACCGATTCTGATGGGTGGCACGAGCAAATGCTTGCCCTTATCGGTATGGTTCCTCCGGAGCCGCGGGAACCAGAAGTAGAAGGCAAGAAGAAGGAAAGAGTCGCAGCCGGTGCTACTTTCACGTGGATTGTATCGAACTTCAGTAATTGCCCTGAGGATGCTGATGAGGACACGGTGAAGACATATGCTCGTGTCTACATGTGGTACGTGATATCCAGGAGTATGTTTGCTGATGGCACAGGCAAGAATGCTCCATGGATGTGGCTCAAAGCGTTGACCGTCTTCGATAGCAAATGGAGTTGGGGTTCGGCGACACTGGCTTACTTGTATAGACATGTATGAAATTGTTTCTGTTTCAATTCATTGGTACATTGTGAATGTGATCTTGTTGTTAACTCAACCATGTTCTCTTTTATGTGCAGTTGGACGAAGCCTGTTGTAGGCTATCTGGAGGTATTAGTGGTTGTTTGCTCGCACTTTCCATATGGAGCTGGGAGCGTTTGCCGGTTGGACGACCGAAGACCGTGAAGTTCGATGATTGGGACGAGAAAGACGACCCACTACGGCTCCCCACTTGGGCTTACAAGTGGGATGTGTTAAACGAGATGACGGATGATCCCTCGGTCATGTACAAGCTGTACAGGAGCGAGATGGATGAGATCACGCCTGAGCAGGTGAATCGACATTGCATAAGTTATTATCATGCTTCCATCGTAACTCGATATAAATTTTGCATTTTATCCCATTTTGTAGGTTGTATGGGAACCGTATGGAAAAGGAGAGAGTTTTGGGAACCCTATAGAGTCCAGGCTGAATCCGATGTGCACTAGGGATAGGGATCTCTGGCATATGCGGTGTCCACTCATATGCAACTGGGCGGTTGAGCTTCACCTGCCACATCGGGTGTACCGTCAGTTTGGTTTGTTCATGCCACACCCGCCGGAGTGGGAGGACACCTCCATAGTGCTACACGCGTAAGATATAATCAACCTTGAGCAATTAGCAGCTCCTCGGTGGTTTCGTTGATGCTAATATTATGTTTGTAACTTGCAGGTTGGATAGGAAAAAACAGCGGAAGATCAAGGATTGGGCCAAGCATCACAACAACTTTGTCATACAGTGGGCGCTTGCTGTGGAGCAAGCTAGGGCTGCAAAACGAGCCAAGCTTCGTGAGCACTGCCCGATTGTGTTCAACAACTATCTAACATGGTTTCTAGGCATCACGCATGTGGAGGTATGCAAGCCGGCGTATGATGATAAGATTTTGGAAGAACCCACCGTCTTTGATGAGGTAGCCCAGCAGCAGTACAACACATTAGTCAGGAAAGGCAACTCAGTGATCCCTGCGGGGCCAATGATGAACTTTGTGGTAATTGCCCTTTTTGCTTTTCAATTCGCACTATTCACATCTTCACTTGCCTAACACGTTAATACTGTTTATGCTCATAGCGTGCCCAGATCAAGAAAGCAGCTGATGAGACCGACACTATTCTGGAAACAACCCCAGCTGGCAAAAGCGATGGGGAAGGTGCACTTCGAGCATTCATTAAGGTTCACATATCCTTCAAACTAGCACTTAACATGTGTTGCTACGTTCGATGTCTCATTCACTTGTTCATGTTGCAGCGCCAGGGCCAAAAGTTAAGGTGGCTCTCAAACCTTTTCGGTTGTCGCGACCCCGAGTATGTATCACCAGAACGTTCTAGGTCGGCGACACCATCAGATCCAACTTCTGGCAATGCTAATCCATTGGACGATGAGGATGTGGGTGTGGTCACCCAAGAGGTATGGCCTGAGGATATATATCCAATTATTGATGCATTGCTAACTATATCCTCACACACGGTCTTTCCATATCTTTTGTGGATGCATAGGTTCCTGATGATATGACCTTGGAGACTTACAAGGTTCGGTCTGCATACGAGTTAAAGCCTAGGAAGGGATTCAAGAAATACACACCTGAGGACTTCACCCAAAGAGGCAAAAGGACGGTCGGCACCTCGCGGATGGCGGCTTTAGATGACTATTTGGATGACGATGTGGATGACGTGGAGGAACCGGAGCCGGAGCCGGAGCGGGTTCGTCTTCATAGGAAGGTGAAGAAGATTCCCTGCAAGAGAGGGGGAGGAGCAAGCAAGCGCGGAAGGAACTAGTCGTCGTCCTCTTTTAGCAATGGTAGTAATGGTAGCTCTATGTTGAACTCTATGTTGGTGGTAATGTCGAACTTGTCGTGTCGTGATGGTCACTCTGTGTTGAACTCTATGTTACTGGTAATGTCGAACTTGTCGTGTCGTGATGGTCACTCTATGTGTTGAACTCTATGTTGCTGGTAATGTTTAACTAGAAGTTGTTAGTAATGCTTATTGTGTGATGCAACTATCTGTGATGCGTATGACTTGAAATGACCCATTTAGAGGGACAAAAGAACTGGAGCAACAAAGAGCAACAGAAAGTTGGACAAGTTACAGACCTATGTGGCGCCTAGCTCAGAGGCGCCACAGTCCACAGTGCAACGCCTACATGCCAGGCGTTGCACTGTACAATGTGGCGCCTCCAGGCTAGGCGCCACACGGGTCTGTAACTTGTCCAACTTTCTGTTGCTCTCTGGATAGTTACAGACCTGTGTGACGCCTAGGCCAGAGGCGTCACACTCCACAGTGCAACGCCTAGCACGGCGGCGTTGCACTATGGTGTGTAACGCCTCCACCCCAGGCGCTGCACAAGCACTTAGCGAAATTTTTGGCCCAAACTGGAGGGATACATTCTGTTGCTCTCTGGATAGCTACTGACCTGTGCAGCGCCTAGCCCGGAGGAGTCACACTCCATAGTGCAACGCCTAGCTCCACGGCGCTGCACTATGGAGTGTGGCGCCCACGAGCTAGGCGCTGCACAGGTCTGTAGCTTGACATACATTCTATTGCTCTCTGGATAGCTACTGACCTATGCAGCGCCTAGCCCGTAGGCGCCACACTCCATAGTGCAGCGCCGTGGAGCTAGGCGTTGCACTATGGAGTGTGACGCCTCCGGGCTAGGCGCTGCACAGGTCTGTAGCTTGACATACATTCTGTTGCTCTCTGGATAGTTACTGCCCTATGCAGCACCTAGCCCGTAGGCGTCACACTCCATAGTGCAGCGCCGTGGAGCTGGGCGTTGCACTATGGAGTGTGACGCCTCCGGGCTATGCGCTGCACAGGTCTGTAGCTTGACATACATTCTGTTGCTCTCTGGATAGTTACTGCCCTATGCAGCGCCTAGCCCGTAGGCGCCACACTCCATAGTGCAGCGCCGTGGAGCTGGGCGTTGCACTATGGACTTAGTGAATTTTTTAGCATATGCAATGCTAGGCGTTGCACTATGGACTTAGTGAATTTTTTAGCGTGCTAGGCGTTGCAAACATTGTAAGATGACGTGAAGTAGGATTGATACATAGCAATCTAACAACTGTGAAGAGAACATATGCACGAAGTAGTTCACGACATATAGTAGTTCATAACACATAGTACTTCACGACACATAGTAGTTCTTACAACCAGCTCGAGGAGGAGACATAGTAGTTCACGACACATAGTAGTTATTACAACCAAATCGAGGAGGAGACATAGTAGTTCACGACACATAGTAGTTCACAACCAAATCCAGGAGGAGACATAGTACTTCATGACACATACTAGCTTTATTGGGTAGAGCAAGGGCCCTTTCCCTTCTTCTTCTTCCTCTCTTCTTCCTCTTCCTCCTCCCTTTTTCTTACGAGGTTAGCCTCCTTAACCACCCTTTCCATGAATATCTGATTGTCCCTCTCTTCTTTTTCAGCTGCAATTGCCCAAAGCTTCATGGTTTTTTCTTGAAAATCCTTTAGACGCTTCTTCTGTGCCTCCTCACATTTCCTCACCAACGCTTGCTCCCTAGAGCGCATCGCATCTGACGCTCTCTCTCTCCTCTTCCTCTCCTTCTCACGCTCCTCTTCCTTCTTCTTCTTTAGCTTGGCTGCATCCTCATCTCTAAGCTTCTTTGCAGCCTTCTCCCACCATCCCGCCATCTCATCTTCGCCATCCTCCTTCATCGTTGGTTTGTTGGGTTGGGAAGCCGCCATACCTACAATGAGTGAAACATAATGGTTAGTAAGGACAACAAGAACAAAAGGAAGCACATATGATAAACAAAAACATATGAAAATATGATAAACAAGAACATATGAAAAACAAGAACATACGGAAACGGTCCATCTAGGTATCCAAACATTCCTCTATAACGAACTTGCCCTTCTCCATCACCACGGCCAAGTCCACCACCAAGGCCAAGACCATCACCAAGGCCTAGACCATCACCACGGCCATTGCCACCACCACGAGCTCTACCACCACCACGGCCTAGACCACCACCACGAGCTCTACCACCACCACGGCCTCTTGTAAGTCCTAGTTGCCGACCTCTTTGTTGCCTAGATCCTCTTTGGCTAACACTTGGTTGGTTTGGCACTTGTTGGCTACCACTTGGTTGGCTTGGCACTTGTTGACTACCACTAGGTTGGCTACCACTTGGTTGCCTTGGCACTTGTTGGCTACCACTAGGTTGGCTACCACTTGGTTGCCTTGGCACTTGTTGGCTACCACTAGGTTGCCTTCGCTTTTCTTGGCTACCTCTTGGTTGGCTTGGCACTTGTTGGCTACCACTTGGTTGGCTCCCTTGTGTAGCTCCTTGTTGGCTTGTGCTTGCATCATTTGTCTTGGACCTTTTCCTTGGTTTCGTACATTTTCTTTTGTTGTGTCCATGACCTTTGCACTCCCCACAACGGGAGCTCTCAGGAGGCTCTTGGAATTGGTCGTTGCCCGCTTCGCGGCGGCCACCATGGCCCCATCCGTCCATGTCTCCTCTAAGACGCTTTGTCTGACGTCTACCCCGTTTAACAACCTTCAACTCCTGATCCGGCCATAGTTGAACTCCATGATACTCCGGCCATTGTGATTGGTCAAAGTACGGGTGAAAGCGGGGAGCCCATGTTTTCTTGACCGTCATGATTGAGAACTCCGACTCCCTCATGGTGCGTGGGTGATTGATGTCCACATTCCTAACGCGACCAGCGGTATACAAGTGTGAGCATGGGAGATGAAGCAACAACGGCCTCCCGCAAGTGCAATCACATTGTGTTAACGACACCTTGAAAGCCCGACCTCCATGTTGCCGGCCATCGTTTGTGGTTCCTCCTGGCTCTTTCACTTCGTACTTCCACTCTTCGTTGTCATATAATATAGCTTCTTCTGAGTCCGCCTTCCGTGATTGAAATACCAACCATTCATCAACTTTGGGTGGGAACTTGTACTTGTACTTCCATGGGTTCTCACCCGCTATTTGTGCATCGGTTTCCATCGAGTACTTTACAAAGTACGCATTCATCTTGTCAAATGTGTATTGAACTATTGCCGTCACGGGTAATCCACGTGCACCTTTGAGCACCCTATTGAAGCATTCCGCCATATTGCTTGTCATTTGACCGTATCTCCGGCCATCTTCATCAAAGGCACGTGCCCACTTGTTCCGGTATTGAATGTGCTTATTGAGAAAGTCTTGACCCCCGGCATCAAGTTTTTTGTGTGCGAGCAATTTGTGGTACAAAGTGGCGAAGCGCTTCTCGGAGAAAGCAAGACAACAATCTTGAAGATCATCGGCCAACTCCTTAAGGCCACATGCCCTATAGAAGTTTGAACAAAATTGCCTCATGCACCATCGATGGTGCAATGGAGCATGCCCGGGAATGTCAATCTCCACCGCGTTAAGAATTCCTTGATGCCGATCCGATATGACACAAATTTCCCTTTGAGCGGGTAACACCTTCGTCCTCAAAAGATGCAGAAACCACTCCCAGTTGCCATTGTTTTCCACCTCAACCAAAGCAAATGCCAATGGCAACACCCGGTTATTGGCATCACTTGCTATCGCAACCAACAAGGTGCCCTTGTATTGCCCGGTCAAGAACGTGCCATCAATTGCGATGACCGGCCTACAATGTTCGAAAGCCCTCACACATTGCTCGAATGCCCAAAAAGCACGGCCAAATACTCTGACTTTCCTTCCTTCATGAACCGTTGTTTGGTGCCCATGAGGCTCGACCACATGAACCATGCCCGGGTTTGTCGCGGCCATGGCTAACAACAACCTAGGGATTCGGTTGTATGCTTCCTCCCAAGTACCATACAACATCTTAAAAGCGGCTTGCTTCGCCTTCCATGCCTTGCCGTACTTCACCTTGTAGTGAAAGATGGCTTTCACAAGGTCAATGACATGTTGGACGCTCATTGTTGGAAGTGTAGATATTGAGTTGGAGAGCCTGTAAGCGATGAACTCGGACGTGAGTTGTTTGTGGTTTTGGGACACAATCTTGCCATCCACCCTTTTGCCTTGGCACATGTGAGTTGGCACACAACTCACTACGTGCCAAGTGGGACCTCCTTTCCATGGTCTTGCACGCACAATCCATGGACATATTTCATCTTCACATGCACATGCAACCGTGTAGCGCACTTTGACGTCCGAGTGCACCACCTTGTGTGGACGATAATGCGTAACCGAGTAGTTGTCGAGCCACATCTTCAATTCCAAGAAGGTGTCGAACTTAGAACCTTTAGCAATCCGGTTCTCGTCGTCTCCCAAATCACGATGAGAGCTTGGCCTAACCCCAAGAGGTACACATTGGCCACCATCTACCACGGCTTCATCCGCGAGACTAACATCCTTCAACAATGTAGTCCGATGATCCCGACCAAATACCTTCTCGAAATCTTCGGCCTCCTTCACCGTGAACCCCTCCGCATGAACTTGTTCATTGGGACCATCGTCATCCGAGTCCGATGCATATGCACGGGAAAAAGGGATGGAAGGGTCCATTGTCTCTTGCAAGTGATATTTGTTGAGATCACCCACATTATTGTCATGGAGATCAACTTCATTGTCATCGTCCGCATACTCATCATTGTCCTCTTGCAAAGCTTCATCTTGGTTGTTTGTAAACGGGCTCAATGTTGGCCTCACTTCTTGGGTCAAAAGAGGTTCAACAATTTCATCTCGCTTCAAGGGTGTGGGGCTACTAGCAACCAAAGGGGAGGGGTTCGGTTCAAGTCCAAATGCAAACTTGAATCAACCTTCTTCGTTGCAAATAACTCAAGAGCCTTGTCTAGTGATTCGGCCACCGTCTCCTTGTATGCAACCCAACGTTGCTCCGAGTTGACACGCATTGTCTTCCAACGGATGTGCATTCCAAAACCAACATTATGCCTTCCCTCCAACTCTATGATATCACTAGGGTCCGTCCAATTCAAATCTTTCCTAACTTGTTGCAAGAGCTCCGCATAGCTAGGACTACTATCAAACACCATGTCAACCTCATCCGGGTCCGGTTCTACATTGCCTTTCAAAAAGGCGTCCTTGTCCCCATGATGAACAAACACACATGTTCTTCCCATCCCTATAAGCATTCCAAAATCACAAGGTAACATTGCTTCCATGAGTACTAATACAAGGATTAACACGGAATAGAAACCCTAATATATATATCAAACAACAACCCTAACCCTAACCCTAACCCTAACCATAACCATAACCATAACCATAACCCTAGCCCTAAACCTAACCCTAGCACCAACATAAGAACACCCATAAGAATAACCCTAGCGTACTAACAAAGCCTAACCATAGAAATTGGCAAACAAACATCTCACATCTCCATGCAAATCTCTAAATCCAAACAAAACTAGGGTTTCCCCAAACTAGCAACAAATGAGCAATGGGAATTTTACTTGGACCAAAACAAGGGGATCGGAGAATATTACCTTGGGGGAGGGTTTGACTTCGAAATCCACGGAAAAATTCTTCAAATTTGCAAGATTTGGGAGAGGATTTGAGAGGGGGAGAGAGTGTGAGAGGGGGCAAAGCTCGGGGAGGAGAGTGGGAGAGTGTGTGGTGTGGGGGGTGGGGAGGGGGGGGGGAGCCAAGTGGCTGGATAAGTCACAGTGCAGCGCCTAGCGCGTAGGCGCTGCACTTTACAAGTGTGACGCCTAGCACGGAGGCGCTGCACATTACATGTGTGGCGCCTAGCGCCGAGGCGTTGCACTGCTGGGTGCGGGCCCATGGGCTGCCATGGTGGACTGGCGTGCAACGCCCCCGAGCTAGGCGCTGTACAGTAGGGTGTGGCGCCGTCGTGGCGGGCGCTACACAAAAGGGTCAGGGGAGTGAAATAGTTTCACGGGCAGTTCATTCCGTGAATTGATTTTGTCCACTGGTCAAAATTATCAAATTTGCCGCGGATGGTTCGTAATTCTCATGTACGATTCCGTGGAGTACAAGCACCTTGTCCGGTTGTATTAATTGGGCCAGCTCGCACTTGCGAGGTGATACAGTAAATGCTCAGAATAAACATGCAGAACGAGGCAGATTATAAAAGGGCGTTCCCTATCGTGTGTTCCATTTGGAGGAAGCGTGGAAGTTTTCCTGCGGCGACGATGTGTAATCATGAAATTTTTATGTTGGTTTCACTGTCGACATAACTACGTACGGGTGGACGGTTCATGGCAATTTCTCGGGACTTCGTGTTTCTCGGGAGTACATTTGTAATACCAGTGGAGTGTTTTTCAATCAGAGTCGTTTTCTTGCCAGGCTGTTTCAACTGTCCCGGTTTGACCAGAATTGATTACCTGTGGTCGATTTCTTCGGATGCCGAGTACGCACATGCACATGAGATTAGGGAAAATCAATTAAGCATGTGGGCACGAATCAATTAACCATGTGCACACATAGGGTAGTGCTATTTTAATTTTAACAATTGGTCTCAATATGGATGAAAACGGAGCGGAATGGATAGAACAGAGAGCTATCACATTTGTTTTCATATTTTTTTGTAGAAGTGAAAACGAATACAGAAACCCCGAAAATGAATATGGAAACAGATACTACCAAAAACAGACACATAGCGAATACAGAACGGACACGAAAACAGAAGTGTGCGTTGACCGGAACTTAAAAACCCCTTGAATCGTAGACAAATACACACAAAAACAACCAAATTTATGAATTGATAACATGGCTAAAATAATAAGATTATGTTCGCAACTTACCGCAGTATTGCAGTACCACTGGACAATTGCGTATAGGATCTAGTTGAGTACGTGTGTGGTAGTGGGAGTTGGGTTTCAAATGATCCATTCTGCTCATTGTGTCATTGTGTGTTGTTTGGTGGTTGGGATATAAAGCAGCCATAAGCCTATGATAAAAACAGAAATTCCATATTTACGGAAACAAAAAGTTCCGTTTCCACATTTGTTCCACCGGAAAACACCGTTCCATTCTTTTTTTTATTTCCGCATAAAAAAATTCCATTTCCACTTCCGTTTTGTAAATTTCCGTTTCCATTTTCATATTTCCTCTCCGTTTTAATTTTTCTTTCGGAAAAGCGAAAAGTTTCCACTCCATTTCATCCCTAGGTCTTAGTCAAGTGATATACTCCCTTTGTCCATGGAAGGAGAGTGCATCTACATACCCTTGTAGATCGTTAAGCGGAAGGGTTCAAGAGAACGGGGTTGAGGGAGTCGTACTCGTCGTGATCCAAATCACCGGAGATCCTAGTGCCGAACGGACGGCACCTCCGCGTTCAACACACGTACAACCCGGTGACGTCTCCCACGCCTTGATCCAGCAAGGAGAGAGGGAGAGGTTGAGGAAGACTCCATCCAGCAGCAGCACAACGGCGTGGTGGTGGTGGAGGAGCGTGGCAATCTAGCAGGGCTTCGCCAAGCACCACGGGAGAGGAGGAGGAGGAGAGGCAGGGCTGCACCAATAGAGGGAGAAAACTCATGTGTTGGCAGCCCCAAAACCTCAAGTATATATAGGGGGGAAGGGGGCTGCGGCCCCTTTAGGGTTTCCCACCCCAAGGGGTGCGGCCAGCCCTAGATCCCATCTAGGGGGGGTGGCCAAGGGGGGAGGAGTGCCTCCCAAGTCAAGTGGAGGCCTCCCCCTTTAGGGTTTTCCCCTTCCCATGCGCATGGGCCTTGGGGGGGGGGGGCTGGTGCCCCTGGCCCATTAAGGCTAGGGCGCCCCCCTATAGCCCATGCTACTGTATTGGACGTGGTGGAACAATTTCCGGACCTCCGGACCCCTCCGGAATCCTCCGGAACCTTCTGGAAGCTTCCCGGTACAATACCGAAAAAACCCGAACTTTTTCCGGAACCCGAACAACAACTTTCCATATATAAATCTTTACCTCCGGACCATTCCGGAACTCCTTGTGACGTCCGGGATCTCATCCGGGACTCCGAACAACATTCGGTAACCACATACAAACTTCCTTTATAACCCTAGCGTCATCGAACCTTAAGTGTGTAGACCCTACGGGTTCGGCAGACATGCAGACATGACCGAGACGTTCTCCGGTCAATAACCAACAGCGGGATCTGGATACCCATGTTGGCTCCCACATGTTCCACGATGATCTCATCGGATGAACCACGATGTCGAGGATTCAATCAATCCCGTATTCAATTCCCTTTGTCTAACGGTATTGTACTTGCCCGAGATTCGATCGTCGGTATACCGATACCTTGTTCAATCTCGTTACCGGCAAGTCTCTTTACTCGTTCCGTAACACATCATCCCGTGATCAACTCCTTGATCACATTGTGCACATTATGATGATGTCCTACCGAGTGGGCCCAGAGATACCTCTCCGTTTACACGGAGTGACAAATCCTAGTCTTGATTCGTGCCAACCCAACAGACACTTTCGGAGATACCTGTAGTGCACCTTTATAGCCACCCAGTTACGTTGTGACGTTTGGTACACCCAAAGCATTCCTACGGTATCCGGGAGTTGCACAATCTCATGGTCTAAGGAAATGATACTTGACATTAGAAAAGCTTTAGCATACGAACTACGATCTTTGTGCTAGGCTTAGGATTGGGTCTTGTCCATCACATCATTCTCCTAATGATGTGATCCCGTTATCAACGACATCCAATGTCCATGGTCAGAAAAATGTAACCATCTATTGATCAACGAGCTAGTCAACTAGAGGCTTAATAGGGACATGGTGTTGTCTATGTACCCACACATGTATCTGAGTTTCCTATCAATACAATTATAGCATGGATAATAAACGATTATCATGAACAGGGAAATATAATAATAACTAATTTATTATTGCCTCTAGGGCATATTTCCAACACCCTTCGTATCGGAATATATGTCGCTGGAGTAGTTGAACTACGGCTACTCCAACAACATATATTTCGGTACACAGGGAGTAGCATATAAGAAAAAAAAAGGAAAAGATGAAAAGAATTGTTTTGTATGAATCTCCATGCAAGATCAAAGGAATATAGCATCGACTGAGACATATATAACAAAGTCTTAGTCGGCTGAAACTTAGCAAAGCTGTTTAACAACACCACTTACGATAACTGTTGAGTTTGAAGAGAGAGAAATGAATAATGTGTCCTTGTCTTCACTTATTAGCTAATAGATGGTCCATAATATAAGTCAAATTTAATCTATGTTATGAGATGCCTATTCATACTATCCCTTGGCCAGATGATGTAGATCGCATAACAAAACTATCTTCTCAAACCACTGCGATACAACCCATGATACTAACAGCTAATTAATCACGTTGAAGTCTTTACGTGTGGTTAACCTCCTCAGGTGCCGAGCTTAAATGAGATAAGGAGGAAATGAATTAATGGTGTGGCTAGGTCTTATCTAGATGGGATTTTAATTTTGGATAAGGAGGTTGAAACCCCCGGCATCTGCATAAAAAGACGCACACAGTCATTTTTATTAAATTATGCAACAAAGCCCGACAAAAAGAATACAACGGTCAACCCAAAGCAACCTTCATTGCGGCAATTGTTGCTGCCCTACAAGCTCAATGATGGTAGTGTTCACGATCGGGTCCAAGTGCTCGAACCTCTCATCGGAGCCTCACCATCTATATCTAGAGTCTCACCAGGCCAACCAAAAACGAGTCGGGAGCACAAACCAGTTAAACAGATCCTCAGCACACACCGCAGGCACATGCTAAAGAAGCAGCCGCTGCCATCAGCTGTGACCCATTTTCAGGACAGAAAACCCCACAAAACCCTTGTTAGGCCTGTTGTCGACGCTGCCATGACACCAAACATTGCCACATGCATATGTCCATCATCACTCTTCTGTCATCAAGACCCGCCGTGTCATCGATGTGGTAGCTGCAACAGCACTCCAACTCCTGGCCCCACGAGCCAGCACCTACTGCAAAACGACGCCCCACGGGAAGAGAACGACACCAAAGGCGTTGCCTATGTCCGATCTGGGATACCCAGATCTAGGGTTTCCTCGGAGCAGCCCGAGCGAGGTGACGAAGACTACAACACGATGACTTCGACAAGGAAATGATGCCTAAGCCGCCGCCATTGTCCGCCATGACCGAAGTCGGCACGGTTTTTACTAGCAGCCGCACCACTTCAAACCAGCAGCTAACTGGATTCATGCGGAGCCGCACCGTGAAGACGCACATAACCGTCGGAACGCCAGCAGTGGGACTTCGGCAGCCCCTCACTAGCACCTCTACGTGCTGCCGGCCGATCAAGAGCCACACCAACGACGGATCTGGGCGGGAATCAGATCCATAGCCCACCGCCAGGAAAGACCATGGAGGCAACAACCACCGCTGCATCATCCAAGGGACTCTGCTCTGGCCGCCACGCGTGATGTTCCCACAGGCACCACCCCAGCCGAACCAGGGAGTCACCATCATGAACCACCCGCTCAGGCACCTTTGGTGTTGGGCCCACCGCCACTGCGACGATAGGGGAAACGCCGAGATCGAGGGGCTTCTGGTGGTGCTACGGTTGGGCCCCTAGTGTCGCCCTGGGAGCGACGCGATGAGCGTTTCTTCTTTCCTTCCATCTAGATGCGACTGAACTAAGTCTTATCTAATTCAAATGCCATTTGACTTTATGCGGAGATTTATGATGATTTTTTAAATTTTTTAGATAATTAAATGATGTACTCCCTCCGTTCCTAAATATAAGTCTTTTTAGAGATTTCAATATGTACTATATATAGAGCAAAATGAGTGAATCTATTCTCTAAAATATGTTTATGTAGATCTGTATTTAGTTCGTATTGAAATCTCTAAAAAGCCTTATTAGATACGTAGGGAGTAGGAACTAGAGAAGAATTTGTTAATACTCATCTACTAGCTAGCTGGATGAGAATTAGCAATCTGTATTAATTAACCACATGTGGATGACTAATAGGCCGGTCTAGACCTTCTCATTAACCATGCCCACTAGACATGTGATCATTTGCTGGCTTAATTAACTTCCTCCACTATAAATATCCGCGCAGCGCACTCCCTAGTCTCTCCATCTCCCACTGAATCATTTTGGGCGCCGGGTAGCTCAGACCTAGGTGAGCAGAGTGCCCTAGGCTAAACACCCATAGATCTTTGATGCACCTGCGCTTCACTTTGCCATCCTCTACAGAGTCCCTGAAGGCCAGAAGCAACTGTTAGGTGTAAGCTTGCATTCCTTGAAGAGAGCTAAATACATACATGCAAGTATAGCTAGCGGTATAACATATGTAAATTGTTTATAATAGTGTCACACTTACCCTAACGTAGCGAAATTCCTTGTCATGTAAGTTCTGACCCGCACGCAAGGCATAACTTTTTCGCAGGAAAATAGTGTCATACTTAAGCATCTATATATAGCTTTCTTCTATCTCAAACAAATTCTTTTTAAAAATAAATCTTGCAGTCTATATCTATATATCTTATAGCTACATATAGCTTTCTTCTCTTCGGAACTAGCAAGCATTAATATCCTTTTTTTTGCTCTTAGAATGTGCCACATCATCAAAATTGTTTTGGCCATTGATTTTGTTGGTTTGATCTACAAACATCAGTGTGATCTAAATGGAATCCCTCTCTGCCATGCAGCATGCATGAATGCATTTAAGTGGGGTTAAATCTTGCATTTAGTTATGGCATGTTTAACTTTTCATGTTAATATTTTTTATCTTTATTTTGTTTTTTTAGGAATTTCTCACATGATTTCAATCTTAACAAATGAATTTATATTCAATGCAAAATTTGAAAATTACTTTTCAATCCTGTGTCGAGAGGAGTATCATCTATTTATTAATATTTAGCATCTCAATAAGCAGATCCATCTCAAATATACCGATAATTAAGTTCACGTTTTGGAGAATGTTATGTCGACAAAACATTACCATGGAAGCCTATGTGTAAGACCCGACAAATTGCAATATTACAAAAATAGTATTCTTGAGACATCTCTACGTATATAGCAGACAAAGATATAATGAATTCTAAATACCAGCAATGATATGGACATGTCTGGATGGTGCCCAAAACATACCTTAGCAATTTTTGGGTCAAGAAGAAAACTTTGTTTTTTGTTTGAGTGGCTGCCAATATTTTGGCTTGCCAATGTCTCTTTGGCAACTAGTTCAGTTTGCTTGCCAATGTTGGCCAATTTTTGGGCAAGGAAAATTTGAGCAAAATTTAGGGTAGCTGAATTTTTACCCTATTTGTGTGGTAGCTTTGGCTTTAGGAGCACATGTGATTACATTATTGATGGGTGTCTCGCGTACTCACAAGTCACAACTCAGTTACTAACTTGTTTTACCACGTTCTTACAGAATTAGCCCCGGCCGTCGCATTTGGAGTGCAAAGATGGAATTGACAAGAGTCCTTTGGCTAGCATCTTTTCCTATTTTGGTCACAATTGTGTTGATCAGAATGGCATGGCAACGAGCGACGTTCTCCCGAACAACCAAACGATCACCTCCTCCGCCGCCCGTGGCCACAGGGGCTCCCCTACTAGGGATCCTCCCGGCGCTTCTCATTAAGGGCCCGCTGCAAGTAATCCGCGACGCCCATGCAGAGATGGGGAGCGTGTTCACAATGAGACTGTTGCAACGCAAGGTGACCTTCCTGGTTGGGCCAGATGTGTCAAGCCATTTCTTCCAAGGGCTGGATACGGAGATCAGCCAGGACGAGGTCTCACAGTTCACCATTCCGACCTTCGGCCCTGGCGTTGCCTTCGACGTAGATTTCGCCACTCGCCGCGAACAATTCCGCTTCTTCGGCGACGCGATGAAGCCGGCCAAGCTCAGGTCCTACGCCCGACTCATGGTGCAAGAAGTCGAGGTAGGAAATAATTAAGATGGCATCATCTTTAAGTACGGCATGCGCCTCGTCACCATCCTATTCCCGCACCTGCCGATCCCGGCGCACCGCAGACGCGACACGGCACGCGCTAGGCTCTGCGAGATATTCTCCGGCATCGTCAGCTCCCGCAAAACAAGCTACCCCGACGGTGGCCCAAACGACATGCTGCAGTGCCTGATCGATTCCAGGTACAAAGACGGCCGTGCCACCACCGAGACGGAGGTCGTCGGGATGGTGGTCTCGGCGCTGTTCGCAGGGCAGCACACAAGCTCCAGCACGGGCACATGGACCGGAGCGCGCCTGCTCGCGCGTGCCAACGCCAAGCACCTGCGCGCTGCCGTCCAGGAGCAGGAGCGGATCGTGGAGCGGCTCGGGGACCGCGTGGACTACGAGGTCCTGCAAGAGATGGACACCCTCCACCGCTGCATCAAGGAGGTTCTGCGGCTTCACCCGCCGGCCATGATGCTGCTGCGCCACGCGCGGCGGAGCTTTACCGTGCGGACCATGGAGGGCGACGAGTACCAAGTCCCGGAGGGGCATACGGTCGCGAGCCCGCTGGTGATCCACAACCGTCTCCCGCACGTGTACAAGGACCCGGAGAGGTACAAGCCGGACCGGTTCGGCCCCGGCAGAGGGGAGGACGCGGCCGGCGGAGCATTCTCGTACACGGCTTTCGGTGGTGGGCGGCACGCCTGCGTAGGCGAGGCGTTCGCGTACATGCAGATCAAGGTGATATGGAGCCACCTACTGAGGAACTTTGAGATGGAGATGGTGTCGCCGTTCCCTGAGACGGACTGGAACGTGGTCATGCCGGGGCCCAAGGGGAAGGTCATGCTCCGCTACAACAGGAGGATGTCAACGACCGCTTAAATCATGATCCTTCAGAGACCCTACATATATCTACTACTACATATATGGACCAATAAATTACAGTTGCGCCGTGCATAGTTGAACTACTGTATTTGTTCGACAAGCCAACGGTGGAGGGCACTTTCGTGAGTGACATAATAGTGGTGGCCCTGTGTGTGTGTGTGTGCACATTGTTGTTTTTCTCGATGGAGACTATAGCTAAAACTTTAAGACTTGTGAATGTATTATACCGCCTCTTATAGCAAAACATAAAGCATATAAATTTGGTTGTAGTTCAAAATGTTCTAATTTCAACCAAGTGTGTAAATAATACAAGTAGACCCGCCCCCCCCCCCCCCCCCCCCCCCTCAAAAAAAAGTAAATCAGTGATAGAGATAATAAACGTGCCCCTTCAGTTTAAAGGGCACGATGGGCAAATTAACAACTAATCTGTTCACTAGTTCATGTACATAGGTTAGATAGTAGGAAATCCTCTAACAAACTTGAAACCATATCTAGTACATAAATTTAGCAACAACAAAACACAGTAAATCCCAGTTGATACACCTTTTGTAAGAAAAAAACTATGATTATCGTATAATTGTGAAGGTACTTGTTAAACACAAGAAAACCCTAATTATTGTCAAAGCACAAATAGTGAATATGCACCGACCTATGTAAAATACTCCAGTATATTATGTTCCAGCGCTCTCTTTAATGTCTAAACTCGCCAACTATAATAATCCATGAAGTTTGTGCCCTAGCTAGACCGATGAAGACTCCTCCAGCTGCTTCTTGGATCCTTTCTTTTTAACAATAAAGTCAATGCACTTGTCCTTCAACTCAGGGCAATTGTACATCTCAGCGCAAATTTGAATATCTGTAACTGTATCCATCGACACATTATCCCATAACTTTTGGACACACATAAGTTTTAGCCGGTCTAGCGCGTACCGATCTGCAGCGGCAAGTAAATCAAACAATATCTCATTGGAGGGGTTATCCTGCGTACTAGTGGGAAACTCATCCGTGTATATGAACCGAAGCATACGTTTGAATGTTGAAGGCGTGATATCGTGCAGTGTGATGGATGGCATTGTAGCTTCGGCCATGGACCCAAAAAGCTCTGCCTTGAAGACGGGCGAGCGGGCTGCAAGAATGGCTCGGTTCGCCGGGAATGTCTCGCCGTCAACGGTAAACGACACGTCCGTCCCATGTGGCTGATCCAGCAAGCAGCCGAGTTGGTTTCCGATGTCGGAAGGCGGCACGGTGACAGGGGTATCACGCATGACGATGATGGTGCATACAAACGTGATGTGCCCGTCAACAACATAGTTTTCCTCGAGGACCGTTCTGGCCACGAACCGATGATATCCCCAGTCGTCATGCTTTGAAGGGTCGCCCTTGATTTTGAACTTGTGAAGTCCAGTCGTCTTTCGTTCTTCTGACGGGTCGTCGTTTCCGTCCATCAAGAACGCGTCGAAGATTGCATTTACGCTTCTGGAGCTGCTCATGTGCCTAAGGTACAGAGAAACGTAATTTCCAGTGTCCTCGTTGGAGTACTTTTCTGGTCCCCGCGGGTAACAGTCGATCCTCCACAGGTGTTGGCCGACGGAGACGACCTCAGAGGAGACGACATCGTCGACGCTAAGGTGCTTGACTTGCTCGTAGTCTACCCTGAACTGGAGGACGGCAGAATCCATCGGAGTCGTCGTGGTGCAGGCCGCCGGCGGCTCTGTGGTTGTGCCTCCCTTGCTCACTGTAGTTGCAATCAAATCAAGCAACAGTTAAGTAGACTAGTTCTCAAAACCGAAAGATCCAAAGAAACGTGAGGCCACCCACCGGCTTCCCTGCCGCCACAGGTGGTGGCGGCGATCGGTGGTGAGGATGAGGCCATCCAAGGCGTTCAGCCGCCGCGGTCGGTGGTGTTGGGTCGCCTGATCGCCGCTCTCGTGGGCTCGCTCCTCGGTGGCTAGGGTTTCGTGCTACTGACCTCCAACGTATTGCTCTTGGTCTCCAGAGTCCTGATGATAACTATATATACGCTGATTGTCGTTAAGATTTTTCTGGGTCTGTTCCCATGTACGTTTAGGCGCAGACTCTTTTGGCCGGCCCATCAAATGCTAATGCTAATTTGGCCGGCCCATTTTGCGTCGCTGTATGTTTTTTCTGCGGGGGCTGTAAGCGGAGACTCAATTTTTCTTCTTAAGCTAACGGGTGTCAAGTAGAAAAAAGCCCATGCGACCCCTCCAAGAAAAAAAAAAAGGAAAAGCCTATGCGCTCCATGTCTCTTTTTTCTTTTGAGAAATCTCGCCCACTTTGATATGCAATAATGTTCATCAATACAAGGTTTTGGTCATGGGGTATGCCCAACCAAATATGACGCCCAATACCTAGATTACAACCAAATTTGACGAGATGATGAGCTTCAAAATTGAAAACTCAACGTTCATGAATAAAACTTCATGAACTAAAAGCACCCTTTCTATCAATGATCTCCCGGATAATAGCTCCATGTCTACCACCAGAGCCTTGCTTTCTGTCATTCACCACCCCTTCACAAGCTGATGCAATGGGAAGTCTTTCTAGATCAAGATCCCCAGCCAATGCCAGGGCTTCTCGTGCTACATATGTTCCAGTATGGTTGGGTTTGTTATACCCCCGAAAACAACTTCCGACGTTTTGATCTCTACATACCGCCGCTACAGCTCCACACTGTCCCTGCCGATTGACTGCCCATCTATGTTCAATTTCATATGATCCTCCAGCGGGGGGAGCCAACGTTGCACTGCAGCAACTCTTGGGACAGGTCCAGTAGCTGCCACCGTACCAACTGGACCCAGCTTCGGCAATGATCTAAGATCCAACATGTAGTTGTTTATGAAGGGATGTGTTTGGTTTGGGCTCTGGAAGATTACTTCATACACCACTTTTCTTCTTACGTACAAAATAGACCATAGTGTCACCACCATCAGCGAGAATTGCTCTTGACTCAAACATTCATGCATATCAAAGTTGACATTCTTGGCATTTGGTTCCTTGTTGTCATCCATATGATCAACAACCTCCTCGCCCGACAAAGCCCAGATGCAACGTGCCATGGTGCAACTTATCAACGCATGCCTCCAAGAATCTTCGCCACCACACATCGGGCATCTATGAACAGTTAACATGTTTCTTTTGTGGAGCACATCAAAGGTAGGCAACGAATGGTGAGCTAGTCTCCACAAGAACACCTTGACCTTTGAAGCAACCAAAAAGTTCCAAATAGATCATGCTTTCTCCTATCTCGTGCTATCAGTAGACCTGCCACTTCTACCCTCTAGCCAATCCTCGCGCTGAGTTTTGGTTTTGATTATCAGTTTGTATGCTGAACTCAGCGAAAATAGGCCCTTTTCCTATCTGGCTGCCACACCGAGAAATCCTCCAAATTCCTAGTGCACACAAGAATTTTCACAATTGCGTTAGCGTCAATAGGCATAAAAATAGTTTGGATGGACTCGTCGTTCCATTGAGGAGTAGCCTATGCGCTCCATGACTAAGCTCCAACCACTGATAACCTTGTTACAGGGCATGGGGAGGAGATTATTTGTGGCGGGTGAGGCATTGTGCCCATTGAATAACTGAGCTCTAGTGAACATGTACACTTCATTGAATAACTGAGCGATGTGAATATATAAAGATGCAAAATGCTATGAAGCATTAGTAATGCGAAAAATTATAGAAAAGTAAGTCCCAGGAATAGTATGAAAGAAAGATGGCAAGATACCCAAAATATAACTCCTATATTTGAATAAATAAAAATTAGGATACCCCAAAGTACAAAAGCTTAAGTGTTGCTGCCCTCATACTACAAACTAAAAGAGTTAGGATGGACCAACTTCCCTGAGGAGAGCTACCACGAGATGAGGATGGAAGAAGAGCTAGCACGACTGATACCACGACCAATACACAATAAACACACAACCCTTCCCTGACATGCCTTTTTTTACATTTCTTTACGTTCATTTTGGTTTGGTTTCTCCCTCTCATTTCTTATTTATAATTATTTTAAATTATTTCTTATTAAATTCTTAAACAATTTCCAAATTTGGAATTCATGATTTATTTTTGGATTCACGAGCATTTTCTCAAATTCATGAACATTTTTATAAATTCAAAATTCTTTTTATTCCACAAAAACATTCCAGATTGTGAACATTTAAAAAATTGAAATTATTTTAGTTCCTGAACATTTTTTGAATCCACGAACTTGCAAATTCTTGAATATTTTATTAATCCATATTGTTTGAATTCACAATTTTTTCAAATTCATGAATATTTTTTCAATCTGCAAACACTTTTTTGAATCCATCATCATTTTTCAAATTTGCTAATATTTTTTGATGCGTGCCTATGGTGTCCGTGCGTTTGGGCCAGCCCATAAATCACGTTATTGCTGCTCCAGTCACTGTTTTGCCTGAAAAAAACACGAGTCTGTTTTCAGGTTAATCTCAAGAAAAAAAACAGGGAAAAAATTCGCTGCTCAGGTCGTTGGTCCAGTCAGCTTCCCTTTTTCTACTTCTTTCGCTGTCCAACTGTGTGGACTGGTCCGTCTTTGACTGTTACTATAGTGGTTGGGGTGCGTCCCAGGCGCACCTCTTGAGGCGGGATTGTGCGCTCTAATCTTGTCTACAGCTAGTTGGGTTCCTAACCTAAGCTTGGTCATGCATGTTGGGCTTCTTCAAACTTACCAATATCCAATGCTTAGATTAGGGTGGTTGGCTGGGTCCAGATATAGCTTAGCACAACAGAAATAGTCACAACATTGAGTTTAGAAATGACATCTGACATTAATACAAGAGACCTTCATTGCAGTCACAACATGCATTTAGAAATGACAAACATAATTATAAGCCAAAAGATAATTACAAAGAGGACTTTTAGTAGCAATGATGCAAGCAAATTATCCTCACAATCCTTAATTGCAGCTTATCTGCTGATCCTATAAGAAAGAACATCGACAGGTGTTGCTTCTCGGCTTTATGTTTTTACCTCACACTGATTGGTGCTTGCCACTGTACTTCCTTTGTCATAATCATCATTATGCTCGTGTATTTTAGAGTCTCTGGTGTGTAGATCATGTAATCCCTGCAAGAAAAGATAGATAATTGCAATATCTGCAATTAACAAAAGGATTTGGCCATGGGCTATCGGTTGGTATAAATATCCACATTACATCATCGACCCTGCAACCAATAGTATCATGCTATCATAACCTTTCCAAGATGCACTATACTTTATGAATCATGATTTCGCAACTGAAAGAGTGGTGCATGAAAAAAACTTAGTTCAAGCATAGAATTAACTAAGATTTAAGCAACAGTAACAAAAGATTGTACACACTACGTCGCCCATCAACAACAGAAGGCAAACAGATAGGAAAATAAATCATGGGAGAAATGTACAAATGGATGGTAGGTATCTATCTCTAGTGTTTTATTAATTATGATAGACGAAAGCATGTGAATACCTCTTTAGGACAAGTATTTTCAGTTGGATTGGCACTTTTTTTTCTATTAACAACCGAAAGCTTCCGCTGCTTTACTTCTGTATCTATGGGTCCAAGCCTACAAGGATTAAGAGTGTGCATGTGCATGGTTTAAGTCATATACCGAGTAGGCACTGCAAAAAAATGTTGAGAACTAATAAGGAGAAAGGAGCTTAATTACATGGTGCAGCATCCAGGTGCAGCCCTCAAGACATGTGAAGCAGAAAGCCCAACATCAACCCAACGCAATGAGACAGGCTCAGAATCAAGGGTTGCTTGCTGCCCAAATTTCTTTAGCAACGCTGTTATGATATCAGAAGGTGTGATTCCTTCACTTGACTGGGAGCTCACATATTTTACCAAGGTGACTGTAATGTCTAGTACAGCCTTTGCATCCGCTATTTGCTCACTGGGTCTCTGCACCGCAGTGTGGAAGAACATCTCATTTTGTGTTTTCTATATAGCATCAATGTTTCAAAGCTATAACCAATAAAATATAGAAGATAATAGAAATTTTATTCTACGGTAAGGGCATGTTCCAGTAGGAGAGGGGTATTTGGATTTTAGTTGGATAGAAATTCTTCAGATTCCGTGTAATCTTTAAAAAAAATCCAAAAACCCTCATCAACACCCCTTCAGCAAACATTTTGACATGGCACAGTGAGCTCAAGGCATGCCAATACTCACCCACGTTTGTGTGGAAATGCAATCTTGCAAACAAACATCCATGCAAAACGTGTTCCAAATGAACATGCAAGAACAACCTGCAGTCTATTTATGATGTATACTATAGAGAGATCTAAAATAAAACAGCGTAGAACTACGAACATGACGTGAAAGTAAATGTATGATCATGCTGCACACTCTACAAGATGCGCCAAGGCTACATGAACAAAGGTTCATATCATTTGCTAGATGGTTTACTTCTAGTGATATCCGCTGGACACCTGTAACGGAATATGTAGGAAAAAGGTAAAGCTCTCCTTTATTGTTAGGCAGAAGCTCACTTACAGGAGGAATTAACTTCGTCAATTCTTTTGCCTGTTCAATGCAGTTCCCAGCTGCTTTTTCTTTCTGAATGTAGTTCATGAATAATTTTTATACCTGTCATTGAATGTGGCAATACAAAAAGTAAATTGGATTTCCAGTTTAATATACCAAAAGATATAGTGGTTCTTACAGAAGAACATACGCCAATCTATGTAACACATTTTTTAGGGGAGAGGCATACTGCTTTACTAAAGATGGTCATAGCAGCCTCCTTTTTCAAGTTCAGACCTTGTGACGTTGTGCCATCAACGGACAAAATTGCTTCCTTGACAACCTGCAATATCCTAGAAGGGTAAGAAGAACACTTACACAGAACATGCCAACAACTTTGCTGAACTAATGCATATCCGGAATTGAACCTGACATTATGTGGTGTGTTAATGAAAGGCACAATAAAACTATAAAATGCATCGCCTTCTCAAACAATTGGCCGCAGATGTCAGTATGAGCAGCATCAACAGTTTCTTAAGGAATGCAGACACGCACTTGGAATGCCGTCAAAGCTCCTGTTTCATCTTTACTCGGCTCTCCCTCAGGTACAAACTGTTGAAGCTTCTGTTCCTAGTGAGAATCAATTCCTGCTCGTACAGCACAAGACCGACAATGTAAAACAAGATGAAGTAAACGCAGTCACTGGCAGCTAAAATAATAAACATCAATATCAGCGATGACCTAATGCCTGATGGTGTATAATGAATGATTATGTACTAATGCATATATGATATGCACATGACAAGGAGGGGCTGACAGCGCCTCTAAGAGAAAAATTAGTGACGAAACTCAGGGTTAGGGGACTGACCAGGAAGCAGATTGGGCACTCCAGGATATTGTACACCTGTGGATGGGTTGGAGATGAAGTTGATGACAAGAACAACCTCGATGAGGACGCCCGCCGCCACGCACCGTACCGAAGGAGTCAGCGCTCCTGCTGCTGGGGACGAACAACTCGATCTTGAGGTCGAAACCGACCAGAACGCCGTTGACAACCTTGTTGTCCTTGGACGGCGGCGACAAGGCGAGGCACAGCTTCTTCGGCAGCCCGACAACCTCCTTGTGAGCTGACAAGAGAAAGTGAATCACACGCTATGTATTGCCTTAGTCAGTCTCGGTTACATATACAGGAGCAAGTCCCTACATGCAGGGCACTATCCAGGAGGTGGCGTTAGACTAGGAACGCCCCTATAGACTAGGCCTACTGGTTACAACAAACTCATCAGGATATACATCACAGAGATTACATGACATGACATGGCAGTTCAACACCACCACCCCCCGGCAGTCCGAATGGTGCTAGGCAAGACGTTCAGACTGGATCGGAAGTCACAATAAAC
This sequence comes from Triticum aestivum, assembly GCF_018294505.1. Classification (NCBI taxonomy): domain Eukaryota; kingdom Viridiplantae; phylum Streptophyta; class Magnoliopsida; order Poales; family Poaceae; genus Triticum; species Triticum aestivum. Next base: position 26,412,151 of record NC_057795.1, on the reverse strand, counting down.
CGTAGAGGGCAATCCCTTGGTGAAGACATCAGCAAACTGAGATGTGGTAGGGACGTGCAGCACCTTGACCTCACCAAGAGCCAAAGTTCGGATCACCTCCGACCTGCACGGTTGGTAGCGGCCTCTAGCAAGGCGTGCCGACCACTAAGCAGACTATGAAGCTGGTTAGGCGAACCTGTACAACGTGTCACACTTCTGTTCCCTTTGCCTCACGATATATGTTGTCGGGCTCAAGGCGAGACTGTCATCCTTGTGCTAGCCCAACCTGTTTCTCGTTCCAGTGATCCCGACCACTACCCGGATTATCTCATAATCCTTGTCGCATGGCCATGCTTATCCTGGTCGGATCACACGAGGGGCCCAGAGTATCTCTGTCCTGATTGGAGGGGCAAATCCCATCTTGCTCGACCATGTCTCGCGGCATGGGATTGGACATACCCGGAACCTACCTTTGTAACTACCCAGTCACGGAGTAGTGTTTGGTTGTCCCAAAGCAAGTCTGTCACCATCTCGAGTACATGCGTCAGCTCAGGTCTTAGGACATAGAACGTATGTTGTACTAGAGACTCACAGATGACATGTCGCTGTGTCTCGTAGTTGGGTTTGTCCGACTCAGACCTTATCTCGACTCGGATCCGACGCGGATCCGACCAGATCTTTGTCCATATTATCCGGTTAGCATCCAATGCTCCATGGCTAGTGAGACCAAGCCATCGACCGTGTCATATGCTAGTCTAGTCGGCTGCGCGTCCACACAGCCCTTTCGACTAGGGACCTTTTAGGACACTCATCATATAATGCATAGTCCCATAAACAAGTCACGTACTTGCTGATACACATCATTGATAATGTTCAAGGACTATCTTTATTCATAAACACATAGGAAATATCATCATACATGATTGCCTCTAGGGCATATCTCCAACAGTCCCCCACTTGCACTAGAGTCAATCAAATAGACATCGAATGCCCATAGCTCTAACGTGCCCCTCATGCTTGGGTTGTGGAAGCAGCTTAGTCAATGGATCTGCAACATTTGCATCTGTGTGAATCTTGCATAACTCTACATCACCATTCTTTATGATCTTTCGTATCAGGTGATATTTCCGATATATATGTCTGACCTTGTGGTGATTCCTCGGCTCCTTGGTTTGTGCAATGGCACCAGAATTATCACAATAAAGGTCCAACGGTTTCACCGAGGCTGGGAAAATACCAAGATCATCCAGAAAATGTCGGATCCAAACACCTTACTTTGCAGCTTCACAAGCCGCAATGTATTCGGCTTCTGTGGTAGAATCGGCCACCGTATCCTACTTGGAACTCATCCAGTGCACTGCTCCTCCATTCAGGACGTACACGAATCCAGACTGTGATCGACAATCATCTCTGTCGGTTTGGAAACTAGCATCGGCGTAACCCCTTACGACGAGCTCTTCCTCACCTCCATAAACTAGGAACATCTCTTTAGTCCTTTTGAGGTACTTCAAAATAGTCTTTACCGCTGCCCAGTGACTCTCACCTGAGTTGGCCTGGTATCTACTTGTTAGGCTTATTGCAAAAGCAACATCAGGCCTTGTACATATCATGGCATACATGATGGATCCGATTGCCGAGGCATACGGAATCCTACTCATCCTGCTTCGCTCATCAGATGTCGAAGGACTCTGAGTCTCACTTAGCCTTATACCATGTGAGAGTGGCAAGAACCCTTTCTTCGCCTCACTCATGTTGAACCGCTTCAACACTTTATCTATGTACGTGCTCTGGCTTAAGCCGAGCAGCCTCCTCGATCTATCTCTATAGATCTTAATGCCTAAAATATAGACTGCTTCACCAAGGTCTTTCATCGAAAACTTGCCATTCAATGATCCCTTGACCGAGTTTAGCATCGAAACATTGTTCCCGATCAGTAGTATGTCATCCACATACAAGATCAAAAACACTATCGAGCTCCCACTTAACTTCTTGTATAAACAAGAGTCCTCTTCGCTTTTGATGAAACCGAGACCAGTGACGACCTCATCAAAACGAATGTTCCAACTCCGAGATGCTTGCTTTAACCCATAAATGGATCTCTTGAGCTTGCATACCTTACTAGTGCTAGTCGGATTGACAAAACCCTCGGGCTGTATCATATACACGTCCTCGGTTAAATTTCCGTGAAGGAAAGCCGTTTTGACATCCATCTGCCATATCTCGTAATCGAAATATGCAGCTATAGCTAGTATGATCCTCACCGATTTCAGCATCGCTACCGGCGAGTAAGTCTCGTCGTAGTCAATTCCTTGAACTTGTCCATAACCTTTAGCGACAAGCCGAGCTTTGTGGATCTGAACATTTCCATCCACATCGGTTTTCTTCTTAAAGACCCATTTGCAACCAATGGCAGTTACGCCAGGTGGCGGATCAACCAAGTCCCAGACTTGATTCTCATCCATGGACTTTAACTCGGATCTCATGGCCTCCAGCCATGCCTCAGAATCTGGGCTCACCATCGCTTCCGCATATGTGGCCGGCTCGTCGCTTTCTAGCAACAATACATCGCGCACTCTGCGCAATCTTTCCGACCTCCGTGGTTCCGGTCCCGCTTCCACTACGGGTTCCCTGACTGACTCCGGTATGATCTCATCACCAGCCGAGCCATCCCCGAGTGGTCCTCGAATTTCTTCGAGTTGGACCGTCCTCCCACTGGCCTCCCGACTGAGAAACTCTTTCTCAAGGAAAATCCCGTTCCGAGCAATAAACACTTTGTTCTCTTCCCGGTTGTAGAAGCTATATCCCAAGGTTTCCCTCGGATATCCCATGAATATGCATTTATCCGACTTGGGTGTAAGCTTGTCTGACATAAGTCGCTTGACAAATGCTTCACAACCCCAAATCTTTAGAAAAGACAAACTGGGACTCTTCCCGGTCCACATCTCATGTGGTGTCTTGTCTACGGATTTTGATGGTACCCTGTTAAGCGTTAAAGCTACAGTTTCTAGAGCGTATCCCCAAAATGACAAGGGTAAATCCGATTTGCTCATCATAGACAGGACCATGTCCAACAAGGTCCTATTCCTCCATTCTGACACACCGTTTTTCTGTGGCGTACCAGGAGGTGTGAGCTGAGGTACTATACCTCGACTTTTCAGATGATCATCAAACTCCTGGCTCATGTACTCACCTCCACGATCAGATCGCAGAAGCTTTATTGTCTTGCCGAGCTAATTCTCAACCTCGTTCTGAAACTCTTTGAACTTTTCAAATGTTTCCGACTTGTGCCTCATCAAATAGATATATCCATATCTACTCAAGTCGTCAGTAAAAGTCACGAAGTACTGATAGACACCTCTGATAGTTGTGCTCATTGGACCACACACATCACTGTGTATAAGCTCCAACAGATCGGACGCCCTCTCACAACTCTTTGCGAAAGGAGACTTAGTCATCTTGCCGAGCAAGCATGATTCACATGTCTTGAACAACCCGAAGTCGGACGAAGTTAGGAGCCCATCATCATGGAGCTTCTTCATGCGTTTCAGACTAATGTGTCCAAGCCGGCAATGCCAGAAGTATGTCGGATTTATCTCATTAGGCTTATGCCTCTTGACATTCACGTTATAGACCGGTTCCTGTTCTAGATTCAATATAAATAGCCCATCAACAATGGGTGCATAGCCGTGGAACATACCATTCAAAAATATCGAACAACCATTGTCCTTTCAATTGAATTCATAACCTTGACTCATCAAACATGAGGCAGAAATAATGTTCCGACTAAGTGCAGGAATGTAATAACAATTATTCAATTCCATAATGAATCCGAAAGGAAGCTGGAGCTGCATCATGCCGACCTCCAACGCAGCAACTCTTGCTTTGTTGCCGACCGTGATGTCAATCTCCCCTTGTGCCACACGCCTAGTTCTTACCAGCCCCTGCATCGAGTTGCAACTATGAACAACCGATTGAAGGAAATATGCCCTAGAGGCAATAATAAAGTTATTATTTATTTCCTTATTTCATGATAAATGTTTATTATTCATGCTAGAATTGTATTAACCGGAAACATAATACATGTGTGAATACATAGACAAACATAGTGTCACTAGTATGCCTCTACTTGACTAGCTCGTTTATCAAAGATGGTTATGTTTCCTAGCCATGGACAAAAGAGTTGTCATTTGATTAATGGGATCACATCATTAGGAGAATGATGTGATTGACATGACCCATTCCGTTAGCCTAGCACTTGATCGTTTAGTATACTGCTATTGCTTTCTTCATGACTTATACATGTTCCTGTAACTATGAGAAATATGCAACTCCCGTTTACCGGAGGAACACTTTGGGTACTACCAAACGTCAGAACGTAACTGGGTGATTATAAAGGAGTACTACAGGTGTCTCCAAAGGTACATGTTGAGTTGGCGTATTTCGAGATTAGGTTTTGTCACTCCGATTGTCGGAGAGGTATCTCTGGGGCCTCTCGGTAATGCACATCATTATAAGCCTTGCAAGCAATGTGACCAAATGAGTTGGTTACAGGATGATGCATTACGGAATGAGTAAAGAGACTTGCCGGTAACGAGATTGAACTAGGTATTGGATACCGACGATCAAATCTCGGGCAAGTAACATACCGATGACAAAGGGAACAACGTATATTGTTATGCGGTTTGACCGATAAAGATCTTCGTAGAATATGTAGGAACCAATATGGGCATCCAGGTCCTACTATTGGTTATTAACCGAGAATGGTTCTAGGTCATGTCTACATAGTTCTCGAACCCGTAGGGTCCGCACGCTTAACGTTATGATGACAGTTTTATTATGAGTTTATAAGTTTTGATGTACCGAAGTTTGTTCGGAGTCCCGGATGTGATCACGAACATGACGAGGAGTCTCGAAATGGTCGAGACATAAAGATTGATATATTGGAAGCCTATGTTTGGACATCGGAAAGGTTCCGGGTGAAATCGGGATTTTACCGGAACACCGAGGGGTTACCGAAACCCTCCCGGGGGTTAATGGGCCTTAGTGGGCCATGAGGGAGAAGAGGAGGGCCGGCCAGGGCAGGCCGCGCGCCCCCTCCCCCTAGTTCGAATAGGACAAGGAAGGGGAGGGGGGCGGCGCCCCCCTTTCCTCTTTCCCCTCCCCCCTTTCCTTCTCCACCAAGGCAAGAAGGGGGAGTCCTACTCCTGGTGGGAGTAGGACTCCTCCAGGCACACCCCAAGGGGGCCGGCCGCACCTCCCCATCCCTCCTTTATATACGGGGGCAGGGGGGCACCCCATAACATACTAGTTTATCTACGGATCGTTCCTTAGCCGTGTGTGGTGCCCCCCTCCACCATATTCCACCTTGATCATATCGTCGCGGAGTTTAGGCAAAGCCCTGCGCCGGTAGAGCATCATCATCGTCACCACGCCGTCGTGCTGACGGAACTCATCCCCGAAGCTTTGCTGGATCGGAGCCCGAGGATCGTCATCGAGCTGAACGTGTGCTGAACTCGGAGGTGCCGTACGTTCGGTGCTTGGATCGGTCGAATCGTGAAGACATACGACTACATCAACCGCGTTGTCATAACGCTTCCGCTTACGGTCTACGAGGGTACGTGGACGGACACTCTCCCCTCTTGTTGCTATGCCATCACCATGATCTTGCGTGTACGTAGGAAATTTTTTGAAATTACTACGTTCCCCAACACTGGTATCAGAGCCAGGTTTTATGCGTTGATGTTATATGCACGAGTAGAACACAAGTGAGTTGTGGGCGATATAAGTCATACTGCTTACCAGCATGTCATACTTTGGTTCAGCGGCATTGTGAGATGAAGCGGCCCGGTCCGACATTACGCATACGCTTACGCGAGACTGGTTCACCGCTACGAGCACTCGTTGCTTAAAGGTGACCGGCGGGTGTCTGTCTCTCTCACTTTAGTTGAACCGAGTGTGGCTACGCCCGGTCCTTGCGAAGGTTAAAACAGCACCAACTTGACAAACTATCGTTGTGGTTTTGATGCGTAGGTAAGAACGGTTCTTGCTAAAGCCCGTAGCAGCCACGTAAAAATTGCAACAACAAAGTAGAGGACGTCTAACTTGTTTTTGCAGGGCATATTGTGATGTGATATGGTCAAGACGTGATGCTATATTTTATTGTATGAGATGATCGTGTTTTGTAACCAAAGTTATCGGCAACTGGCAGGAGCCATATGGTTGTCGCTTTATTGTATGAAATGCAAACGCCTTGTAATTGCTTTACTTTATCACTAAGCGGTACCGATAGTCGTAGAAGCAATAGATGGCGTAACGACAACGATGCTACGATGGAGATCAAGGTGTCGCGCCGGTGACGATGGTGATCATGACGGTGCTTCGAAGATGGAGATCACAAGCACAAGATGATGATGGCCATATCATATCACTTATATTGATTGCATGTGATGTTTATCCTTTATGCATCTTATCTTGCTTTGATTGACGGTAGCATTTTAAGATGATCTCTCACTTAATAATCAAGAAGTGTTCTCCCTGAGTATGCACCGTTGTGAAAGTTCTTCGTGCTGAGACACCACGTGATGATCGGGTGTGATAGGCTCTACGTTCAAATACAACGGGTGCAAAATAGTTGCACACGCGGAATACTCAGGTCGTACTTGACGAGCCTAGCATATACAGATATGGCCTCGGAACACGGAGACCGAAAGGTCGAACTTGAATCATATAGTAGATATGATCAACATAGTGATGTTCACCATTGAAACTACTCCATCTCACGTGATGATCGGACATGGTTTAGTTGATTTGGATCACGTGATCACTTAGATGACTAGAGAGATGTCTGTCTAAGTGGGAGTTCTTAAGTAATATGATTAATTGAACTTAAATTTATCATGAACTTAGTCCTGGTAGTATTTTGCAAATTGTGTTATAGATCAATAGCTCACGTTGTTGCTTCCCTATGTTTTTGCTTCCCTATGTTTTCATATGTGTTCCTAGAGAAAACTATGTTGAAAAATGTTAGTAGCAATGATGCGGACTTGGTCCGTGATCTGAGGTTTATCCTCATTGCTGCACAGAAGAATTATGTCCTTGATGCACCGCTAGGTAACAGACCTATTGCAGGAGCAGATGTAGACGTTATGAACGTTTGGCTAGCTCAATATGACGACTACTTGATAGTTTAGTGCACCATGCTTAACGGCTTAGAATCGGGACTTCAAAGATGTCTTGAACGTCATGGACCATATGAGATGTTCCAGGAATTGAAGTTAATATTTCAAGCAAATACCCGAGTTGAGAGATATGAAGTCTCCAACAAGTTCTATTGCTAAAAGATGGAGGAGAATCGCTCAACTAGTGAGCATGTGCTCAGATTGTCTGAGTACTTCAATCGCTTGAATCAAGTGGGAGTTAATCTTCCAGATAAGATAGTGATTGACAGAATTCTCTAGTCACCGTCACCAAGTTAGTAGAACTTTGTGATGAACTGTAGTATGCAAGGGATGACGAAAACGATTCCGAGCTCTTCGTGATGTTGAAATCAACGAAGGTAGAAATCAAGAAAGAGCATCAAGTGTTGATGATTGACAAGACCACTAGTTTCAAGAAAAGGGCAAAGGGAAAGAAAGGGAACTTCAAGTAGAATGACAAGCAAGTTGTCAGTCCCGCGAAGAAGCCCAAAGCTGGACCAAAGCCTGAAACTGAGTGATTATACTGCAAAGGAAATGGTCACTAGAAGCAGAAATGCCTTGAATATTTGGTGGATAAGAAGGATGGCAAAGTGAACAAGGGTATATTTGATATACATGTTATTGATGCGTACCTTACTAGTGTTTATAGTAACCCCTGAATATTTGATACTTGTTCGGTTGCTAAGACTAGTAACTCGAAACAGGAGTTACAGAATAAAGAGAAACTAGTTGAGGGTGATGTGACGATGTGTGTTGGAAGTGGTTTTAAGATTGATATGATCATCATCGCACACTCCCTATACATTCGGGATTAGTGTTGAACCTAAATAAGTGTTATTTGGTGTTTGCATTGAGCATGAATATGATTTGATCATGTTTATTGCAATACGGTTATTCATTTAAAGTCAGAGAATAATTGTTGTTCTGTTTACATGAATAAGACCTTCAATGGTCATACACCCAATGAACATAGTTTGTTGGATCTCGATCGTAGTGATACACATATTCATAATATTGATGCCAAAAGATGAAAAGTTAATAATGATAGTGCAACTTATTTGTGGCACTGCCGTTTGGGTCATATCAGTGTAAAGAGCATGAAGAAACTCCATAAAGATGGATTTTCGGAATCACTTGGTTATGAATCATTTGATGCGTGCGAACCGTGCCTTTTGGGCAAGATGACTAAAACTCCGTTCCCCGGAACAATGGAACAAGCTACTGACTTATTGGAAATAATACATACCGATGTATGCGATCCAATGAGTGTTGATGCTCGTAGCAAGTATCGTTATTTTCTGACCTTCACAAAATGATTTGAGCAGATATGGGTATATCTACTTGATGAAACATAAGTCTGAAATAATTGAAAGGTTCAAAGAATTTCAGAGTGAAGTGGAAAAATCATCATAACAAGAAAATAAAGTTTCTACGATCTGATCGCGGAGACGAATATTTGAGTTACGAGTTTGGTCTTTAGTTAAAACAATGTGGAATAGTTTCACAGCTCACGCCACCTGGAACACCACAACGTTATGGTGTGTCCGAACGTCGTAACCGCACTTTATTGGATATGGTGCGATCTATGATGTCTCTTATCGGTTTTACCACTATCGTTTTGGGGTTGTGCATTAGAGACAGCTGCATTCACGTTTAAAAGGGCACCATCTAAATCCGTTGAGATGACACCGTATGAACTATGGTTTAGCAGTAAACCTAAGCTGTCATTTCTTAAAGTTTGGAGTTGCGATGCTTATATGAAAAAAGTTTCAACCTGATAAGCTCAAACCCAAATCGGAGAAGTGCGTCTTCATAGAATACCCAAAGGAAACTGTTGGGTACACCTTCTATCACAGATCCGAAGGCAAGATATTCGTTGCTAAAAATGGATCCTTTCTAGAGAAGGAGTTTCTCTTGAAAGAAGTGAGTGGGAGGAAAGTAGAACTTGATGAGGTAACTATACATGCTCCCTTATTGGAAATTAGTTCATCACAGAAATCTGTTCCTATGACTACTACACCAATTAGTGAGGAAGTTAATGATGATGATCATGAAACTTCAGATTAAGTTACTACAGAACCTCGTAGGTCTTCCAGAGTAAGATCCGCACCAGAGTGGTACGGTAATCCTATTCTGGAAGTCATGTTACTTGACCATGGCGAACCTACGAACTATGAGGAAGCGATGATGAGCCCAGATTCCGCAAAATGGCTAGAGGCCATGAAATCTGAGATAGGATCCATGTATGAAAACAAAGTATGGACTTTGATTGACTTGCCCAATGATCGGCAAGACATTGAGATTAAATGTATCTTCAAGAGGAAGACGGACGCTGATAGTGTTACTATCTACAAAGCTAGAATTGTCGCAAAAGGTTTTCGACAAGTTCAAGGTGTTGACTACGATGAGAGTTTTTCACTCGTATCTATGCTTAAGTCTGTCTAAATCATGTTAGCAATTGCCGCATTTTATGAAATCAGGCAAATGGATAAACAAAACTGCATTCCTTAATGGTTTTCTTAAAGAAGAGTTGTATATGATGCAACCAGAAGGTTTTGTCAATCCTAAAGGTGCTAACAAATTGTGCAAGCTCCAGTGATCCATCTATGGACTGGTGCAAGCATCTCGGAGTTGGAATATATGCTTTGATAAGTTGATCAAAGCATATGGTTTTATACAGACTTTTGAAGAAGCCTGTATTTACAAGAAAGTGAGTGGGAGCTCTGTAGCATTTCTAATATTATATGTGGATGACATATTGTTAATTGGAAATGATATGGAAATTCTGGATAGCATGAAAGGATACTTGAATAAGAGTTTTTCAAAGCAAGACCTCGGTGAAGCTGCTTACACATTGAGCATCAAGATCTATATAGATAGATCAAGACACTTGATAAGATTTTTCAATGAGTACATACCTTGATAAATTTTTGAAATAGTTCAAAATGGAACAGTCAAAGAAGGAGTTCTTGCCTGTGTTACAAGGTGTGAAGTTGAGTAAGACTCAAGACCCGACCATTGCAGAAAATAGAAAGAGAATGAAAAATCATTCCCTATGCCTCAGTCATAGGTTCTATAAAGTATGCTATGCTGTGAACCAGACCTATTATATACCTTGCTCTGTGTTTGGCAAAGGAATACAATTTTGATCTAATAAGTAGATCACTGGACATGGGTCAAGAATATCCTTAGTAAGGACTAAAGAGATGTTTCTCGATTATGGAGGTGATAAAAGAGCCCGTCGTTGAAGTTACAATGATGCAAGCTTTTACACCAATCCAGATGACTCTAGGTCTCAATCTGGATACATATTGAAAGTGGGAGCAATTAGCTAGAGTAGCTCCGTGCAAAGCATTGTGGACATAGAATATTTGCGAAATACATACGGCCCTGAATATGACAGACCCGTTGACTAAGCTTCTTTCACGAGCAAAACATGATCATACCTTAGTACTCTTTTGGGTGTTAATCACATAGCGATGTAAACTAGATTATTGACTCTAGTAAACCCTTTGGGTGTTGATCACATGATGATGTGAACTATGGGTATTAATCACATAGCGATGTGAACTAGATTATTGACTCTAGTGCAAGTGGGAGACTGAAGGAAATATGCCCTAGAGGCAATAATAAAGTTATTATTTATTTCCTTATTTCATGATAAATATTTATTATTCATGCTAGAATTGTATTAACCGGAAACATAATACATGTGTGAATACATAGACAAACATAGTGTCACTAGTATGCCTCTACTTGACTAGCTCGTTTATCAAAGATGGTTATGTTTCCTAGCCATGGACAAAAGAGTTGTCATTTGATTAATGGGATCACATCATTAGGAGAATGATGTGATTGACATGACCCATTCCGTTAGCCTAGCACTTGATCGTTTAGTATACTGCCATTGCTTTCTTCATGACTTATACATGTTCCTGTAACTATGAGAAATATGCAACTCCCGTTTACCGGAGGAACACTTTGGGTACTACCAAACGTCACAACGTAACTGGGTGATTATAAAGGAGTACTACAGGTGTCTCCGAAGGTACATGTTGAGTTGGCGTATTTCGAGATTAGGTTTTGTCACTCCGATTGTCGGAGAGGTATCTCTGGGCCCTCTCGGTAATGTACATCATTATAAGCCTTGCAAGCAATGTGACCAAATGAGTTGGTTACGGGATGATGCATTACGGAACGAGTAAAGAGACTAACCGGTAACGAGATTGAACTAGGTATTGGATACCGACGATCAAATCTCGGGCAAGTAACATACCGATGACAAAGGGAACAACGTATATTGTTATGCGGTTTGACCGATAAAGATCTTCGTAGAATATGTAGGAACCAATATGGGCATCCAGGTCCCGCTATTGGTTATTAACCGAGAATGGTTCTAGGTCATGTCTATATAGTTCTCGAACCCGTAGGGTCCGCATGCTTAACGTTACGATGACAGTTTTATTATGAGTTTATAAGTTTTGATGTACCGAAGTTTGTTCGGAGTCCCGGATGTGATCACAGACATGACGAGGAGTCTCGAAATGGTCGAGACATAAAGATTGATATATTGGAAGCCTATGTTTGGACATCGGAAAGGTTCCGGGTGAAATCGGGATTTTACCGGAACACCGGGGGGTTACCGGAACCCTCCCGGGGGTTAATGGGCCTTAGTGGGCTATGAGGGAGAAGAGGAGGGCCAGCTAGGGCAGGCCGCATGCCCCCTCCCCCCTAGTCCGAATAGGACAAGGAAGGGGGGGGCGGCGCCCCCCTTTCCTCTTTCCCCTCCCCCCTTTCCACCAAGGCAGGAAGGGGGAGTCCTACTCCCGGTGGGAGTAGGACTCCTCCAGGTGCACCCCAAGGGGGGCGGCCGCACCTCCCCCTCCCTCCTTTATATACGGGGGCAGGGGGGCAACCCATAACACACTAGTTGATCTACGGATCGTTCCTTAGCCGTGTGCGGTGCCCCCTCCACCATATTCCACCTCGGTCATATCATCGCGGAGTTTAGGCGAAGCCCTGCGCCGGTAGAGCATCATCATCGTCACCACGCCGTCGTGCTGACGGAACTCATCCCCGAAGCTTTGCTGGATCGGAGCCCGGGGATCGTCATCGAGCTGAACGTGTGCTGAACTCGGAGGTGCCGTATGTTCGGTGCTTGGATCGGTCGGATCGTGAAGACGTACGACTACATCAACCGCGTTGTCATAACGCTTCCGCTTACGGTCTACGAGGGTACGTGGACGGACACTCTCCCCTCTCGTTGCTATGCCATCACCATGATCTTGCGTGTACGTAGGATTTTTTTTGAAATTACTACATTCCCCAACACCGATCCGGTATCAAATACCCAAGAGCTACTAGGTAGGTCAGCAAGGTAAATGTCTATAACATATGCAACAAGTGTACCTTTGCCTGAAGCAGCATTCCCGGCTGAAAGGATCGATATGGTTGACTAGAGGGGGGGTGAATAGGCAACTAACAATTTTTAAACTTTTCTTTAACAAATTAAAACTTGCAATGAAATAGGTTGTCTAGATGTGCAACTACGTGGACAACCTATATGATGCAAAGACAATAAGCACACAAGCAAGCAATGGATATAACTCAAGTAAGCTTGCAAAAGTAAAGTGACAAGATAACCAAGAGTGGAGCCGGTGGAGACGAGGATGTGTTACCGAAGTTCCTTCCTTTTAAGGGGAAGTACGTCTCCGTTAGAGCGGTGTGGAGGCACAATGCTCCCCAAGAAGCCACTAGGGCCACCGTAATCTCCTCACGCCCTCACACAATGCGAGATGTCGTGATTCCACTATTGGAGCCCTTGAAGGCGGCAACCGGACCTTTACAAACAAGATTGGGGCAATCTCCACAACACTTGGAGGCTCCCAACAACACCACGAAGCTTCACCACAATGGAGTATGGCTTCGAGGTGACCTCAACCGTCTAGGGTGCTCAACACCCAAGAGTAACAAGATCCGCTAGGGATAAGTGGGGGGGGGTCAAATTTCTCTTGGTGGAAGTGTAGATCTGGGCCTTCTCAACCAATCCCGAGCAAATCAACAAGTTTGATTGGCTAGGGAGAGAGATTGGGCGAAAATGGAGCTTGGAGCAACAATGGAGCTTTGGGGGAAAGAGGTAAGTCAACTTTGGGGAAGAAGACCCCTTTATATAGTGGGACGAACAATCCAACTGTTATCCCACTCACCAGCCCCGCACAGAGCGGTACTACCACTGGGGAAGGGCGGTACTACCGCTCCGGGCGGTACTACCGCTCGACCCAGCGGTACAGCCGCGCTGCCTGGGGCCCTGACCCCAGGGCGGTACTACCACCAGGGAAGAGCGGTACTACCGCTCCAGGCGGTACTACCGCTTCGACCCAGCGGTACTGCCACGCTGCCCAGGGCCCTGACACCAGGGCGGTACTACCACTAGGGAAGGGCGGTACTACCGCCCCTACTACCTTCCTTAGTGCCGCAAAACCCGACATGAAAAATTCGTTCAAGAATCGAGGCGGAAGTAGCCCAGACGAACAGCGGTACTACGGCCGAAACACCCAAGCGGTACTATCGCTCTGGGAGCGGTACTACCACTCGGAGCGGTACTACCGCTCTGAGAGCGGTACTACCGCTGTGGAGTTTCGGTGGTACTACCGCTGTGGACGCGGTACTACCGCTAGGGCAGAGCAGAGCATAGTATGGGGAAAACAACAGCTCCAGAGATGCGGAAGGAAGGACGACGGGTGTGATAATGATGTGTACGTGTGATTCCACCCAAGTCTTACCAAAACGGATCCCCTCTTGATAGTACGGTGACTCCTACGAAACTAGTCCACCAACAACGAAACGAAGGAGCTACACCATCTTGAATTACAACACCGAGGGGAGGAAATCGTCTCGTGCCAATGGATGAATCTCTGAAAGAACTAATGCACATGATTAGTCCGCACAAGCATTGTCATCAATCACCAAAACATATTGGGAATAAATATGCCCTTACAATCTCCCCCTTTTTGGTGGATTGATGACAATACGGGATTTGCACAATATGAGAGATATAGGATAAGCGCAAAAGTACAACCGTCCTAAAATGTAGAAGGGCTCCCCCTGGATGTGTGCTACCTAGAAAAGTGCTTTGGACTGCACGGCACAGATGCCAGGATCAATGCTCCCCCTACAATTTAGAGACCAACTACCTAAGCAAGATATGAGAGCAACATATATATAACAAGATAAGCATGGAACTCGTAAGCTAGATATACATAGATAAAGATACGAAGAGATAAGGTAGCATATGTATCACACCATATGACTCGAGCTTAGGTCTTACTGACAAAACCAGAACTTAGGTCTCACAGACACAAACCAAATAAAGCAACAAGCGAAAGCACAAACACAAACGACGGAAGACACAAAACGCAAATCCCTAAACTCTCTCCCCCTTTGGCATCGAGACACCAAAAAGGAGAGGGAGTGATGCTACGGCTCCAGGTGAAGGTAAACGATGGACACCCATCAGATCTCAGAGGGATCATCTGCGGTGCCATCGTCAGCCGGGAAGTGCTCAGCATCAGAATCAGTCCAGGGGCAGTGCTGCTGAATCCACTCCTCCTCCTCGGTAAGCTGATCCTCAGAACCACTAATCATAATAGCACCCATCTGACGCATGAGCTCCTTATGTCGACCTCGGGCCTTCTTCTCAGCCACATGAGTCATGTACTGACCGTGAGACTCCATGCAAAACAACTTCTTCACCTTGATCTTGAGCTTCTTGGCCCAAGAGGGCTCTGCCTCAGAAGGCACGTAGTCATCATCTTCACCCTCAGCCTCAGCGCCAATCTCCTCCTCAGTCTCCATGGTAGCAGCAGATGAAGGAACTCCAGTCCTAGGGGCCTGAGTGCCCCAGTTATCCTTCTTCCTCAGACGCTTGACATTGTGAGAAACCAACTCTCCAATCTCCAGCACCACCTTGGGATAGACACGATCCCAGGCCTTCTCAATGAGCATCATAATGAACGGACCATAAATCGGGCACTTGCGCTCGGAGATAGCAGAAACCGGCTCAGACCACATAACATGAGACATATCCAAGGACTCTCCGGTGCTCTGCCCCTTCTCCCGCTGATAGAAGAGAAACATGTCCACGAGATAAGAGTGAACCTGGTCCAGATTCCCGATGCGAGGGAAAAGAGTCTCTCTGAAGATACGGTGAAGAATGTCCATATAGGCAGGCAGCTCATAGGTCTCCTTCTTCGTCTCATGGTTGATCCTCAGAGTGCAGTAGGGCCACAGAGCTTGCTTGTGAGTGGCATTGGTGCGACGGTGGGGGCGAAAGCCGACAGAAGACTCAAGTTCAAGATCTTCCACCCCAATCAACTACATGAAAGCTTTCCACTTGACTGACATCAACTTGCCATTTGTCATCCAAGTCAGAGTCCTGTCCTCATCGGTCCCAAGGTGAACCATGGCATAGAATTGGGCCACAATATCAGCATCATATTCCTTGTTGAATTGCATGATCCCGAGAATGTTCAGCTGAGTGCACATCTAAAGAGCTTCACCAAAGTAGTCAGGATCATTCTCCATATGCTCGGTGTCGATGGAGTGCACGTTGACATAGAGATTCTTCTTGGATTTGAGGACATCAAAATAGATGGCAAACTGGAACCTATTCCAGAATGGACGGTTGACCAAAGTGAGATCTTGGTCGACCTCATACGGGTTGCGGCGGCGCCTTGCCCAGAACTCCTTGGGCGGCATTTCTGGCACGGTTTTGCTTGGCTTTGGCTTGACCCCAGGCTTCTTCTGCAGTTGGGGAGGAGGTGGAGCACTAGAAGATCCTCCGGCAGGCTCAGTGGGCTCAGTGGTGCGGTAGCGCTTGGACGAGGCACGACCGGGGTTGACACGACGAGCCTGATGCTCAAGAACATCATCACCTGGAACCACACACACAAACACGCAAACAACCAGAAAGAATGAGCGTAAGCCACAAACACGAACAAAGAGATCACTGAGAGGTTGGAGGATGATGGAACTGGGTAGAGGGCGGTAGTACCGTGACCCTTGAGCGGTAGTACCGCTCCAAGCGGTAGTACCGCTCTGGGAGAGCGGTAGTACCGCTCGAGGCAGGGAAACAGCAGTTTCCAACTACCATGGTTAGATCCGGTACTATCGTCCTACCAAATTCAAAAATACTCCAACCGAACACTAATCCAAACAGTCTAGAAGCATTCTCCATCCTACTCAAGCCTAGATCTGGACAAAAATCTAGAGATGCAACTGCTATTGCCCCAAGAACGCTAGATTGGAAATCTAGACAAAAGGAAACAGGGAACGGGGGCAATACCGGCATCCATGGCAAGAGGACAAGGTGGGGATCGATTCCACCGAAGGACACAGAGAGGAGTGCCCCGGAGAGGGAGATCCGCCGGAGCCCTCCCGCGGCGCCGGTTGCTAAAGAGAGAGACGAACAGGGCGAAGGGGTGAGCGAATGGGTATGGGGGAGAAGAAACTCCCCCTGCCCCTGATATAACCCCCAGCCCGCACCTCACAGTGGTAGTACCGCTCTGGAGGGTGGTAGTACCGCTGGGAGCGGTAGTACCGCTCTGGAGGGTGGTAGTACCGCTAAGAGCGGTAGTACCGCTCGCCACCAGCGATAGTACCGCTTCAGCAACCACGCTGCTTCTAGACCAATGGCTAACGCTCAAAAAGAAACGGAAAGCAAAGCCAAAAGAACGAGAGGACCGATGCGACAACACACACACACTCAACAGACCAGAAACAACTCAAACACAAACAACCACACGAAACAGAGCAAGCTTTGGCCTCTCTCAGGAGAGGGCGGTGACCGGAGCCACCTATGTTTGAGTCAAATGGTATGGCACCGCGAAGAATTATCCTTGGGCCCATGACCAAAACTCGTCTTTGAAGCACAAGTACCATCAAAAATGGCTATTGTGAAAGAGTTGATCGTTTTATGCATAATGGGGGGAGGGAAAGTTCATTGAGAGAACAACACTCCCCCTATGTCCATGCCTACATCTAAGCAAGATACCAAGTTGAGTGGGGTGGGGTGTGCCAGGGTTCAAGTCACATTGCTCGAATCAATGATATTTAGCTCATGCCTTAACTCGTGAAATCTTGCTTCATCCAAGGGCTTCGTGAAAATATCTGCAAGGTTATCATGAGTGTTGACATACTTGAGCTCGATCTCTCCTCGCCTAATGTGATCCCGGATGAAGTGATACCGAATCTCAATGTGCTTCGTCTTGAAGTGTTGCACCGGGTTGAGAGAAATCTTAATGGCACTTTCGTTGTCACACCAAAGAGGCACTTTGTCACAAATGACACCGTATTCCTTTAAAGTTTGCCTCATCCACAAGAGTTGTGCACAACAACTACCGGCCGCCACATATTCTGCTTCGGTGGACGAGAGAGACACACAACTTTGCTTTTTGGAAGACCAACTCACCAAAGAGCACCCAAGAAACTGGCACCCTCCGAAAGTGGACTTCCTATCCACTTTGTCTCCCGCCCAATCGGAATCCGTAAACCCTTCAAGCTTGAAGTTTGCCCCTCTTGGGTAGCATAAGCCAAAGTTTGGGGTATGAGCCAAATATCGAAAGATTCGCTTGACCGCCACATAGTGACTTTCCTTCGGTGCAGCTTGAAACCATGCACACATCCCCACACTCAACATGATATCTGGTCTAGATGCACAAAGGTAAAGCAAGGAGCCAATCATGGAGCGATATACCTTTTGATGCACCGCTTTACCATTGGGATCAATGTCAAGTTGGCACTTGGTGGGCATTGGAGTAGAAGCCGGCTTGACATCACTTAACTTGAATCTCTTGAGCATGTCTTGAGTGTATTTGGCTTGGTTGATGAAGGTTCCTTCTCTTCTTTGTTTGATGTCAAAGCCAAGGAAGAACTTCAACTCTCCCATCGAAGACATCTTGAACTTGGAGGTCATGAGAGCAGCAAATTCCTCATTGAAAGCTTTGTTAGGAGAACCAAAGATAATGTCATCAACATATAGTTGGCATACAAACAACTCCCCTTTGACCTTCTTAGTAAAAAGAGTGGGATCGATTTGTCCTACTTCAAATCCACGATCTTGTAACAACTCGGTAAGGTGGTCATACCACGCACGTGGGGCTTGTTTAAGGCCATAGAGTGCCTTATCGAGTTGATACACATGATCTGGGAAGTAGGGGTCCTCGAACCCGGGGGGTTGCTTGACATAAACCAACTCATTAATGGGACCATTAAGAAAAGCACTTTTCACATCCATTTGTTGCAACTTAAAGTTGTGATGGGAAGCATAAGCAATCAACAAACGAATGGATTCAAGACGAGCAATGGGAGCAAAGGTTTCACCATAGTCAATACCCTCGACTTGGGAGTAGCCTTGTGCTACCAATCTTGACTTGTTGCGAATGATGTTCCCATGAGCATCTTGCTTGTTCTTGAAGATCCACTTTGTTCCAATGACGTTGTGGTTCTCCGAAGGTCTTGGCACCAATCTCCACACCTTGTTGTATTCGAAGTTGTTGAGTTCTTCATGCATGGCATTGAGCCAATCCGAGTCTTTGAGCGCCTCATAGACCTTATGGGGTTCAACATAAGAGACAAACGCATGATGTTCACAATAGTTTGCTAACTGTCTATGAGTGCTTACCCCCTTTCTTAGGCTTCCAACCACATTTTCCATGAGATGACCTTTGGTGGTGAGTTTGGAAGCAATCTTCGCGGCGCGACGCTCCAATTCCTCCTTGGATGTCGAAGGAGGAGGGTTCACTTGAGCGTCGTCATGAGCTTGTTCTTGATCTTGAGCTTGCTCATGATCTTGAACTTGCTCGAGGGGAAGAACTTGACCTTGGGCATCATGTGGAGGTTCATCACCATCTTGTGATTGATCTTGGCCTTGGTCTTGTTCCTTAGGTTGAGGGCCTTCACTTTGTTCTTCGGAAGCGTGTGGGTCTTGGGGAGGTGATGGCTCCACTTGAGTGGAGCATTGTCCTTCTCCTTCGGCCACAAGGGGTTCCTCAATGGGTAGGATATGACCAATACCCATTCTTCTTATGGCTTGGGGAGGAATTTCATCACCTACATCACAAGTACCACTTTGCTCCACTTGGGAGCCGTTATTTTCATCAAACTCTATGTTACACGTCTCCTCAATGAGTCCGTTGGACTTGTTGAGAACACGGTAAGCATGAGAGTTTGTAGCATAACCAACAAATATGCCCTCATGAGCTCTAGCTTCGAATTTAGAAAAACGAACACCTTTCTTGAGAATGAAACTCTTACACCCGAACACCCGGAAGTACTTGAGATTAGGCTTGTTCCCGGTGAGTATCTCATACGGAGTCTTGTTCAAGCCTTTGCGGAGATAGAGCCTAGATGCATGACAAGCTATGTTGTTGGCTTCGGCCCAGAAGTTGTATAGAGACTTGAACTCCGCCATCATGGTTCTTGCCGCATCCATCAACGTCCGGTTCTTCCTCTCCGCAACACCATTTTGTTGAGGGGTATATGTTGCAGAATATTGATGCTTGATCCCTTCATCACTAAGAAACTCATCCAAGGTGTAGTTCTTGAACTCGGTGCCATTGTCACTTCTTATTGTCAAGATCTTTGCATTGTGTTGACGTTGAGCTTCATTTGCAAAGTCGATGACGGTTTGTTGAGTCTCACTCTTCCTCTTGAAGAAGTATACCCAAGTGTATCTTGAATAATCATCCACTATCACCAAGCCATACTTTCTACCCCCAAGACTATCAAAGGATGGGGGCCCAAAGAGGTCCATGTGGAGGAGCTCCAAGGGTCTCTTCGGGTAGATGATAGTCGTGGGAGGGTGAGCCGTCTCATGAAGCTTTCCTTCGATACAAGCACTGCAAACACGATCTTTGGCAAAACTAACATTCGTTAGTCCATGGACATGGTCCCCCTTGAGAAGACTTTGCAAAGATCTCATATTGACGTGGGCTAAACGGCGATGCCAAAGCCATCCCACATCAACTTTAGCCATTAGGCATGTCGCGGTCTTAGTGGGTTGCTCCGAGAAGTTAACCACATAGAGACCGTTCTCGACATGCCCAACAAAGGCTACTTTAAGAGTCTTGCTCCACAAGAGGGCCACGGTGTCAATATCAAAGAAGGTGGCAAAACCCATGAGTGCGAGTTGACGAACGGAAAGTAAATTGAACGCAAGGGACACAACAAGCATGACTTTCTCGATCGTTAGATCATGAGAAATGACAACCTTGCCAAGACCCAATACCTTAGAATGTGAGGCATCACCCCATTCGACATTGGTGGGCATAGATGGGATATTGTGCACGTCCACCACCAAGTCCTTGCTCCCGGTCATATGATTTGTTGCTCCACTATCGAGCAACCATGATCCCCCACCGGAAGCAAACACCTACAAGAGATCAATGCTTGGTTTTAGGTACCCATTGAGTAATGGGTCCTTTGATGTTAGTAACAAGGGTCTTAGGAACCCAAATAGACCATTCAATGTACTCATAAGGAGAACCAACAAATTTAGCATAAACATGTCCATCACTAGCACGGCACAACACATAAGAGGGGTTAAAATCACCGGCTTTGTTGGGAGAGATGGCGTTGCGCTCTTTCGCTTCACCACTCTTCCCATTGTTCTTCTTCTCCTTAGGAGCACCTTCTCCCTCCTTCACAAAGGTTTGCGTGAGCGGAGGAGGTCGATTGGTCTTGCTCTTCTTCTCCTTGTTCTTCTTCTTGTTCTTGGACTTGGGTGCGAACTCAACTCCCTCCTTGCCCACAACTTCCTTTTGATTGCTCAAAAGGTCATTTAGGTTCTTCTCGCCTTGTATGCATGACACAAGACCTTTCTCGAGTTGTTCCTTCAACTTGGCATTTTCCTCCACAAGATGCACATGCTCACAACATGGGTTAGTAGCATTTGCATTATCAATTAAGACCATGTGAGGAAATGTGGCCTTTTCCTTGGTTAGCTTAACTTGGAGATGAGCATGAGACTCCTTGAGGGTGGCATGAGCACCTTTCAAGACCTTGTGGGCCTTGTCAAGTACGTCAAACTCCTCCATGAGTCTAACATGATCAACCCCAAGTTTAGCCTTCTCGGAAGCTAGAACACGAGACACAACAAGAGCATGATCAAGATCTTTCTTTAGTTTAGCATGACCATCGTTGTGTGACTCCTCAAGAGCCAAACGATGCCCACGCTCTTCCTCAAGAGCATTAGAGAGATCCGATATCTCATCGGCATAGTCACGACTATGACTTTCCATCTTAGTGATGGTTTCTTCATGAGCCTCGATCATGTCATTGGCTTCACCAAGTTGTTCCAAGAGAGCAACGAAATGCTTCTTGGATTTGCCCTTGAGCTTACTCATGAAGGACTCAAATTCATTGATCTCCTCATTGGACCTCTTACCATTATCAAAGTCATCCGTTGAAGGAGGGTTAGGAATAATGGTGGTTTTGATGTTGGGGGTTACCTTGTTGGTGGCCTTAGCCATGAGGCACTTGGCGGTGATGTTCTCGTTAGGTGCATCGAAGAGAGACACCCGAGAAGTTGAGACAATGGCAACGGATGCCATGGCCATTGTTTCACCATCTTCATCATCATCGTCATCCTCACGGTATTCTTCTTGAACCACCAACCCGCGAGAAGGAGTCTTCTTGGTGAAGTTGTTCTTGTTCGGGAAGGACTTGGCTTTGTCTTTTCGAATGAACTTGCCACCATTGTCTTCCCGCTTCTCGTAAGGACAATCCGCAACGAAATGGCTGACATTGCCACAGTTGAAACAAGTTCTAACTCGTTGCTTCCCCTTGAGGCCACTTGAGTTGTTCTTATTGAAATTGGGTCTTGTAGTCTTCTTACTCCAAAACTGTCTTGAGGCAAGAGCCATGTGCTCATGATAATCATACTTCGTGTCCTCGGGGTTGCTCTCCTCATCTACCTCTTCTTCTTCTTCTTCCACACTAACCTTGGCCTTCAAGGCAAGATTTGGCTTCTTTGCCCTTTGGGAATGGAGCACCGCATTGTCGGCGGTCTTATCCAAGATGTTCATTGCAACAAACTCATCCAACACTTCACCAGAGGTCATGGAGTGGAAGTCCGGTCTTTGGCGGATGACGGAGGACATGACCTTATTGTAGGGCATCATGGCCTTGAGGAACTTGCGCTTGATCCAGTTGTCATCCGTGTCCTTGCTCCCATGATCTCGGAGTGCGACCGCAAGTTTGGTCACTCTTCGAAAGAGCTCACGAGGTTCTTCATCCTCTTTCATTGCAAACTCATCGGCTTCATCTTGCACCACTTCATAGTTGGAGCGTTGAATGCTAGCACTTCCTCGATACATACGCTCGACACACTTCCATGCTTCTTTAGCCATGACATGAGGTCGAAGATGAGGGAGATCTTCGGGAAGGATAGCATCTTGGATGATGAAGAGAGCACTCTCATTGAATTGATTGTCCACTTCTTCTCGAGGGGTGAAGTTGCTTGGATCATGAGGATAGAAACCTTCTTCAATAATTCTCCAAAGGTTAGTGAGGGAGTCCTGGAGTAGGGGGTGTCCGGATAGTCGGACTACCATCATCAGCCGAACTATCATCGGCCGGACTATCATCATCGACCGGACTCCAAGACTATGAAGATACAAGATTGAAGACTTCGTCCCGTGTCCGGATGGGACTTTCCTTGGCGTGGAAGGCAAGCTTGGCGATACGGATACATAGATCTCCTACCATTGTAACCGACTCTATGTAACCCTAGCCCTCTCCGGTGTCTATATAAACCGGATGGCTCTAGTCCGTAGGACACAACAACAACCATTACAATCATACCATAGGCTAGCTTCTAGGATTTAGCCTCCTTGATCTCGTGGTAGATCCACTCTTGTAAACATCCACAATATCAATATCAATCAAGCAAGACGTAGGGTTTTACCTCCATCAAGAGGGTCCGAACCTGGGTAAAACATCGTGTCCCTCGTCTCCTGTAACCATCTGCCTAGACGCACAGTTTGGGACCCCCTACCCAAGATCCGCCGGTTTTGACACCGACATTGGTGCTTTCATTGAGAGTTCGTCTGTGTCGTCACCGATAGGCTTGATGGCCTCTTCAATCGACAACGACGCAGTCCTGGGTGAGACTTTTCTCACCGGACAGATCTTCGTATTCGGCGGCTTCGCACTGCGGGCCAACTCACTTGGCCATCTGGAGCAGATCGAAAGCTACGCCCCTGGCCGTCAGGTCAGGTTTGGAAGCCTAAACTTCACAGCCGATATCCGCGGGGACTTGATCTTCGATGGATCTGAGCCACAGCCGAGCGTGCCGCGCTGTCACGATGGGCATGACCTAACTCTGCCGCCGGACAGCACCTTGGAGGCCGCACACGAATCCGCTCCGACCCATAGTCCGGAGCCGATCGCTCAGATCGAGGACGGATGGCTGGACACCGCCTCGGGTGCTGCAACTTCTACGGTGATGGAGCCGAACACTTACCTTGTCCCGCATAAAGCTCATGACTCCAAGGTGCCGGACTCTCTGCCGGACTCCGAACCTCCTGCGCCCTTGCCAGTCGAATCCGATTAGGCGCCGATCATGGAATTCACCGCTGCGGACACCTTTCAGCAGTCACCCTTCGGCGATATCTTAAAATCACTGAAGCATCTCTCACTATCCGGAGAGCCCTGGCCGAACTACGGCCAGGAGGGTCGGGACGCGGACAATGAAGAAATTCAGAGCCCACCCACCACCCACTTCGTAGCCACCGTCGACGATCTAACCGACGTGCTAAACTACGACTCCGAATACATCAACGGTATGGACGACGATGCCGGAGACAATCAAGAACCAGCGCCTACAGGGCACTGGAAGGCCACCTCGTCACATGACATACATATGGTGGACACCCCAAAGGGAAGCGATAACGAGGAACAACGGGACGCGGCAGAGGATAATCCCGCCGATAAAGAACCAAAACGGCAACGTAGACGCCGCCCTAAGTCCCGCCTCGATCAAAGCAGCATTCCTAACGACCCAGCGATAGAGCAGGGCAAACCAGCGGACGACGAACAGGACGAACCGGATAATCAACCCCTTCACGGAGCAATCAACAGTCCGGACACACCACCGGAGCATAAGAACCTTCACAAAAGACTCGTCGCCACTGCAAGAAGTTTGAAGAAGGAAAAATGGAAGCTCAAAACAGCGGAAGACATACTCAAAATGAAGTGGAGCAAAGTACTCAAGACCGCAGATAAATATGGCAATGGCCATCAAACAAAGAGCTACCCGAAGCACAAGCTGCTGCCAGAATTTGACGAGGAAGCCATAGAGCCCTCACAGTCAAAAAATAAAGAGGCCGCCTGGCCAGATAGACGGCCAGATGACAGGCCAAAAGCGACAAGCGGCGCCGCACACAAGCCGACTTATGATCCTGGGAAAACGGACGACCCAACTAGGTCCATCTACGGGCCAAAAAGGAGGGCCACAGGAAGTAACACAACACGACAAGTGTTCGAAGACAGCGGCACACCCAAATACAGGGGCGCCGCACACCCGCTATGTTTTACCGATGAGGTGCTGGATCATGAATTTCCAGCAAGGTTCAAACCCATAAACATAGAGGCATACGACGGCACAACAGACCCAGGAGTCTGGATAGAAGATTACATACTACACATACACATGGCTAGAGGAGGTGATCTTCACGCCATAAAATACCTACCCCTCAAGCTCAAAGGGCCAGCTCGGCATTGGCTCAAAAGCCTCCCAGAAAACACTATTGGAAGTTGGGAAGAGCTTGAGGACGCGTTTAGAGCAAATTTTCAAGGGACTTATGTCCGCCCTCCGGATGCAGATGATCTGAGTCATGTAGCCAACAGCCCGAAGAGTCAGCGCGCAAATTCTGGAACAGGTTCCTTACGAAAAAGAACCAAATAGTCGACTGTCCGGACGCGGAAGCCTTAGCAGCTTTTAAACACAACGTCCGAGACGAATGGCTCGCCAGACACCTCGGCCAAGAGAAGCCAAGAACAATGGCCGCGCTAACAAGCCTCATGACGCGCTTTTGCGCAGGAGAAGACAGCTGGTTAGCAAGATGCAGCACCAGCAACCCGAGTACATCCGAGAACAGAGATGGAAACAGAAAATCACGGCGCAGGAAAGATCAGCGCCGGAATAAAGAAAAAAGCCCAAAGGGCACGGCGGTCAACGCCGGATTCAAAAGCTCGCTGCCAAACAATAAAACACTGCCTCTTAAGGACAAAAGCGACGAGCTATCAAATTTAAACAAAATTCTAGATCGGATATGTCAAATCCACAGTACCTCCGGAAGGCCTGCAAACCATACCAACAGAAATTGTTGGGTTTTTAAACAGTCCGGCAGACTCAACGCCGGACACAAGGGGCTCGATGCGCCAAGCGAGGACGATGACGAACCCCACCAGCAGAGCACCGGAAGTCAAAAAACTTTCCCACAAGAAGTCAAAACAGTAAACTCACTTCATGTGATAGTACGGAAAACCAACACGGCACCCGCTAAGACAAGTGTCGCAAGGTCCACCCCAGCGGAACACCGAGATTGGATGTCAAAACCAATCACTTTCGACCATCTGGATTAGTCCAGAAGTATCCGGAACGCAGGATAGACTGCCCTGATATTGGATCCCATAATAGACGGACTGCAATTCACGCAGGTTTTGATGGACGGCGGCAGTGACTCAAACCTGCTATATCCGGACAAAATCCGCAAGTTGGGATAGACCCTACTACAATTCGGCATAGCCGCACTTCCTTCAAAGGAGTGGAGCCAGGCCCTTACGCCAGGCGCACAGGTTCATTATTACTAGAAGTTGTGTTCGGGTCACCTGACAACTTTTGACGAGAAAAGCTAAACTTTCATGTCGCCCCATTTAAAAGTAGCTATCAAGCATCACTGGGACGGGAAGCTTTCGTCCGCTTCAATGCAATACCACATCACGCGTCTCTTGCGCTTAAAATGCCCGGTCCACGTGGCATCATTTCATTAAAAGGTCGCCTGAGACCCCGGACACGGCTGGACGAGTCCAGAATAATTAAGCTAGGGGCTACCTAGCCGCACACCCCTTCACAAGGGTTTGTAAATATAAGCCATAATGAGCTAGCATAGGCTCAACTTTATTAATCTATATTTCAGTTTTTTTACGCACTTTCTCGCACGATTTCTTTTCAAACTAAGTTCCTCTCTTTTTACAGATGAACAGCGTGCACACCCGTCCAGGATACGGCACAACGGAGACACAGGCGCAGACGTGCAGTAGGGACCCGTTGCAAGGACTCTTTTCAGACTAAGACCCTACGTAAACCTTTCTTACTGTCTCTTGTTGCTATAATCCCCTGGTTTCTCATTATAACCAGAGTGGAGACTGGCGTTTTGGCATCGACCGCGCCAGAAGAACTTGCCCGTACCTGGACACAAGGGGCTTAGGGCATTGTTTTGCCCGCTATTGTAAAGACCGAACACCTTCGGGAGTGTTCGGCGTCTCGAGTTAGGCCTTATATGCATCAGCTCCGAATCATGTCTTTGGTCAAATGTTGGGTTTGCCCGGCTCCTGTGTTTTGCTGCCTTACGTTCCGTATCATCGTCTAACGTGGCACCAGGAGAACTACTGTGATTGTGCCCCAGTTCGGCTGGGCGAGCACCTCAGTAGAGAAAGCCGAAAACTGACTGTCATGATACAGCGAGAGACTAGTCAACCACTCGATCGACCATGGGAATGTTTAGAATTCCTCCACTTTGACGAAGGTCCGTTTCCCGATCAGGCACATACGCGCCCCAAATTCGGAGAGCGCGGTGCCCCCAGGGGCTATGTCGTAGCCCCACCCTCGAACTCCATGGCTAAGTGAAAGTGATAAAGCATTATAGTCCGGTTGCCTCGTTTGCTACGCTACCACCTCCTTTACAGGACCGAGACGTCGGATTAAGTGTGAAAACGCGCTATTTTTTGCGAACACCCCCGCACCTTGTGCGTGGGGGCTGAAGCCGACGACTGCCATCTTTTAGGTTATACACACGCATACATGAACGACCGCATAGGAGATATTCTATTATTTGAACGCACAAGTATAAAAGGCGCTTACATCATAAATATTGTTTTACATCATAAAAACGTTCATTCGAACATAACATTTTTTGAGCAATGCGACTCTATTACACGAGCACCACGCAGCACTTCGCCAAAATAGTGCTCGGCGGGTAACCGGTTATCGTCCGAACCCGGGTCGCAACAGCGGTGGCATCCATCTCTGTCCAATGTGTCTTCACACGGGCGAGTGCCATCCGCGCACCCTCTATGCAGGCCGACCGCTTCATCGCCTTGAGATGCGGCACCGCCCCAAGAAATTGCTGCAATAAGCCAAAGTAACTCTTCGGCTCGGGCCTATCCGGCCAGACATGGGTCACTATATCCGTCATAGCAAGCCCGGACAACCTATTTAGCTCAGCGCACTCGGCCAAACGGTCGGTCAGCGGAAGTGAACACTCCGGACTATGGAATTGAGACCAAAATAGCTCTTCCGTCTTGTGATCCTTCTGGCTTCAAAAATGCACGACGGCATCCGCCGCACTCGCTGCTAAGTCCATATAAGGGTTCTCTGGACCCCACAGTTGGCCCAGCTAAGCATACTTTGGATCCGTAAACCTTCGGCGCAGCAGAAAAGGCTTGCCAGCTACAATATCTCCGGCCTGGCGCAGCTCTTCCTTTATAGCCCGCATTGCAGAGCGGGCATCCTTGGCTTCGGCGGTGGCCTTTCCCAGGTCTTCTTGCCCCGCTAGGCGCTCCTTCCCAAGAGCCTCATTGCGATTGGTAGCATCTTTTAACTTCACGGCCATTTCGGCCATCTCTTCCCTGCTCCGGCAGTGTGCGACCCTTTCGGCCACTAACTCCTCGGCCGCCCTCGAGGCCGCCGCATTACTCCTTCTGGCCTGCTCCTTGGCTTGAGCAAGTTCGGTCCGAAGGCTCTCCACAGCAGCGACACTATCTGCATTTCACGCACATGTTGTAAGGAGCTGGCTTCGGCTCCCTCATCAAGTGACCGCACATTAACACTTACCTTGCGACTCATCAAGTCGCCCATTGAACAGCTGATGTCCGCATCCGCAACAGCAAGTTGTCGCTTTAGTTCAGCAACTCCATCAGTCCGGCTGGCCCCCGGACGACCCGCCACCTGCATCGGCATGGCGGAAATTTAATCCTGCGATTTTGATCCTCGGCACGCTGTCGATTTCGACAACCTACCGAGTCTCAGGGGCTACTATCTATACAGGGCGCATTCTATATGCAAAACTGTTAAAAGGTGCATCATTTTTACGTACCTCAAACCCCGCCAGCAAACTCCTGACGGCATTATGCAACCCGCCTTCGGCGGACGAAATCCTTTCAATCACCATGCTCATCAATGCGTGGTGATCTTCTGATATAGACGCCTTCTCAAGCAGATCCTTCAGCCATACACCAGTTGGCGCCGAACTATCCGGCTTTGCCAAACCAGGGGGCTCCCTCCGTGACGACACTTCAGGCTCATCCGCCCTATCCGACGGCGCCCCGGACGGAGGCGTCTCGCTCTCCATCATCTCCGGACGAAGGTCCCCCGAAGACGAGCTCATTTGCGAAGGACGGAGATCCGAACTACAAGGTAAAAACTTTAGTTATCCTCAGAAGTACAAATAGGGATGTCCCTTATTATAAAACTCCTTTCTTTCTACTTACGGCTCGTTGGAGGGCTGATTCTTTAAGGGAGATTGTGCGGCCGGGGCCTCCCCGGATGCAGGGCCCTCTGGCGAAGATTTCTTCCCCCGTTTAGGGGCTTTTGCCCCCGGGTCCTCAGAGGCAGTCCTCTTCTCCCCTTAGAGGGAGGGATTCTCGATCCCCCCTATTTCAAGAGCCTCCTTAGGCGAGGCAGTAGCTTTCCTGCTTTCCCCTTCGCCTTCCTCTGTAGGCGCAACCTCAAGCATCCGGACCAGCACGGAATCCGGCGCGGTCTCAGGGAGGGGGGACAGACACCATATCAATTTTGCTTCCGCTATCCACTCCTGTTTAGAAGGAAGTTGGTCATAAGGCGAATCATCGAAAGGCAAACAAACGGTATGTCCGGACTTGGAACTACTTACTTGAGTATCCAGGCGATTGCAGCTTAGGCCAGCATCCTCGGTCAATTCCTGACGTGCCTCTTGCGATCCGAAGAATAATTTGTACATCTCCAGGGGTGTCATACCCATGAAGTGTTGAAGAATCCATGGGCCCTCCAGATTGAACTCCCACAGCCGGAGAGGGCGACGTTTGCAGGGCAGGAGACGCCTAATCAGCATAACCTGCATTACCACCACCATATCGACCTCCCTTGTTTGGAGATCTCGAATCCGGCCCTGCAGTAGGGGCACGTCCTTTGACGGCCCCCAGTTGAGCCCTTGGTTGACCCACGACATCAACCGTCGTGGAGGTCCCGGGCGGAATAAGGGCGGCAGCTTTTGTCTGCGGCCCCTCGGAACGGTAATATAGAACCACTCTTGCTGCCACGGGCCAAGCTCCTCTTGGAAGGAGCCAGCGGGCCACGGGGCATCGGCCCTCCTACTTATGGCCACCCCGCCGCACTCCGCTTGACGCCTCCCGATCATCTTCGGAGCCACCTTGAAGGTCTTCAGCCACAGGCAGAAGTGAGGGGTGACACGGAGGAAGGCTTCGCAAACGACAATAAATGCGGAAATATGGAGGATGGACTCCGGAGCCAAATCGTGGAATTCCAACCCATAGTAAAGCATGAGCCCTCTCACAAAAGGATCCATCGGGAAGCCTAAACCCCGACGGAGGTGGGATACAAAAACGACATACTCGCCGGGCTCGGGAGTGGGGATGGCCTGCCCTTCGGCAGGCAACCTGTGCGAAATCTCATAAGCCAGGTACTTGGCCTCCCGCAGCTTTAGCACGTCCTCCTCCGTGACGGAGGAGGGCATCCACCGGCCCTGGAGGTCAGAACCGGACATTGTTGAAGGTCCAAAGCGCTCGAATCTGGAGCTCTAGGTGCTGGAACTTGGAGCCGGGAGAGGATTCGATGGAGGATTGAAGAAAAGAAATGAGCCTTGGTCCCGTTATAAAGAGGGAGAATACCGAGAGCCGTCTCTGTGACCGTTTGGGACTCGCCTTCGATAGAGGGGGCGTGGCGACGGGCGCGGTTGGGTTACCCACGTCCGTATTGATGAGAATCCCGGATTAAGGGGGAACACGATCTCTGCTTCGACAAGACGTGCCAAGGAAACCGCTTCGCTAAATGCGCTGAGGTGGTAGAGTAAAAAACGATTCAAGTAATGGCTTGGTAGTGGCGTGACGTCACGCCGCAAAAAACGTCAGCAGATTGAACTTGTGTATATATTATTCTCTCTACGGTGAAATGTGGAATTTATTTTGCAGAGCCGGACACTATCCTGGTGTTCACAATCTTCTATCATTCGGAGGAGGAACCCGCCTTGCAATGCCAAGCAATATACACGCCGGACTTATCGTCATTGAAGCCTGGTTCAGGGGCTACTGAGGGAGTCCTGGAGTAGGGGGTCTCCGGATAGCCGGACTACCATCATCAGCCGAACTATCATCGGCCGGACTATCATCATCGACCGGACTCCAAGACTATGAAGATACAAGATTGAAGACTTCGTCCCGTGTCCGGATGGGACTTTCCTTGGCGTGGAAGGCAAGCTTGGCGATACGGATACGTAGATCTCGTACCATTGTAACCGACTCTATGTAACCCTAGCCCTCTCCGGTGTCTATATAAACCGGATGGCTCTAGTCCATAGGACACAACAACAACCATTACAATCATACCATAGGCTAGCTTCTAGGGTTTAGCCTCCTTGATCTCGTGGTAGATCCACTCTTGTAAACATCCACAATATCAATATCAATCAAGCAGGACGTAGGGTTTTACCTCCATCAAGAGGGCCCGAACCTGGGCAAAACATCGTGTCCCTCGTCTCCTGTAACCATCCGCCTAGACGCACAGTTCGGGACCCCCTACCCGAGATCCGCCGGTTTTGACACCGACAGTTAGTATTCACACGTTTTAAATGACGCTTGAAGCGATAAACCCAAGAATCATAATCTTCATTTTTCACATATTTAGGAGGAGGACCGGCATGATTCAAATGAGTAGAGGGGATCGGTCCTCTATACACCGGGGGTTCCACATGGGCATATATGTCGGTGCCATTTCTACCACTAGTAGACGGACTCTTTTCACTATTAGCTTCCCCCTTGTCGGGGTTAGCATCCGTCACCTTGTTAATGGGATCACCCACTTTCATTGACGAGGTAGATAGTTTGAGTCCCTCTAGGAATTTAGAAAACATGCTTCTAACCTTGGCCGTCATGGAGGTTTTCAATGTGTCTAAAGCCACATTGAATTCCTCATGAGAGACCGAGGTTGCCCCTTCGGCCGAAGACGAGACGGGATTCACACCGGAGTGCTCCTCCGCACCGTCGTTGGTGTCAACCATACTCTTCGAATGGCAAAGTCCTTAATAAAGAGACGAGGCTCTGATACCAATTGAAAGGATCGATATGGTTGACTAGAGGGGGGGGGGGTGAATAGGCAACTAACATTTTTTAAACTTTTCTTTAACAAATTAAAACTTGCAATGAAATAGGTTGTCTAGATGTGCAACTACGTGGACAACCTATATGATGCAAAGACAATAAGCACACAAGAAAGCAATGGATATAACTAAAGTAAGCTTGCAAAAGTAAAGTGACAAGATAACCAAGAGTGGAGCCGGTGGAGATGAGGATGTGTTACCGAAGTTCCTTCCTTTTAAGGGGAAGTACGTCTCCGTTAGAGCGGTGTGGAGGCACAATGCTCCCCAAGAAGCCACTAGGGCCACCGTAATCTCCTCACGCCCTCACACAATGCGAGATGCCGTGATTCCACTATTGGAGCCCTTGAAGGCGGCAACCGGACCTTTACAAACAAGATTGGGGCAATCTCCACAACACTTGGAGGCTCCCAACAACACCACGAAGCTTCACCACAATGGATTATGGCTTCGAGGTGACCTCAACCGTCTAGGGTGCTCAACACCCAAGAGTAACAAGATCCGCTAGAGATAAGTGGGGGGGGGATCAAATTTCTCTTGGTGGAAGTGTAGATCCGGGCCTTCTCAACCAATCCCGAGCAAATCAACAAGTTTGATTGGCTAGGGAGAGGGATCGGGCGAAAATGGAGCTTGGAGCAACAATGGAGCTTTGGGGGAAAGAGGTAAGTCAACTTTGGGGAAGAAGACCCCTTTATATAGTGGGAAGAACAATCCAACCGTTATCCCACTCACCAGCCCCGCACAGAGCGGTACTACCACTGGGGAAGGGCGGTACTACCCCTCCGGGCGGTACTACCGCTCAACCCAGCGGTTCAGCCACGCTGCCTGGGGCCCTGACCCCAGGGCGGTACTACCGTGAGGGAAGAGTGGTACTACCGCTCCGGGCGGTACTACCGCTTCGACCCAGCGGTACTGCCGCGCTGCCCAGGGCCCTGACACCAGGGTGGTACTACCACTAGGGAAGGGCGGTACTACCGCCCCTACTACCTCCCTTAGTGCCGCAAAACCCGACACAAAAAATTCATTCGAGAATCGAGGCGGAAGTAGCCCAGACGCACAGCGGTACTACGGCTGAAACACCCAAGCGGTACTACCGCTCTGGGAGCGATACTACCGCTCTGAGAGCGGTACTACCGCTGTGGAGTTTCCGCGGTACTACCGCTGTGGACGCGGTACTACCGCTAGGGCAGAGCAGAGCATAGTAAGGGGAAAACAGCAGCTCCAGAGATGCGGAAGGAAGGACGACGGGTGTGATAATGATGTGTACGTGTGATTCCACCCAAGTCTTACCAAAACAGATCCCCTCTTGATAGTACGGTGATTCCTACGAAACTAGTCCACCAACAACAAAACGAAGGAGCTACACCGTCTTGAATTACAACACCGAGGGGAGGAAATCGTCTCGTGCCAATGGATGAATCTCTGAAAGAACTAACGCACATGATTATTCCGCACAAGCATTGTCATCAGTCACCAAAACATATTGGGAATAAATATGCCCTTACACCGGCCTTCTTGCCATGCTCTACAAGCCACTTGCTACAGTTCCTCTTCCAGTGACCAGTCTCCTTGCAGTGAAAGCAAACAGTCTTCGAGTCCGGTCTAGACTTTGGCGCAGCGGCGGAGGTTACCGTCTCCGTGCCCTTTGCCTTAGCCTTTTTCTTGGACCAACTCTTCTTGAACTTAGCCGATTTCTGCACCATCAACACTTGATGCGTGCCTTTCTTAATATCCTGCTCTGCCACTTTGAGCATCCCATGCAATTTAGTGAGCTTCTTATCCATGCCATGCATATGATAGTTCGAGATGAACGTCCCATAGCTGGGCGGAAGAGAACCCAGAACAACATCAGTAGCCAGCTCATCTAAGAGCGGGAAGCCCAAACGATCCAAAGCTTGCACATATCCGATCATCTTGATCACATGTGGGCTCAGTGGATCACCTTCCTTCAGCTTGCAATCCATCAAGGATCGCCAGACGTTGAACCTTTCGGTCCTAGCCTGTGTCTGAAACATGCCCTTGAGACTCTCGATCATATCGTAAGCCTCAACATTTTCGAAATGCTGTAGCAAATCGGGCTCCATACAAGCCAGCATCAGACAACTGATCTCTGTTGATTCATCAACGAGTTTCTGGTAGGCATTCTTAGTTGTGGCATTAGCATTATCGGCAGGTTCCTCTGGAAGTGGATCCTCTAGAACATGTTCCTTTTTATCATGCTTGAGAACAATTCCCAGATTTCTATACCAAGTGGTAAAGTTTGTTCCATTCAGTTTATCCTTTTCCAGAATTGATTTCAATGCAAAGTTGGGTTGAGCAGGTGGTGCCATTGATCTACAACAGAAAATATGCAATCACTAAGCAATGTCTTTATGTAGAGTAATTCGCCTAAACAGAAATACTCCCACTGAAGCCAGCATCCCTCCGCAAACTCTGTGTGATTCAGGATCCGACTAGTGCACGCGACTAGTGAGCTTTAGCATCACTGCTAGCCAACATACCTATCCGATAAGCAACTCCTTGCTAATCGTATCTCTATACGACTCCTGTCGGTCGGGAAGGTATCTCATACCCCGGCTCCCAACCTTCTTTGCCACAAGGCCCAAAACCATTTTGATAGCTTTGTCAAGTTAACCTGATGCAGTGCATGTCCATGTCCGACACGAACCCTTCAGTTCAAGGACATCCAGCAGCACCCCAGTTTTATGAGCCCACTACTAAACGTACTTGACGTGCGAAGGTGCAACATCGGGGATGGCAATTCGCTTGATATTCATGAGGGATCATTCTAACATGCATAGAATCAAAGAAGCATAACAATCACATATAGACATATATTGTGAAATAGTATGACTCCTTCATGGACGTTCTTCCAGGTCGGCTCCAACTCCGATGACCATCTATGAACCCCATCTTGTTTGTCACGCCAGGATGCCAAGCCACCAACTTGATCTCTATTATCCAACTACTACAACTAGTAATGAATTATACATAGAGTCACAAGTCGACACGCAGGTCGTTATACAATATAATGACAGCACTTTGGCTCCTGCCGGCTGACAAACATGACACGCAGGCCACGTATAAATTACACACATGCATCACATACACATGAGCCATACTATTCACATCAAACCTGCAAACAAAGTTGTGCATAGAATCACATTCTACCGGTTTGTGTGTCGAGTACAAAATACACGGCGCTACGCACACGGCGGTCCCGCTAGCCGATTAGCGGGCGGTCCCACTAGCCGATTCGGATTTACGTTTCACTGCTAACCTCGACGGCGGATGACCGACCGGTAGGGGTAGATCGTGTCACGACCTCATCGATCCCGATTGACAGAAAACATAGCCTCAACGATCCCCATGTGTAGTTGATCACATCAACCGTGCACATAGCCGATCTTATAAACAACAACAGATCTCATCTGCCGCCTCCACATATCTAATATGCATACGATCTGAATCCAAATCCAATAGCAGAGGCACTGATACCACTGTTGGGTTCTACGGTAGGGTGCGTCAACTGCAAATTAAAATTTCCTACGCGCAGAACAACCAAGAACATGCTACGGGAGATGAATCACAGTTCGTTACCACTAGACGCGCAATGCCATGCAGCGGAAGCAGAGTTGGGGCAGCGCGTCCGTGTGGATCGTCTCCTCCTTGTCCGATCTCCCTTGAACAGCTAGTCGTCCGATCACACGTACAAGTTCGCCGGAGCGCGGCAAGTGCACCGCCTCTAACAGTATCCGTGCGTGCAGGAGGAACACCGTGCGGCAAGTGGAGGTGGCTATTCGCAACACATGCAAACCCTAGTCGCAGCGCCGAAGCGATCAACCAAATAAGTGCATTGCACCTCCACCTTATATAGGCGTCCGTCGCGGGCTCAACACTTGGGCCTCGCACGGACCCTAAAGCCCACAAGTCTACTCGGTCACGTTCCTAGTCCAGTTCGGATCACATCCGACCAGTGTCCTACGAACCGACCTCGTAGGTTCCTTCCCTTAAGCGCGCGACCCCTTAGGTTCAAGTCGGCTTGGTCAAAGTTCAGATCACCTCCGACCTGCACGGTTGGTAGCGGCCTCTAGCAAGGCGTGCCGACCACTAAGCAGACTATGAAGCTGGTTAGGCGAACATGTACAACGTGTCACACTTCTGTTCCCTTTGCCTCACGATATATGTTGTCGGGCTCAAGGCGAGACTTTCATCCTTGTGCTAGCCCGACCTCTTTCTCGTTCCAGTGATCCCGACCACTACCCGGATTATCTCATAATCCTTGTCGCATGGCCATGCTTATCCTGATCCGATCACACGAGGGGACCAGAGTATATCTCTCCTGATCGAAGGGGCAAATCCCATCTTGCTCGACCATGTCTCGCAGCATGGGACTGGACATACCCGAAACCTACCTTTGTAACTACCCAGTCACAGAGTAGCATTTGGTTGGCCCAAAGCAAGTCTGTCACCATCTCAAGTACATGGGTCAGCTCAGGTCTTAGGACATAGAACGTATGTTGTACTAGAGACTCACATATGACATATCGATGCGTCTCATAGTTGGGTCTGTCCGACTTAGACCTTATCTCGACTCGGATCCGACTACGTCGAATCCGACCAGATCTTTCCAAGTCCATATTATCCGGTTAGCATCCAATGCTCCATGGCTAGTGAGACCGAGCCATCGACCATGTCATATGCTAGTCTAGTCGGCTGCGCGTCCACACAACCCTTTCGACTAGGGACCTTTTAGGACACTCATCATACAATGCATAGTCCCACAAACAAGTCAAGTACTTGCTGATACACATCATTGATAATGTCCAAGGACTATCTTTATTCATAAACACATAGGAAATATCATCATACATGATTGCCTCTAGGGCATATCTCCAACATTTACCTCCACCGTGAGGGGCCGAACCTGGGTAAAACCTTGCATCTCTCGTCGCACTCAACCCCTCTCAAGCTACCACATGGATGCATTGGCCCCATGACTAAGTCCTCACACTAGGACATCTGAAGTGACAAATCCACGACACTGGAGGTTATAGTCATGTAACTGATGAGTTATGCATGCGTGCGCAACTTCCACTTTATTCTCCTAGTGATTAAGCTTGAGAAAGGAGAAGTAACCTTCTTAGACTGCAGACGAAAAGATACCGAGGACTATGCGGACATGACTAGAATGCTCTAGAAGTAAGTTCAATCGATCATTATCGCACCGTATCGGCAACTTTGTTCATTTCTTGATATCAAGTAATTATTTTCTTGTTTGGCAGAGTTTAGAAAAAGTTCACCGTAATTTCTCTGGGACTGCCAACCGAGCTGACATTTAAACAACCGAAAGTAAGTACTATAGCTAGTTCCGCGCATCTACCATTGATTGTAGCTAGTTTTGTCAATACCATTTTGCATGCTTGCTTATCAGTTTGATTGACCTCTATTTCTCGTAAAGTGCTTGTGGCAGGAACAAGGAAATAATTTCTGTGGATACTACGTTTGCGAGTTTATCTACAACGAGACGACCAAGAATAAGCGGGGCTACACTGAAAAACAATATCAAGTGCGTAAGAAAAAATATTCACAATTGTATTTTATTACCATCATTTGTGTTGAGTTTCATTCATACACATGTATTGACCCTCTTCTTCGATTTAGATCTGGCAGCTGCGGGATGAGCTCCTACCACATGATCGCATGAAAGCTATTCAAGAGGAATTGGCGGGATTCTTTCTTGACCACGTCATCATGAAAGCCGGAGAATACCATGTGGTACTTGACTTCAGACTTTAAGGATTGTAATAGATCTTATATTGTATATATGTAGCTAGTAGCATCGGATAGATATACAAAAACTTGTTGTTCGACCAATCTCTCGGAGAAGGAGAGGTCGATCACTTCTCTTTGTATATGTTCATGACGATCTTCTGTACTTAATGGTTTCCTTCATTTTCTTACTAGCTAGCGTGTCGAGTCATCTATACGTATAGTACGTAGCGTCGACCAAGCGCAGAGATAAGAGAGGTCACTTCTCTCTATTAGCTAGCTAACACAATATATGAAACCCCTAATTAAATTAACCCTCCAAACCCCCCAAACCCTCCCCCCCCCCCATTAAAAATAACAATAACCCCAGCCCCTGAACTGCTGACAAGTGGATGCTTTTTGGTGCCAGTTGGTGTTACCAACCGGGACTAAAGGCCCTCTTGCCTGGGCAAGCCGCAGCGGCCTCGTGGAGCCCCGTCTGTCCCGGTTCGCGAGCGAACCGGGACTAAAGGTCATGGACTTTAGTACCGATCCTTTAGTCTCGGTTCCAGAACCGGGACAAATGGGCATCTGGAACCGGGACAGATGGGCCTTTTTCTACCAGTGTGTGTTTGTGTGTCTACAGGTTGGATCCTTCCGATCTACGCTTCTCTTCATCGGCGGCGGTTGTTGTTCTACCCCGTTGGTCCTATGGGGTCTTAGCACCACGACTTCCTGACGGTCAAGTACAACAAGGTTTGTCCGGCTCCGATGACAGAGGGGTGAAGTAGGCGGCGCGCCTTCGGCTCACTCCAGTGCTAGTAGTCATCGCTAGGCGGTCTATAGACATATATGTAGTTTTACTTTTGCTTACCTTGTCCCCGTCCGTGTGGTGTTTCTAGCATCGTCGGAGGGCGAGGTTTGTCTCTAGCAGATCTCACGGGATTTGGTCGGGGTTTGTATTCGATGAATCCACGTGGATCCTGTCTTCGTTCGTCTGTGTTTGTGTGTCTACAGGTTGGATCCTTCTGATCTACGCTTCTCTTCATCGGCGCGGTGGTTGTTGTTCTACCGCGCTGGTCCTATCGGGTCTTAGCACCACGACTTCCTGACGGTCAAGTATAACAAGGTTTGCCCGACTTCGATGAGGGAGGGATGAAGAAGGCGGCATGCCTTCGGCTCACTCTAGTGCTGGTAGTCGTTGCTAGGTGTGGTCTATAGACATATATGTAGTTTTACTTTTGCTTACCTTGTCCCCGTCCGTGTGGTGTTTCTAGCATCGTCGGAGGGCGAGGTTTGTCTCTAGCAGATCTCACGGAATTCGGTCGGGGTTTGTATTCGATGAATCCACGTGGATTCTGTCTTCGTTCGTCTGTGTTTGCGTGTCTACAGGTTGGATCCTTCTGATCTACGCTTCTCTTCATCGGCGCGGCGGTTGTTGTTCTACCGCGCTGGTCCTATCGGGTCTTAGCACCACGACTTCCTAACGGTCAAGTATAACAAGGTTTGCCCGACTTCGATGAGGCAGGGGTGAAGAAGGCGGCACACCTTCGGCTCACTCTAGTGCTAGTAGTCGTCGCTAGGTGTGGTCTATAGACATAGATGTAGTTTTACTTCTGCTTACCTAGTCCCCGTCCCTGTGGTGTTTCTAACATCGTCGGAGGGAGTGTTGAGGTTTATCTCCAGCGGATCTCGTAGGTTTCGGTCAGCGTTTGTCTTCGGTGGATGCTGTCTTCGTTCATCTACGTTCGTGTGTCTACAGGTTGGATCCTTTCGATCTGCGCTTCTCTTCATCGTCGATGCTTGTTGTTCTAGTTCGCTGGTCCTATGGGGTCTTAGTACCACATGACTTCCGGACAGTCTACCACAACAAGATTTGTCCGGCTCCGATGAGGGAGGGGTGAAGAAGGCGGCATGCCTTCGGCTCGCTCACTCCAGTGCTAGTAGTCGTTGCTAGGTGTGGTCTATAGACATAGATGTAGTTTTACTTCTGCTTACCTAGTCCCCGTCCCTGTGGTGTTTCTAACATCGTCGGAGGGAGTGTTGAGGTTTATCTCCAGCGGATCTCGTAGGTTTCGGTCAGCGTTTGTCTTCGGTGGATGCTGTCTTCGTTCATCTACGTTCGTGTGTCTACAGGTTGGATCCTTTCGATCTGCGCTTCTCTTCATCGTCGATGCTTGTTGTTCTAGTTCGCTGGTCCTATGGGGTCTTAGTACCACATGACTTCCGGACAGTCTACCACAACAAGATTTGTCCGGCTCCGATGAGGGAGGGGTGAAGAAGGCGGCATGCCTTCGGCTCGCTCACTCCAGTGCTAGTAGTCGTCGCTAGATGGTCTATGGACATACATGTATTTTATCTTCTGTTTACTTCTGGTGTTCTTTGTACTACTATCTTGACAGTTTATGAATATATCGAAAGTTATAAAAAACAGTCGAAAGAGGAAAAGAAAAACAGTCGAATGAAACGTTAGCGCCTAAAAAATGAAGAAAAACTTTAATAGCGAGCGGAATATGGGCCGTAGAGTGAGTAGAGTGAGAGCGATTAAGACAAGGAAGTAGCGAGTGGGCAGCAAGTCGGCCCAACCCAGGAGCCATCCCGCCCCTGCACGTGGCGCCCATCCCGCGGACGCGCGCGCGGCCACCCACCGGATGGCCGCCGTACCCGCCGCCCCGGCCGGATAAAGCCGTCGCCCCGACGCCCTAGGGTTTCCGCCCTCGCCCCCACCCCTAGCCGCCCGCCTCCGACCTCCCTCCCCCCCCCTCCCCGCTCCACCGCCGCCGTCGGCCCTCGTCCGCGCCGCCACCCACCTTCCCGATCCCCGCCGGCATGCCCTCGACCTCCGTCTTCCTCCCCTGAGCCCCCACGCCGGAGAAATCGCCTCCTGTCGCCCCCTTGGCCTCGGCCTTCCCCACCGCCGGCGATTCGTCGCCGGCGCTGCACCCCGGCTGCTCCCCTCGCCTTCCTCAACAACTCCGCGTCGGCGTCCCGAAGCTGCTTCCCCCGTCTTCCTTAATTCGTTCGGCTTCGGCTTCGTGTGTTCCCCATCCTATGTCGGCCGTGTCGTCGCGGACTGGTCGCGCCCCGCCGGCGGCGCCGATGGCGACGGCTGACCTGGAGGCCGCCATCGCGGCGCTCCCCGTCAGGAAGCAGCGCCTGCGGGAGACCTTCGACCGCCTCGTCGCCTGCGCGCCGCCCCATTACCATCTCCCCTTCACCTGGGACGACATCGACGCCCATGTCTCCTCCCTCCACGCCTCCCTCGCCCTCCGCTTCCGCCAGATGCAGCAGCAGCAGCAGCAGCCACACTCCGGCGTCCCCGTGTCCGCACCCGCGGCCCCCGACGACGAGCAGCCCCACCCCGGCGTCCCCGTGTCCCCCACCGCAACCCCCATCGGCGAGCAGCCCGACCCTTGCGTCCTCGTGTCCGCAACCCACGGCGAGTCCATCCAGGAGGACGAGGAGATGGTTAGGGAGGAGGAAGACGCCTCTCCTGCTCAAGAGGATGATAGAGTGGAGGACGCAGGCATGGGCTTTGCGGGGGCGCCATGGCGCCAGGCCGGAGGAACTCGTGATCAAGAGTTTCCTGTTCCGGTGCGGGCTCACTACGCCCGGCACGCCGGCAGCCCTATACTTCGGCAGCCATACACGGCGTCCCCGCCTGATGTGCATAGCCAGCTGAATCTTCCCATGCTCCAGCGACAACAACCATTCATGCCGTACCAGCAGCAGGAGTTTCCTGCCATGGCGGTGGTGGCCATGAATAACTACAATATTCCTCCCATGGTCCACCAGCCGTACTACAATATTCCTCCGGTGGTCCAGCAGCCGTACTACAATATTCCTCCCATGGTGCAGCAGCCGTACTTCAGGCAAGAATTCTCCCCTGATTTCAGGCGAGAATTCTCCCCTGATTTCAGGCAAGAATTCCTCCCTGATGTGACGAGGCAGCCCCTGATGGTGCAGCGGCCGTACTCGCCGTACTTCAGGCGAGAATTCTCCCCTGATTTCAGGCGAGAATTCCTCCCTGATGTGACGAGGCAGCCCCCGACGGGCATTGACCATGTGCTCCAGGAGCAGCAGTACATGGCCATGGCGCACCATCAGCCATACTTCCCACAGCAGCAGTACATGGCGCGCCACCAGCCCCACTTCCCTGCTGCACAGGCTGCTAGTGCTCATGGTCAGGGATCAAACGCTGCTAAGCGTCGACCGCTGAACAGGAGTATCGATACGGACAACATCAATGTGCGTATTAGCGAGCCAAGTAAGAAGAGCAGGACTATCCGCGAGCACGAGCCATATCAAAATAAGACCATATATGATTATTTCTGATGATAGACACCAGGAGCATTGGTATGGTTCCCAGAGACCCCCTTTGATTAAGAGAAGCCAAGTGAAGACCTTTACACCCTTTGATTAAGAGAAGCCAAGTGAAGACCTTTGCAGCCGGATGCGCAAACTAGTCCAAAGGCGCCACCCGCGTGGGCAACATTTGCAAGGCCTTATTACTGAGAAAGGAATCACAAAGACATGACACAACCTACATAATGCTGTTGTCTTGTGACGGTAGGCAGCGGCGATGGATCACTATGGAGCAATGCAAGCACCGACGGAGGAGTGATGCCGGTGACATGCTCTTTTGCTTGTGAGCCATGGAGGCACGCCGTGTGGGGAAGATGCCGGGGTATGTTTTTCGCGGTGTCACAGGGATGGTTGGGTGAGAGGGATGACCCAGTCGCATCTCATTCTAGCATACACATGCTGCGAATTGATGACTTTGTAGGCTGCCGGTCAATGTCTCACATCGCTCGATTGACGCCTAGCATCGGTCAAACATGAATCACATGCCTAGCCTTGAGAATAATGCTATCCTCTCCATAAGCATTATCATTATATGTTGACATATTTTTTTAGTTCAACACAACTAAATGGTGTCATTTTGTGACCATTTTCCTTTTGACATGTTTTTCAT
Source organism: Triticum aestivum (assembly GCF_018294505.1). NCBI lineage: Eukaryota > Viridiplantae > Streptophyta > Magnoliopsida > Poales > Poaceae > Triticum > Triticum aestivum. Next base: position 26,369,603 of record NC_057795.1, on the reverse strand, counting down.
CATATTATTATTTTCACTATTAAAAAAGTAATTTTATATAATTGTAAACTGTCATCATAGATGATTCCCTGAGCTCATTAGAGTGAGGTAATAGGGTTGCAAAAAATTTCGTTGGCACTAAAAAAAACCATATGTTTTAAATGGCAAACATTCTGTAGAAGTTTGTCGACCATTTGTGGATAGAGGTTTAAATTGCACTACCCTTTCATGTATTGTTATTACAAAGGGTTGTTTCAACTGGGATCTACTCGAGTACTGCTTCATCAAAGGTGATTAGAGCGGTGATTGGGGATGTGACGAGTTTGCGAAGAGGGGATACGTTTGTGGAGAGAGAAAACTACCTTCATATGCACCATCCTGGGCCTATCTGATAGCATTATTCCCTTGCCGCAGTTTGACTGTGAGATACATCTCTGCTACCTGCTAGATCAGCCACTGATGTGTCATTCATCATCAATGTACAAATGTTCTTAGCGCACCGAGCAATGCATGCGGCTCACTCACCAGTCTCCAAAGCTGAGCTTCTTCCTCCATGGTTGAGGCAAATACATTATACGTCACACCCACAACTTTTACACTTATGTTTTATTTTATATACAATAATGCCTTGCCTAGAGATGAACAACTTGAAGACTCCGTAGTTGAATGCTTCTGATCCCCTTTGCTGCCGCAGATTTGTTTGCACCAGACTGGCTGAAATGTATGTGTGTCAAAATGTTATGTGACGTTGTGTTGGTAGATGCAGTATATTTTGGCTTGTGCTAAAATGTACAAATGTCTAGAGTTAATAGAAAAGGTACATTCCCCCGCAAAAAAAAAGATAAACAGAAGGTGTATTGACATCTTGGTCGAAGAGAAAATTTCAAGATGAATGTGGTAACCGAGGGTTTCACGCTGTTAAGACAGAAATTCCCATGTGTTATTGCTGAATTAGAGAGAGAAGGTTCATGCATAAAATAGTACAGGAGACATCTTTGCGTTTTACAGTTTCAAACATTCAAAGATAGGCATGGTGTTCGGATAATTTGTACTTTTGGCGAGTATCATATTTATTTGCAGCATTGCGAAGTTTTTAGCCTTCTTCTAAAAATAGAGACTCCCAAATCTAAAACAAACTCTCCTGGCCGTGTGAACAACACCTCTGCTTTCTGATGAAGTAGGGACAATGGTTCAGAGGTGCATGGGAGTGTGGGGCCTTTCCGATGGCGATGCCATGCTTGTAGATCAACCCGAGCGCGTTGTGTGGTGGAGATCCTCGATCAGCGGGGATCACCGATCAGAGGTGCAGGGGCGTTGTCCTCCCATCGCCATCACGCGGCCGGTGGCCTTCAGCAGGCATGGAGACAACGATGTCATAGATTTGGTACGTACGCAGCGAGGAAGCATCATGGACAAAGCCTTCATTCTTCGGTAGGTCATGCTAGCAACAACATGGATAGATGCTCCAATAGGAGATATGTTGCTGCCTACCGGCAACGTGAATGAAGGTGACGATCAGGCTTGCATATGCTTGGAATGAATTGAGCAAAAGAGAAGGAAAACTGATGGTGGCGGCATGAATTTGTTTTCTAGCTTGAGAGAGAAATCGATTTGTTTTCCATGGAGGAGGAAGAGAGAAAGTAGAGATTTCCATGCCGTAATTTTAGATTGATTTTTTTTTTTACTAGAAGAGGATGGGATGCTGGAGCAGAATTGTGGGCTTTATATCTTAAGGCTTCTTGGTTATAGCATTTGATTTCCTGTAGTCGTGGAAAGGATGGAGCTTTTAAGCAAAGAATCCAATTGATCTTGCGGCCTCTCTTGCCGTTGGACGGAAACATGATGTGCCGTGAACCCTCTGCTGGATGTCTCTTCTTGCACCGTTGCTCGCATCACCCGTCATTGTTGCCGGACAGGGAACGACAGACTCAATTCCTGACCAGATCAATGCTGCCCCCATACCCAGTTGTCATGGCCACTCTCCCATGGTAGATGATCACAATGCTCGCTGGACGCCGCTTCTTCTCACAACATCCCATGGCAAGATGTAAAAAGTAAGCTGTCAGCAGCATCGTTCAATTTCTAAAGCAATCTTGAATCTTCCTCTCCCTGAACAGTTGTTGTGTTGCTGTTGGTGTTTACACCTTTAGTGTGTTAGACGAAATTCCAAACCATGATGGTATATAAATAGGGCACCACAACCGTCCTATCCACTTTGCATACATAGCTATGTACAGTTCACATTGTTGTTAATAATGTTTCTCCTTTTGTTTATAATTTAATATATAACAGTAGGAGCCTCTCCTGCTGTTTTTACTGGTCCAAAAAATGTTTCTCTTTTAAAATTAAGCTTGGTCACTCATGCAACCAGTAGTAGTAACCAGATTGCTTATTAGAAAGGACATCATAGTCCTTAGTGATTCTTCTGGTAGTTTGGTCAGCTAGAAATAACGTCCTGGCTATAGGTGCGTACATATGCATGTTTCCGAGTTGCACACACTAACATGGAAAGATAATACTCACCCTCTCGATCTGCGGAAAAGATGACACAATAAAATGGTGGATGGGATGCGTCGAGAATTAATTCATGATGTATGTAGTGATGGAAAATCTACAATGCTTCCCTTTTTATGTGTCCCACCTTAATTAGCATATCTATGTACTGTCTCTCGCATGAATCAATGATAAAAAAAGTTCTTAGTTTCATGACAACTTCAATTCATTTACTGTCCCTAGGTCAGCCCACTACTCGGTGCATTCAGCAATATACAGTTCACTTCATAATCAAGCATGTCACTCCTATTTAATTTAAGCTTGGTCTTTATGTATGCAACTGGTACCATGCTATTTACTTAGAGAGGGAAACTTAGTCTTTTTGTAATTAATGTGGTAGTCAAGTCCATCGAATACCATATTTTACAAATGCACACATAATGTTTAAGGTGTGTATATACAAAGATGGCAACATAATATACATGCTGTGGCCGGTAAAAATGTCAAATATTCATTGGTGACGGTATATATATTTATACTCGATTATTCCGTCCTTTTAGTATGTGGTGGAAAAGTAGCAATGCTTCAGTATCTTGGTGGTACCTTTTCTTTTATGTTAACTAGCATATCTCCCATGATTGGTCCAACATGATTCAGTGAGATACAAGAAATAAAACTATTTCACTGGAGATGCTCGACCACTGTAGTTTACCCGAGAGACAAAACTATTTCAGTGAATAAAATTATTGATGGTCATGAAGAAAACTTCTAATCAAAGTTAGTTTGTTATGTGAGTCCATTCAGTTTTTTGGTTGCATTCAATATTAAACTTGCTACACCTTTTCCATTGTCAACTATCATCTACTAATCACCCAAGCTAAGATAACTCCCATAGTAAAATCTCAACCATTTATTTGATCAGGCTGATTTTAACTATGGTATAAGATATCTTTAGCAAAGTGTAGACACAGAATAAATGAGTTGTGCACATGGGAAGAAATTGCAAGTGTTAATAGCTGGTCTAATGATATTCCTATATTTTGTTCCAGTTGTGTAAAATATAATTGTGGTTACAAAAGATGAAGATATATCTCAATCTTATAGCCACTGAAACTTTTACTGGCGGCAACCGGATGAAGGAAACAAACTGTGTTGATGCATGGTTTTGGATAAGTAACAAGAAAAAATCATACATCATGCAAGTTGAAGATGATGGAACTTGCACTCAGACGCAACATGTTTAACCACGAAAGCAAGTTCATAAGATAGATCAGTACTTAGAAAGGAGGTTTACACTGATGCTGTCGTGTGTTTTATGTAACTGAAATTGGGCTGCATGTGACAATTTTATTGGTCATCCTGTTATGTTTACTCAATTTAGGATAGTCAAGTCTTGGTTCTTTGTTTTTTCGTTAACAATTGTGGGTTGACAAAACATGTTCAAATGTTTTATGCTACATTTCAATGACATTTTCAATCTAGGCTGTCGTGCTTGAGGTGGTGTATTTTCTTAATCAATAGTGTTCTTATATGACCCTTTGCTGTCCATGAGAAGCGCGGCCATAGATACATGATAGCTATTCCTTAGCCATCCAGTGGTTGGTGGTCGTTCAATAATAATTTCGAAGGTCAAGCGTAACTGCATTAGTAAGTATAAGGTACAATAGTAATATAAATTTATGCGCGACAGTTTTTGTTCACCATGGTGCTGTCTAGCTAAGAATATTTCATAATTAACTAATGATTTCTTTTGTGGGTTCTTCTTTGTTGTTTTTAATTTCTACCCTAGGAGATGTCATGATATTTTGTCATTTCGATTGCACCATATATTTTGGAAAAAAACAAGAATATCAATTTTATCTGGATCAGCTAATGATGTTTTGTTACTTCAGCTGTGTGACAGAATGTCGTTTTTTTTCAGGTTGCACAACTAATGATAAATAAGTATTTCATCAAAGTCAGGTTTGTCCTGTATTAGTAAATCAGTATTTCCTTCCTCTTGCTGTCAGTTTGTTCTCCGCATCAGATAATTATGTAACAAATTTTATATTGATTATGTGAACCAAGCATATCTTGGACTATGCATCTATGTAAAATCCCATCTTGCTATTTCTTCATATTTTGTAAAGTATACATTTTGCATGCATTAGACTAACCACCAAATTCCTCAATTTATGTATAAACATTGATATCTGAGTTTATTTTCTTCCTTCCTAAGTCTAACATATATTTATAAGATAATTCATTTCTGATTAATGCACACATCTATATATGCTTCCTTGATGATCTCCTTCTATGTTAGCTATCCATGCAAGATGTAATCTATCAGCTGTAAGTAAAAGCCAGTTTATGTCATTTATATTTTCCATCGGCCCGTCATATGAGTCCAAGTTGATTACTACTGCTTTTCCCTTAATATGTTTATTACATGCATATAAGGTATGTACTTCTTTAACAACACAAGAACTCAAATATTGTTTACAATAAAAAGCATGTCATGACTTGAGAGGCGACTATCTGAAGTTGAGTCCAGAGGCGATGACAAGTACCGGGCAAGTACGCCTCCGGATGCCTCTACATACAATGTCTCCTGGTGTAAGTAATCATCATGCAGATATGGTTCATGCATGTGCTAAAACAGGTTTTTATCTTTTACTACATGCACTTTAATTTTTTGGTATACGATACGATCTCTTACCGGTTCCATGATAAATGAGCTGTGGATTCTACTGATTGTTTGCAAGTGTGGTGGTGTTGATAATTTCCAGCATATATAGCATCTTTATGTTCTCTTTGTGGTCTTCTAAATAGAATAAAATAACACCTAAAAATATCATGAAACGCTGAAAATCACATACTAATAACAATCTGAGTGCATCAGGAGTGACAAATTGATACAGATAAGAGCAAAAATTCTCCACGTCAATCATGAAAGAAAACTTCTAGCAGTTTTATGATTAGAAAATTAACTTATATTTGATTAATCTATCCCTCTTAAGGCAACAAAATAATATACAATAACCCTTCTGATGTTCTATGTGCATAGAATATGACATGTTATTGACAGAGCGCCTTGCATAGTTCTGCTATTTTATACACATGTTTTAATCAAATGAAACTGAATGCTCTTCTTGGTTGTATATTAATGGATACTCCATCTGGAAAGAAATATAAGATTATTTAGATCACTACTTTAGCGGTCTAAATGATCCTATTTTTTTTACAAAGGGAGTACTAATCTGCAAATGTACGATTATTATTTCTCCATATTTTAAGACCAAACTAACTCTGACAAACTCCATATACTTATAGGTTACGAGTAGATAAAACATGCAGGATATGCATACACTATGACAAAATTGATTATCAGACATAATGTGCATACACAATATAATCACAAATTGGACGGAGGCGTGAAATTCCATGCATATGCCAAATTTAAAAAATTGTTTACATGGATATAAAATATTATTCCTTATGATCTTTCTAATTCATACAATATCTCCCTTCCCTCAAATATTAATAGTGCTAGCCCGTGCAGTTGCACATGTTAATCTTAATACAAATGAGACGTTCAATTCGGTGAGCATTTTTAGGGAGAAAATGTCATGTTGATGGCGTAGATGATTACTTAAAAAATCAATTGTAAATTTTCATCTATGCGTGTAACTTTTTACTATAAACATTTTTATTCTTAATACAACTACTCTTACTCAGTAAGAAATCCTCTATCAAACTAGAAATCATATCTAGTATAGAAATTTAGGAACTACAAAAGAAATAAATCCCCGATACGCCTTTTCTAAAATCATATCTAGTATAGTGTTACCCTTTGTAGTAGGAAAGGCATTGGTGTATTTGAACCGAAGAATATGTTGAATTTTGAAGGTGTTATATCGTCTGGTGCGATCCATGACATTGTAGATTCGGCTATGGACCCAAAAATCTTTGCCTTGAAGACTGGCAAGGGGGCTGCAACCATCGCTTATTTTGCAGGGAATATCTCGTCATCGATGATAAACGAGGCGTCCATCTAATATGCCTAGTCAAGTAAGTAGCCGAGATGGTTCCTGGTGTTGGAACACGACAAAGTGGGAGGGGTATAACGCCTGATGATGGCGGTGCATATGAATGTGATGTGCCCATCAATAACATAGTTATCCTCAAGGACCGTTCTGGCCACAAACGGATTCCCCAATCGTCATGGTATCTAGGGTCGCCCATGATGAACTCTTTAAGATTAGTCTTGACTCGTATTTCTGATGGTTTGTCATCTCTATCCTTTATGAAGGCGACAAAGTTGGCTCGTATGTTTCTGGAGTCTTTCTTGTGCACAAGGTAGATAGAAACATAATTTGACATGTCATCCTTGGAGTACCCTGCCGGTCCCCGCGGGTAATGTCGGCCCTCCACAAGTTTTTGACGACAGAGAGGACCTAAGAAGAGACGTCGATGCTAAGGTGCTTGAGTTGCTCATAATCTACCCTGATGCGGAGGGAAGCAGAATCCACCAAAGTGGCCGTTGTCGATGCCGGAAGTGCTGTGATTCTTGTGTGTCCTTTACCCATGGTACTATAATCAAACAACAGTTAAGTACACCAGTTCTCAAACTGGAAGATAAAAGAAACGTTTACACACTAGACGATGCAAATGAGAGGCAATCCACTAGTTGGCTGCTGGCTAGCCGCTGGAGGTAGAGGCGGGGACGTTTGGTGGTGAGGTTGCTCTCCTTGCCGAAGCCATTGTAGATCAGGTGTGTTCGCCTCTTGTGCTCTACTCTCTTTGGCTTGCTCCTTGGTGGCTAGGGTTCGATTATAGTCGTCCGCAATCGTAGTTCTCTTGTTCTCCAGGGTCCTATTGTGCTGTTTGTTGTTTATTACTATTCAATAATTATCGTTCAGAATTCTTGGGTATGTTCCCATGTATATCTCTCACAAGGAAAAAAAATAGTGTGCCATGACAAAACAGTAAGCCCTTAAAATTTACTATAGCGAAGGTATATCATACTATAGCGAATGACTGTACACTGATTTCATTAAGCAAGACATTCCTCAGAATGCTATAGCGTGCCATTAGCGGAGCGAACTATTTTTTCAGCGATCTCTTGTAATCTACCATATATACGAGATAAGAGGAACATCACATGTGTGGTGAATTTCCCAAGAGTAGTTTTCCCATACTTATACGAACGCCCCAGGCCTACCAAAAGTTCAGAACTAGTTTAAGATTTATACATGTAGGTTTGGTATTTTGAGCCTTCCATTGCAACCTAAGCTCCCAGGGCAACCATCCATGTACGGGGAGCGTTGAGCGAGTGACCTGTGGCAACTCTCGCGGCGGGGAGGGGGAGGTGAGTGCGTGGACATGTCTTCCGTATTTCTATCTGTTCTTTTATGATTTCACTAGACCATAGAGGCATGCGTTGCCACACCAATCCATTTTAAGAAAAGAAATAATAGAAGTATATGCCAAATGAAGACGGCAATTACATCATATTTATAGTAGTTACAATAAATAACACATATCATGATCTTTTCTGTCATCAAATGAAAATAATGACTTAAAAAGGACCGACATTGTGAAGTCAAGAAAATTCTTCCATTTTATTGACAAGACATATAATCTTGTTATTGTGCATGATCAAAAAGTACAAAAAAATGTGAGAGGCCTTTGTTATTTATGACAAAAAGATATGTTTGATGTAACTCCTAGGAACTAAAATTGAGGCAATAAATTGACCATGGACCACTTTCAAGGAATTTATAGAAAGCATAGAATAACAATTTACCAGCTAACAACAGACATTTTATTCGAGAAATGATAATGAACTCCTAAGATGCTTTTTCGCAAAGAAATCATAATGAACTCCTAAGATTATTTTTCTCAAACAAAACCTACTATCATAGGGAAGCATCAATTTATCAGAAAAATATAATCCAGAAGGTGATGCACATGGAAGGAGAACAACCACTTGAAACGGAGAAGCATAAATGATCTCTCGTGATAAAAATAATGGAGGGTGCGTATCTCACCTGTGTTTAGTGGGAATTGCAGCTGGTTTCCTTGAAAATTTGGGTTATTTACGTGTTCAGTTCGATAGGTACAGAGATGACAGAAAAATTGTCCTTCTCTCAGCATTCTTCAATAATTTTAGCAGTTGTCAGTGTCAAATTTGTTAATCTACATACAAAAAGAATGAAGAATGACTGAAAATCTGCAATAAATAATTGTGGCTGAAATTATATTAATGAATAGCTACTGCTATTGTTTACAACCAGTTGCTCACTTAACTGTACTATGAAAGCCAAACTGAGATTGCACACGATGTACACATTTATTAGTTACTTCTTACAAGTTAGAAAATAGGCAACAGAAAATAAAGATACAACAGCCAGCTTAGTCTTTGCAGGTTACATGGAGAACATGAGATAAACAGCTTATTCTATCTCTTTTCCCAACCAAATTGTCACAAAACTATGAATATTACTTTGGAATAAAAATCCCTTACCAAGAATCCCTTAACAGTGATACAATGACGCAAACATATGTTTTCATCAGACACCGGAATTGTACCAGCAAATGTATGCATTCTGGTTCCTCATTTTGAACCAATCTTTGTACATGTTGTAGCTCCAAATCATGGACACCTGAGATAGGCAGTCTGAACAACAGGTGTTCACTAGTTAATTTTGCTCTATGTAAGTTGATTAACAGAAAATAACTGAGTCAGGAAAAATATGCAAGCTCATATCATAGTTTCTTGCAAGGAAAACAAAATAAAATGTCAGGCAGACCCAATGGATGTAGAACGGTACATTTGATATGACGTGCAAAACTGGATCTGATATGCGGGCACTGCCGTTAATGCGAAGGTGAGAAGATATCCTGCAGCCTCCCCTCTGTACGCAAGGTGACTTTCTCTGCAGGACTGCCCTTTCTCGCTAGGTTTTTGCGAGATGGTACAGACGAACTACATGTCGCCTATTCCATTGGTCCCATTGTGTAATCTTTGTAGAGAGAAGAAGAAAGAAAAGTGGAGAAGTTAGTCAGAGGTTACGTCTGTAAATTATGCCGGTGTTCGGGGCGCATGAGAAGCGTCCCATCCCGGTGCAGAGAGTACCAGTTGTGGAGGCGCTGCTGCCCTCGGCGGCGTGGATGCGAAGGAGGGACGAGCGACGCCGCAGGGGAGGCAAGGCATTCCTCACGTCGGGCTACTTTAGTTAAAGACTAGGCATACGCGGTATGCCCGTGTCGCCATGGGAGTCAACAAATTTTTTAAAATGCAAAACGTGGACCATATGGAACAACTCTTATGCAAATCAAAAAGGGAAAATAATATTATGTTTTGGTTACAAAGCATATAATTTCTGAGAACTTTGTCATAAAACATATTAAGACAAATTGAGTATTACCTGAATGACCATTGGTTCAAATAGATGAGCACACTTGCAGATTAAGACAAATTGAGTATCGCTAACTAATCTAAAATTATCCTTTAAGTGATTACAGATTTAAGGTATTTTAATATTTTAATTTCTCAGGCAGCCACTGATTCTGTTCCAGGTCTTTCTCTCCACATTGCCTATTGCACAGCTAGTCACCACCGCTCCCTAATTCCTCGATGGCATCACTGCCATTGCTAAGGGCCTCCCGTGAAGAGAGATGGGAGGAGTCATGATGACAGAGCTTGCCTTCACCTGCACAACGGCTGTGTGATATCACGTATGCTTCGGTCATGTGTAAGTTTTCATATGATAAAGTAAATTGCAACCTATGTGAAGCATCATAGAGAATCGGAAAGCCATATCATACTAACTTTGAAATGTTTTTTTTTCTAGAAAATGGAAATCCGATTTCCCCCAACTTCATGGCTAGGAAAATCCAGACAGACAATCATCTCATAACTATTTCTCAGAAAATAAAATAAAAGCATAGTTCATGTCAAGATATTGGTCAATGAGGAGGGGATGGCAAAGGACAATCGAAACGTTTAGAGGTCCAATAGGGAACCTTTCGTATTTTTTAGACCTGTTACACCACTTTGGATATTTCTGATGTTAAATTTTAGATTTATTTCCTGCAGTCTTCCCACCTTCTAATCTTGAGCATGAACCTCACTGCAACAACAATTGAACTTGTCAGCTAGTCAGTAATAAAATTCTCTTGGACTAATTGCCTACAATCATTGTTTTCTCGTTTATCATTGGGTTTCAGTAATTGAAAAATTATAGCACAAGTCAACCATGAAAATCCAGGAGTGCAGGTATCATAATGAATTTAATCAAGTGCGTTATTTTTATGCATATCAGCATAGAATATACATGTACTGTTTTGGCTGCAAAGACCACAAATGGAAATTTACAAGAAACATGGTAATGATAGTATTAACATATCAATCTGAAATTAAAACTTCATAATGTATCAAGTGCATCAAATAGTGATCCATCATTGACCATTGGCTGAACGTGCATTCTAATCATAATGGATATTCAAGTATCGACAACATCAGGACATGATTTTGATCTACTCAAACGCTAGCGGCATCTTAAAAAAAACCAAGAGCATCTCCAGCCATTAGCCCCCAGGGGCTTCAGATAGCGTCGCCTGAGGGCGAACCGGCGATAATTTCGGCGTGGGGCCGATCGGGTTCCAGCCAACGGCCTCAGGTCGCTCCCAGACGCCGTTTTTGAAACATAAAATCGGCCAAACACGACACAATTTCATCCAAACTAGGCCATTTTATTGATATTTGTACAAAAACTTAAAAACACAAATTAGAACACAAACTAAAAACGGCAACTACGCCCAGCCACCGCCGCCTCCCGCCTTCTACATGCCGAGGAGCCTATAGAACCGGGTGTAGTCGTCGCCGTCATCGCCGTCATCATCGCCGCTGTGCTAAGTGCCGCCGCCGTCCTTGCGGCACCCCTGACCAGCGTCGCCGATGCGCGCGGCAGGGGGGGGGGGGGTCGGCCCGGGCGCTTCCTCGTCGTCACTGTCAAGGATGACGACACCCCCCTCCTCGCGTCCGCGGCACCGAGCGGCGATCTCCTTGAAGGCCAGGCGCTCGCGCTCCATCTGCTCGCGAACGTAGTCTTCCTTCGCCCACTTGAGGGCGGTCTCGTCATTGGCGGCCATGGCCTCGTGCTCCTTCTTCACGAGGAGCAAACCCGGCTCGGTCTTCGGCCTGACGAGGCGGTAGGAAGAAGGAGAGGGGTGGCGGCCCTCGTTGATGACGAGGGTGCCACCGCGGGTGCGGCGCCCAAGTGGCATCTCTTGCGGCTCCGGCTTGACGGGCTGGAGCGCCGGTGAGCCGGAGGAAAGAGAGCCAGAGCCCGACAAAGACGACGTCGTTGTCTCCATGCGCCTCGGCGTCCAGGAGCTACCGCGGCGGCGAGAGAAGGAGGGTACTCCAAGCGCGGCGTGTTGCCGGCCTCGATGTACTCGAGGACGGCCTCGAGGGTGCGGCCTGGGATGCCCCACCATCGGCGCCGCCCCTCGGAGTTGAGGCGGCTGCGGGGCTCGATGCCGTTGGTAGCGGCGATCTGCTCCTCGTGGCGCTGCTTGACGTACGCCGTCCACACCGCGTTGCTGTCGCCGGCGAACCTCGGCTGGTTCCGCTGCTGCTCCGGCAGCGTAGGCCGGATGCGCGCGATTTCGGTGCGCCGAGCAGCTCAGGTGGGCGCGGGCGGCACCGGGACGCTGAGCCTCTAGGCGCCTGACACCCGAATGTCCGGGGGCGCCGGGTAGTCAGCCTCGTCGAGGTGGCACGCCTCATCCTCGAGAAGATGGCGACAGCCGAAGACGTTCGCCGCCGAGCCGTCGCCCGGGAAGCGCTCGGCCATTGCCATCGGCGGGGAGAGAGTGGGAGAGAGGGGCCTTGGTGGCAAGAGCTTTTATAGCCGCGGATGGCTTTTATAGCCGCGGATGGGCGGTGGGAGAGCTGCCGCCATGTGCCGCGTGGCGGGACCAGGCGGGACGCACTTCGCCACGCCTTCACTGCGCTGCTCGTGAACCATCAATGGAAGGCTGACAGGCGCGGCAGCGTTGGCATTGATTCTCGCGGGAACCGAGGCGATGAGGAAGACGAAGGCGGCGAGTCGCTGACTTGCCGAACCAACTCCTTTTCGTGCCAAAAAAGTTTCCCCCGGTGCCCCCAGCACGCCGAGGGTGGCCTGCGTCCACCGGCGCCAAATTAGGCCCTTACCGGCGAAAATTGGGCTTTTGGGGGCGCTGGGCCGAATTTTCTGCGCCGGCGACGAAAAAGGGCCTTGGAGGGGGGGGGGGGGAGCATGTTGGCGGTGCGGCTGGAGATGCTCTAATACCATGCCATTCCAGTTCTACTTATTTTCTTTGCATCAGAGAACAGCATCTGTTATTTGCTGGTCTGTCTAAAAATTAGTAACTAAACTTTCGTTCTAGTAATTTATGTCCTTTTTGACTACATCTACTTAATGATTTTCCATATTCTCTTTCTCCTTGTTGTAAATTCAAATCTACAAAGAAGATGACAGTTACTATGATACTGCATGTTGCTACCTTCAAAGTTAAGCTTTGCTTAAAAATTAGCTTTGGCTTATTTTTCATGGAAGTTGCATCATTATGAAAGTTAGATAAGTTAGGTGTTGCTGTTACATAGATGTAGGTGTTGCTGTTAAGCACAAAAAGAAGTAACATAGAGACACATAGAAAATTGGAGAATTATGTGAATGATTGGCTGAAGAACAAGCTATAGTATAGTGCATCTCATGTGAATTTCCACATTGCCAACGCTGAAATAAGTCTTATCCATGTATTGCAGACAATTAAATCTCATCCATGATATAGAAACAAATTTCAAAATATAAAGATCCATCCGTGATGACAAGTAACATCCACACAAAAAATGTTTTTCAATGAAATCACCTCCACTGGCAAAACTACAAAATGAAATTCGATGCATCTTCATTGAATCATTTATGCTTATTTTCACTCATGATCTGTCACGACCGGTTTTCCGGGTAATAAATTTTCAGAAAAGACCGTCGTGCTCATCAGCCCCAGGATTACTGTTAGCTGATGAGGCTCCAACTTGATACAGAAATTCCAAGCAGAAAACAAAATATGTAGTACAAGGCCATTCTGGCCTGTGAGTACAACAAATGGTTTCTAGTGGTTGATGGCGGAAGCGGATTGTGAAACATCAGTGTCTATGGGACTCCATTTCCCACGGGAACAGCTGACCAGGTAAACTCCTATCTTTGCGAGGCTGCTATCTCCATTACTTAGGTGCCGGGGCTGTCATCGCGTCGCTCCTCTTCGTGCAAGAAAATCTGGCCAAGACAATAGCCAGGGACAAGCCAGTGAGTACTTTGAATGTACTCGCAAACATTATGAACACAGGTATAATATAACAATGATGTGCTGAAAATATTTTATGCTCATGACGTCAGTCACAAAAGATAAATGAAACTCTGATGCGTGCAGGCAGTTATTTATAAAAATGCAATAACATGGTAGTATTAAAATTTATGAAATAAATAACAAGCAATGCCACCGTCGGGCGTCTTAGCGACACCACATAAAGGGCTTTAAAAGAAATGCCACAGTCGGGCGTCTGAGCGACACCACATAAAGGGCTTTAAAAGAAATGCTACAGTCGGGCGTCTGAGCGACACCACATAAAGGGCTTTAAAAGAAATGCCACAGTCGGGCGTCTGAGCGACACCACATAAAGGGCTTTAAAAGAAATGCCACAGTCGGGCGTCTGAGCGACACCACATAAAGGGCTTTAAAAGAAATGCCACAGGCGGGCGTCTGAGCGACACCACATAAAGGGCTTTAAAAGAAATGCCACAGTCGGGCGTCGGAGCGACACCACATAAAGGGCTTTAAAAGAAATGCCACAGTCGGGCGTCTGAGCGACACCACATAAAGGGCTTTAAAAGAAATGCCACAGTCGGGCGTCTGAGCGACACCACATAAAGGGCTTTAAAATAAACAATCATAGTGAATATCCCGGAGGTAGAACCATCCCAGAGATACTCGATAATAACAATAATATCACGGGTTAGTCAACAACAATAATAATCATAGTTATCACAAGTCACAAGTAGTAATTCCATTTCTGGTTAACAGTTTCACCTCCGAAGACCGACACTAAGACCGACACCTGACCCATCCCAGACTGTAATCCTTAACCATGGACACGGCTATTTGAATAGGTTTATTCTCTGCAGAGGGTGTACTCTTTACCCACGAGTAACGGATTTCTTTAGTCCATCGGGACTAATTCCGTCTATGGTCTTTTTGTTGAAAACACACCTAACTTGCACACACCAGCTTAACTCACACGTGTCTGGAATCACCCACGACACCTGTTAAGCAAACTCTAAGTGGGGAGGCTACAACCTCGCGTAGCATGGGATCAAATTTATATCGCGCGCTCTAAGGGGTGGCCTCCCCTCTCGGTCCCAACCGGAAACACCCATGCCCCCGGAGCAGGTGGCCTGCCTACCAGCTACAACCGGTATCTTCCACCATGGCCTCTCTGTACGGTGTGTGCTAGAAAGAGGTTGACAACTTACTGAACCGTACTCTACTTGCTGTAGAGACGAGTGGTAGTACGAAACAAGTATGGGGGTTACTGGCACAAGACTCGATCTACGGTCGACTCAGGAGGTTTAAGTATTCCCTGCATGATTAGCATGACGAATATATTTCAACCAACAGAGTCACCGCTCATATCACCTTGCCATGCCATACCAGACATAACCGTCCCGACGGAGACCGGCGACAAACTCATGCCTACCCAAGGCAGAGGTTTTCCCGGGTTCCTGCCGGTATGCATGCAAGGCACATGAGGGTGATTATCATCACAAGTGAGTCCATTTCCAACAGCATGGAAATCAATAACATGCACCCATTCATATGATCATATCACATGAAATAACAAGTTTCTCCAAAGTAAGGTGATGTTATGAACGTGTCATCGAACACACAAAAATATTATGCCGGGGTTCAGAATGCTTGCCTTCAATGTGTGGAAAGGCAGGGTGCACTCCAAAACTTGAAACATTTCTCCTCTCTTCAAAAATCCTATTTTAGCAATATAAAAGAATTAACACACAAAATAAAAATGGCACCAAAAGTTGTTCTGAAATTTTTTCAAATAAATCTTAAAATAAACTAGGTGAAATTTGAGAGAGGTAGGAAAAAGAATCATTTCATTTGGAGTTGTATTTAAAAAGTTATAGCCATTCAAAGTTCTGGTCAAAATCTGTTTTTAAGAAAATCAGGAAAAGGAAAACGTTTCAGACGAGATTACGCTTTCGGTGCAGAGAAAACGTATTTGCGCCCTTTACGCCTCCACTTAACCACGTGGACCGGCGCTGGGTCTCTGACGGTGGGCCCGCCTGGCCCACTGGTCAGGTTTGACCAGTCGCCCGCGTCGTCTCTCTCCTCTGCCCGAGTGGAGCGGGGCTCCGGCGATCATCGCCGGCGAACGGTGGCTCCGTTCAGAAAGCTGAGGCCACCAGCGGATTCAGGGGGCCGAGGTGGTCACTCCGGTAGTCGTAGGGTCGTCGGAGGTGGAGGAAATCGCCGGCGGCGAGCTCCGTGGCGGAGGGAAGCTTCGGTGGTAAAGTGGTTTTGAGGCGGCGGTGGTTCCCGATCAAAATCGAGTAGGGGGAAGGGTTCACGGGAGGATGAGGAAGCTCTTGGTGGAGAGAACGGAGAGGGGGAGGCCCTGGTGGTGCCGAATTGGCCAGGGCAGTGGTGGCGGCCGCAGTTGCCGGAGGTGGGGAAGAAGACCTCCCCGGGTCGATTGGCTGCCATAGGAGAACTAGGGGAGCATTCTAAGGTTGCCTGTGTGCTCGGGGAAGCTCGGGGGCCTCCTTTTATAGCTCGTCGAGGTCGGTTCCGCGGCGGCCGGATAAGCTCTCCGGCGAACCGCCTCTCTGTAGCTTGCAGGGCAACGTGGCGTGGCTGGGGATGACGGCAGGAGCTAACGGACGAGTGGGCACTGCTCCAAGGGCGAGCTGGCGAGCGGAGGTGGCTTTGGCGGCGCCGACCGTGGCAGAGGCGCGCTGCGGATGCCGGTGTGCCGCCAAAAATGCCCTGGCGGCGGCGCTGTAGCGTGCCAGGGTGGCTTGGCGCGATGCTGCGAGGTGGGGAGTGCGTGGCGAGGTGCTGCCGTGTGGGCCAAAGCCAGGGGGGCCAGCGTATCGGCTCGGGCGCGGCATCGTGCAATACGCGCGCTCTGGGCGCGTCCAGTGCACGCACGGGAGATGCTCGACACAATGCCGCGGCATGCTACAGGTCGTAGGTGAGGTTGGGGTTTACCAGATCGAGGTTAGGAGCAACTGGGAGTCTAGTGAACATGCTAGTTTGATCAGAGGTGCAAGCTCACAGTGCAATGCCAAAACTCATGTCAAAACTGGTCATGCTCTCCAGGTGTTTGACAAAATGCCACAGGCACCTAGGCTCTTCTTGGAGGGGCCAAATTCTCCAGATCAGGGTCTCCTTAGATGCAAGAGAGAGTGGTGAGGTTAGTTTGTGAAAAGCACAAACTTGTTAGTGCAAGTTTTGCAAAACTACATTTCTGGACAGGAAATAAATGACATTATTTCATGAACCAAAAATGATCCAAAGGGTGCGTGCTCCTGGACTTAAGGGTTTTGTAGGGCTATCTACAAGTAGGAGAAAACACAAGATCATTGGAGCAAAAATAAATAGGGTTGCAGTAGAAATCACAGGGCTGGACCAGAATGAAAATGAGGTTGATTCACTCAAATTTTTCAAAGAACATAAATAGTTTTTTGCACAAAGTGGAATAATATGCTCCTACTGACCTCCCCTAATTTTGGTAGAAGTTTTAAAGAAATATTTAAATAGGTTGTAGTTCAAATATGTCCATTTAACCTTGAAAAACCATTTTCAAGAAAGTAAAGATCAAGCAACTTACTTATTTAATTAGTTATACTGATAAAAGGAAAGTTTTTCTTGAGAGGTTAAACAAGTCCAATAACATATTTGAAAAGTTTTCTTTTTGGGAAAAACTCATCATAACAGGGAAGGAAATGATTTAAAAAAAATCAAAAAGGAGCTCAGATATCCAAAGTTTTAATTCCTGGAAATTTTTTTAATTCATTAAAACAAGGCCAAATTTTTGGGGTGTCACATGATCAGGTTTGTTTTCACATAGCCATGAACATTTTCCTAACACGGTCAGCTGTATATCATATTTCCCTCCAGATATGTGCAGTGCTATAACACCAGGTGGTACGATGAGCAGGTAACTATATAGCGGCTGCTGAAAAACAAGGCAGTTCCACATCAAAACGTGACACTAATAACTATATAATGGCAGCTGGCAAGATTTTACAAGATGACATATGGTTTATTAGCTGAGGGATGTATACAACAAGAATCAAATGTGTACAAGCAGGAATCAGATGTGAAATCAGATTACACGTTGGCTGAAGAACATCAGAGGTCAAAATTAAAATATGAGTGAAGCTTTTCTGAGTAAAATGTTGCCACAGGCCCAAAAGTATGTCGCTCGTAGACGATTACTTAGCATTTGACCAGAATATTTTTGACCAACTATTACCTAACATTATCGAACTGATTAGAGTTGAGTACTCCATCTGTACCAGTGTATAAGTAATCTTACGCTGTGCACTATTTAATGTTTATTTGCTAATTAATACCATTGCATGCAATGAACTGATCATTGCATGCCGTGCTAGTTTGACTCAAGTCATGAAAAAGATATACACCCCACGTCTCTTATTGGTTGATTCCATTATTCATGTCAAGAAACAATATTTAGGTGAGAGTTAATGCACCGTGCCTAAGTGTTTTGGCATTATTTGATTTTCGTAAGATGACTTATGTAACTGTGCCTAGTTCGCAGTGCCATAGACAACGGCACCATACTTCGCCTCCCGTCGCTCCCACAAAAAGCATCTGCCCCTCGGTCTCTAATGTGAAGGGTCATGAGAGGTCACCACCATTGTCGCAGGATCAACTTCCTTGAACTTTCCACGGCAGAGTGAACAATGAGTTGAAGGAGGTTGCAAAGTGTCGAATCCTTCCAGGAAATCTCATGCACAACCGCAACTTACATGAGAGCTTGTTGAGGGCCTCTTTGCTTAGGGTGCTCCCAACATACAAGATATTGAGTTTGAAACAAAATATTTTTGAAAAGTATGAGGAGCCGCAGGCACTTGAAGATTGCTACATGGGTTACCTCAAGTGGCCGGTGGCGGATGTTATCTTTGACAAGCCCACCCCAAGCAGCAAACCATCTCCAAACATCCCCGACATTGGAGCGCCACCTGGGCGATCTCCTTTGGGTCTTTGCCACCCCGTATAGGCTAAGGATGTGTCGGATGATCACATGATTGAAGAATCACAAAATCCTATTTATGACCAAGATGACCTCTTTTTTTACCGGTAGCGCACATAATTATTTTCCAATAGATGAGAGATGCCACCAGCCCCTCCCAATAAGCAACCTTGCAAGAAATTGAAGTTTACCCCTATGACACTAACCAACTTGGTGGCCCAATCCATGTGCTCACTGTCCGGCACCATCCAACTGGTGAAAAAAAGGATGCAATGGAAGAATGTGAAAGGTAAGACTAAGGGAAAGATTGTCAGCACAGGTGCAAATGATAAAGGTCCACCTAGGAAGGGATCGACTAAGAAGACCTTGGCATACGAACAATATGCTGACGACCCAACAAAACATGTCTATATCCAGGTAAAATAATGGTACCGAAGCATGTGTACGACCAACTCGACATTGAGATGAAGATTCTTCATAATAACGTCATAGCTTCGGAGGTAGCCAATCGTAAGGCATGGCCATCATGAATAGAACACATTACATGATGAAGGTGCCAAAGGGTTATGGTTTCTATGAAGACTTTGACATGGATTAAAGTGGATTTCAAAGAGATCTTTTATATGTTCAACTTATATAAACTCAAAATTTGCCTAATCAGGTTATGGCCGTTTTTTTTCAATCCAAAGAGGCCAGACGTGACAATAATCTGGATGCCGCGATAGTCGACCCTTATCTCATGAATGAGGAGAACCTTCAAGATGAGACAACTAGTAAGTGCATGAAGGACTGTATTTCATGCAACATAACAAGCTGAAAAACTTCCTTCTCATGCCCTACAGACCCAAGTAAGTGCTTATTTGGTTTAAGCTTTCCTACCTTTTTACTTGATCTATGCTTTGATGTACCAAACTTCTAAACTTTGTCATATTTGTGGTACATGTTTGCATGGGGACCATTGGACTCATATCGCTACAACCGCAAAGGCGCTATTGTTATGTGATGGATTCCATGAAGAGCCCGGGAAAAGACTGGTCTCTCCTGAAGGACCTTTTGGATGAATGTCTCTTTGATTGGAGTTTGACTAGAGGGCACCTCGTCAGGTGAAATTATAAAAGCAGTACAAACAGAACAGTCTACTTCTAGATGGATGCTTGATTATGTTGCAGGCAGCAACCAATACTTAGTGTGACATGTGACTTCTAGGTCTATCTTCACATCGAAGACTTCATATGGTCGGCAAAAATGTCCAGGGAGCATGGACACATCGTCAAATGGGGTCAAGACCGAAAAACCACGCTGTCCGAAGTGGACATAGAGCTCGAACGCATCCAAGGCACCTTCGTGACTATAAAAAATAACGAGGTCCGCTCATCGTTCATGTTCTTCTATTATTAGGCCGAGGAAGATGGGTCGAACAAACAAGAGAGGCAAACCTTGAAGCGGTCACTATAGAGGAGAGCGGAACCAGCAAAACCAGCGGCCTACCTGTATATGTCATGCATGACTATACACTTGTCCTATTGTGTAGTTTAACTAGACCGCACACTGTATTTGATGACTTATGTATTGCTTGTTGCTCATTTATTGTTAATGAACTTAGTTTTTTTTTGAATTTTCAGGGGGGGGGGGGGATCCCCCACCTGAATATATTGATCAAAGCGGGCTAAAATCCCAGGTAGTTACAAAGCACCTTTACATGAGGGAGGGGAGAACCGCACACATCACAGAGGCAGCGGCAAGAGCGCGTGCACCCAGGCCTCCGCGTGCGATCTTCGAACATCAGGCAGCCGATCACGCCAGAGTACCGCGTCCTCCCTACAGCAGCAGAGCAGGCGGGCAAGGGACGGCGGCATGTGTTGAAAAACGACCGAGTTTCGGTGTTTCCAAAGCTGCTAGCAGCACAGCATGGCGAACTCAACCTCCGATTCGACGCCCTCCGCCACCGCATCCGCAAGCGCGCCGAGTTTACAGACCGTAACACCGTCGACCATGATCTGGACATGCCTCCAGAATGCCACCGCGAACGGGCAGGAGAAGAGCATGTGATCAGCAGTTTCAAGAGCAGCGGAGCAGAGTGGACAGCCGGCATCTTCCGCGGCGACAATGCATTTCCGGAGCAGGACGTCCCTCATGTGGATGCGTCGTTGCACCAGCAGCCATCAGAAAAACTTCACCCGCGATGGAGCACGCGCCTCCCAGATCATGGGGGCGAAGCCCGCGGTCACCCCGCCGAACCGCATGAGCCTGTACGCGGCGCTGGACGATAGGGCGCCTTTGGGCGCGGTGGTGTGAAGGAGCCTCCTCTCATCCCGTCCAGCCCGCGCTGGCAACGTGGCCAGGAGCGCAGCGACCACCGCAAGCTCGCGCTCGCCCACCCTTGTCAGCCGGGGCACTAGGCAGCGAGCGAGACCGTGCACACGCACCTGCCCGACTGGCACCTCCGCGTCAAGGGCGTGGGAGAAGAGGGCTGGGTACGCCACCGCGACAAGCCCGCAGGGCAGCCAGCGATCCCACCAGAAAGAACACGTGCTCGCCTCCCCAACTTCGACCACGGAGATGGCGCGGTAGAGCGGGAGCAACTTCATGATCGCGGCCCGGTGCTCACCGAGGGCCAGCTCGCCGCGAGCAAGGAGGGAGTGCCCACCAGCCCCGCCTCATATCCAGGCTGCCCACCAAGAGCCCGGGGTTGTGTGTAGGCGATGGAGCATCTTCAGCAGCAGACACAAGTTTTGCGCTGCCAGGTCACGAACACCCAGGCCACCTTCGCTCTTCGCCCGGCACACCCGCTCCCACGCAACAAGGCATTGGGAACCCGAGGCCCGATCGGCGACATTCCAGAGAAAGGCCTGGCGGAGTCCGTCCAGCGCGCGCACCACGGCTGGCGGCAGCAGCAGTGCCGCCATGTCATATGTGGGAAGTGCGTCCAGGACGGTGTTGATGAGCACCAGACGCCCATCAGGGGAGAGAAGGCGTGCCACCCAGCCGGCGAGATACTTGTCCACTTTCGCTATCAGCGGAAGGAAATCCGTGAAGCGCAGCTTCTCCCACGAGAGAGGGAGGCCGAAGTACGTCTGCGGAACGAACCCGTGGCGCATCCCAGAGCAGCCACCACCTGGGCCAGAGCCGCCTCCTCCACATGCACCGGCACCAGGGTACTTTTGGTGAAGTTGATGATCAGCCCCGTGGCAGCAGCGAACTGGTCGAGAATTTGCCGGAGACGGACCGCGCCACCCTTGGTCGCCTACGCAATGATCAGTGTGTCATCGGCGTACTGCAACACCACCGCAGGCGCGTCAGGAAGGAGTGGGTGTTGCAGCACACCATCTTGACGGATGAGCCGCTGGAGCACGTCGGCGATGAGGAGGAAGAGGTAGGGGGAGATGGGGTCCCCCTGCCTAAGGCCGCAACGCACCTGGAACCACCGCCCCGGCACTCCGTTCAGCAAGACCGCCGAGCTCAAGGAGTGGAAGAGGGCATCCATCCAGTCGCACCAAAGCAACGGAAACCCCCGGACCTCCATCACAGCGAGCAGGCTCGCCCATTTTATGGAGTCAAATGCCTTGGCGAAGTCCAGCTTGAGGACCATCGTGGGGGCACGGTGACGATGGCAGCACTGCACCATCTCTGTGACATAGATGAAGTTTTTAGAGATGCTCTGGCCCCTCACAAAACCTGACTGATCTTCATCGATTAGGAGAGGGATTTGCTACTGAAGCCGCGAAGTGAGCCCTCTACATAGGATCTTTATGTCGCTATTTTGCAGCCAAACGGGGCGGAAAGAGGCAGGGGATGGCACACCGCTCCCTTTGGGCAACAGGGCGATGTAGGCACAGTTGATCCCGTCTAGGTGGGCGACGCCGGCGTGGAACTCGTCGAAGAGATGAAGAAGATCCGGCGCCACCACGCCCCAGGCCGCCTGGTAGAACGCAGGGCCCAGCCCATCTGGGCCTGGGGCACTAGTGCGGTCGAGGGCGTCCACCGCCGCCTTGACCTCGGCCTGCTCAAAGGGGGCCACAAGAGCAGGCCCGTCCGTGCGGGGGGCACCAGCATACAGGGCCGCCAGATCTAAATGACAGACGGGTGCCCCGGGCCGGCCCAGCAGCGCCACGTAGAAAGCACGCAGGGTCGCGGCCTTCCCTGCATGGTCGAGCACCCGCACCCTTTCGACTTCCAGGGCCACGATGCGGTTGCACCGTCGATGTTGCGATGCTGAGGCGTGGAAGAACTTGGTGTTCTCGTCCCCCTCGCACACGGCGCGGCGCTTGCCACGCTGCCGCCAGTGCGCGCACTACCGTCGAACGGACGTGGCGAGGGCAAGGCGGGCGTCGCGGCGAAGAGCGCCCTCATCTGTAGAAAGAGCACGGTTTTCTTCCAGGAAATCAAGTAGGTCAATGATGAAATGACAATCGTTATCGAAAGTGGGAATGAACCGGTGCTGTTTTTTCCAAACCTTGGTAGCAGACCTGAATGCTTTCTTGCTAGCCGCGAGGATCCCGCCTGCACCCGTAGCACGCACCGAAGCAGGCCAGGATGGGAGAGTAGTGGGGAGGAAGGTCGGGTCCTGGAGCCAGGCCGTTTCAAAGAAAAACCGTGACGGGGTCGGGTTCTTGGTCGAGGCCATGACCAAGAGGGGGACATGATCATATGTGACGCGGGGGGGGGGTGAGCGAGGAGTCAGGGAACACATCATTCCAAGCATTGTCGAAGAACGCTCGATCAAGCTGGGCGAGGATGGGGAGATCCTGCCGATTTGTCCAAGTGAAGGCACGGGCCGAGAGGTGCAGCTCATGCAGAGCAAGGTCATTCACAAGGGAATTGAAACGAGCAGCGCTCCCCGCATCAAAGTTACCCCCCCCCCTCTTCTCGCCAGGGTGGTGAATAAGATTAAAATCCCCCACCACGAGCCAGGGCCCGAGGACCCTAGGAGGGATCGCAAGCATGTCCTCAACAAAGTCTCCCGTAAAAGAGTGGTCATAGGGGGCATACACGTTAGTAAGGGTGGCGGCCACCCCCGAGGAAGAGCACGCGAGAGCGAGAAGGAGGAAGGATCCCATGCGGTGACAATGCCGCCACGGCTCCCGTCCGCGTTCTTGGCAACAAACTGCATAAGGCGCCGGGGGAGGAAAAACATAGCTTTACGGTCGTCTAGATGAGAAAGATTATACTCTTGGATGCAAACAAAGCTGGCACTACTAGGGAAAAGCCTATACACAGAATCTTAGCAGCAGCGCGGCTCAAAAAGGAGCGCTGCTGCTAATTAGTAGTAGCGAGTGTGCGGGAAACTCGCTGCTGATAAGTTTTTAGCAGTAGCGCGCTCTGTGTAAACCGCGCTGCTACAAATATCCACCAGCGGTGTTCACCGAGCTCCATTTAGCAGTAACGCCGTGGCCCGAACCGCGCTACTGCTACGGATGTAGTAGTAGCGCGCTTTTACTGGGATCGCTGCTGCTACATTTCAAATTGGCAAATTTTTTTGTCACTGTTAGCAGTAGCGCCGTTGCCCAAAGCGCGCTGCTGCTAATTCTTTAGCAGCAGCGCGTTTCTTCTCTCGCGCTACTGCTAACCCGCACCAACCCACCACCTTTCCCCACCCGTGCCTCCCCTCCCCCTCCTCTCTTCCCTTCCCCTTACCTCCCCCACATGCTCCCACTCTCACTCTTATTCTTCCTCAATACTTCTCCCCCATTACTCTTTCTCTTCTATCCACCTTTCTCTCTCTTCATTACTCCTACCTAACTACACCACCTCCATTAATGCATCTCCTTTCTCTTTTTCCTTTCCCCTCCACTAGTTGAAGTTGTCTCCTCCCAAATTAGCTAGCTAGGTAGATGTAGCATTTAGTTAAGTGACCTATTTACCCCTAACTAGATCTATCTTTGTTAAGAAGAGCTTTGTGCACTTTTTATCTCCCTACAACATCATCTCCACCGTGTGCTCGATCTCGATCGAGATAGAGGTGATGAAAATTTCATGCTTTTGCAAAATGAAAATATGTTTATGTGTGTGTGATATGTTTGTGGAAATTGTGTGTATGGCACGCCAAATTGTGCTTTTGAGTTGCCTATGTTTTGCCGAAATGTCGATTTATTTCCGTTTCGGCGAATTCCGGGCAAACTCTAGATCCATATATGTCCTATTTTTAGGGAAGGTCATGCCAAATTTTTGTATGACTTTGATGCATGCATGCATTTTTATAATCAATTTGTTTATTATTACCGTGCAGAGTTGACGATGGTCAGTGGAACGATGGTGGACAGGTGGTTGCGGTCGGCGGTGCAGGACATGAAAGAAAATAACCGGATAGAGGTTTTATGTCCATGTCGAAAATGCAAAGGAATAGTTTGGCTCCACCCCCATGACGATGGTCGTGTCGAAGCGCACCTGCTCATGACTGGTTTCATGGATGGCTATACGCGGTGGATAATTGAAGATGAGGATGACGATGTTGAGGATGCCGACGGGGCAGGCAATGATGACACGGGGCAAGACGAAGAGATGATCGATAATGGCGGCGGGGAAGAGGCCGGACATGGCGGCAGAGAAGGGGCCGGACATGGCGGAGGAGAAGGGGTCGGACATGGTGGCGGAGAGAACGACATGGACTCCACGCAGCAGAGTTCGCCGGTACTAAGTTCAATCGTGCGGGACCCTCATGTTCAAGCATTGCTTCGCAAGGAGACGAGTACTGAGAGAGTTGCTTCTAGAGAGGAGGCTAAGCTGGAGCAACTGGTGGTAGACTCGAACACTCCATTGTATGATGGTTGCAATCCTGAGGTGACCCGCTTGAGTTTCACGCTCCAACTCCTGAAGACGAAGGCTAAAAACAAATGGACCGACACTAGCCTCGATGAGCATCTCAAGTACCTAAAGGATGTTCTTCCCGCGGGTAATCTATGTCCTACTAGTGTTGATGAGGCCAAGAAGATCGTGTGCCCTCTTGATCTGCCACACGTTAGATACCATGCATGCATCAACGATTGCATAATTTATCGGAAGGAGCACGCGGAAAAAACAAGTTGTCCGGTGTGCAATGCTTCTCGATACAAGAAGGCCGGGAAGAAATGTCCCCAGAAAGTTGTATGGTACTTACCGATCACTCCCCATCTCTAGAGGTATTTTGTAGATCCCAAGGAAGCAAAGCTAATGCGCTGGCACGCGGAGAGGAAGAAGCCCGACGATGGAGATGATCCGAAGCTGAGACACGTGAAGGATGGAAGCCAGTGGAGAGCGTTGAACAGCTTCTATCGGTATTTTGAATGTGATGCAAGGAACATCGTGCTCAGCGAGTGTACCGATGGCATGAATCCGTTTGGCAACTAGAACACTAACCATAGCACATGGCCCGTGTTTGTATGGATGTACAACCACCCCCCTGGTTGTGCATGAAATCGAAGTACATTCACATGAGCATGCTTATTCAAGGGCCGAAACAACCAGAAAATAATATTAATTTGTATCTGGGACTACTTCAAGAGGAGTTAGACACGTTATGGAAAACACCGGCCAAGACATGGGACGCCAGCAAAGGTGAGTATTTCAACATGAGAGCCGCGCTGATCACGACAGTGCAGGACTATCTCGGTTACGGATATGTGGTAGGCCAGGCGTGCCATGGATATTGCGGATGCACGCACTGCATGGATGATACGATGTCTCAGCAGCTAACGTCAAGGAAAGATGGCGGGTCTGGGAAAATCGTGTACATGGGGCATCGAAGATGGCTTGAACAGGACGACCCGTGGAGAAACCGTGGAGATCTATTCAATGGTCACGCTGAGCATCGAGGACCTCCACGTAAGCGGAGCGGTGCCGAAATCGATGAGCTGTTGAAAAACTGGAAGGAGTGCCCCGTGCCGGGAAAGACGATGAGAAAGGCGCCGGAGCCACTGCTGAAGGTATGGAAGACGAGGTCTGTGTTCTGGGACTTGGAGTACTGGCACAAACTCGATACACCTCATTGCCTTGATCAAATGCATATCTGTAAGAATGTCCTTGAGAGCTTGCTCGCAACACTGATGAACATTGCCGGATAAGACCAAGGATGGGCCGAAGGCAAGAAAAGACTTGCAAGATTTGAAAATTAGGGAAGATCTGCACATGCCGCCCCATAAAATGTCAGATGAGACAGAGACGGAGATAGAGACACGGGAGAAGAATGGCAAGAAAATAAAGAAAGAGGATTATTGCCCCCCCTTCTTGCTTCACCTTAAGTTAGGCTGAGATCAATGCCTTCTTTAAGTGCCTTACCGAAGTCAAAGTTAGTTCCGGTTACTGCAAGATAAGCAGATATCTAGACACGGACAAGAAAAGGTTCAGCGGGATGAAGTCTCATGACTGTCATGTGATGATGACGTAGATACTACCTGTTGCCCTTAGAGGGATAATGGACAAGCACGTCCGTGACACGCTTATTGGTCTCTGCAACTTTTTCGACGTCATCTCTCGAAAGTCGATCAGTGTGAAGCAGCTCCAAAGGCTACAGGAAGAGATCGTTGTGATACTGAATGAGCTTGAGATGTACTTCCCGCCCGCGTTCTTTGACGTGATGGTGCATCTGTGTGTCCATATTGTGGATGACATAATAGACCCCGGGCCGTCATTCCTGCACAACATGATGCCATTTGAGAGGATGAATGGGATCATCAAAGGATTCGTTTGTAACATGTCCCGTCCGGATGGAAGCATCGTCCAGGGCTATTTGGCACAAGAGTGCATCTCTTTCTGTGAGAATTTTCTATATGGCGCAGACCAGCCGCCTGGTGTTAGTGTTGGTTTGCCCGTTAATAAGCACGATGGGAGGCTCGAAGGAGATGGTCACTGCAACGGTCGCAGGGAACTGCACGTGGCATACTCAGATCGACGCAGCGACTTTGACAGAGCAAACTTGGTAGTGCTACAACACCTAGATGAGGTAGATCCTTTCGTGGCACTGCACAAAGAAATTATCGCAAAGAAGTATCGTGACCGGGGGGTATGCAGGACGGACGCTGAAGTTACTATAGAGCACAACTCCACTTTCCTGCATTGGTTCAAAGAGCATATTATTGCTAATCCTCTGGAGGAGGGCTCTAAGGACAGATTGCTCATATACGCCTTAGCACATGGCCCCTCGCCCAACCTCGTAACCTATCAGGCATATGATATCAACGGATACACGTTCTACACGGAGGCCAAAGATATGGACAGTGATGATCAGAACTCAGGGGTGACGATGGAATGATATGACCGGCAGCGACAACGGCGCAAGGAGATCTGGGAGCTTGACTACTCTGGACTGCACAACACGACGATGTTCCGTGTCAGATGGGCTAAGAATGTCGAAAGAGAAAGCCGGATTTTCACTACCATGACTATACCCGACTCCAAGAGCGCTACCGTGAACGCTATCGCAAAAAATGAGCCATGGGTACACGCTAAGCACGTGACACAATGCTTCTTCATAACTGACCCGCGCAATCACAGCCGTGTTGTCCTGAGGAGAGGCAAAAGGAACATCATTGGAATGGATGGAGTCGCCAACGAGGAAGACTATGATCAGTACGGCAACCCAATGAGGGAAGATGACGATGATGATGAAGTATACGTCAAAAGAAGAATCAATACTACATTACCTAAGAAAAATCGCACTCCATGGAAAAGGCAAAGTCACAATGAGGGGCTCAATTATTCTTCGACGAACAAGAAGAAAAAGAAGCTGACTCAAAAACGAAAACGTCAGCACTGAGGAAACTTATGTTATCGGTCAAATGATGTAATATATATATATATATATATATATATATATATATATATATATATATATATATATATGTGTGTGTGTTCCTATTTTGTATACACACTTAGCCATTATTATGCACTAGTCGCCAACCCGTGCAACTGGACGGGCTAGTGATTATTCAATCATTTAGCAATTAAATTTAAGATGTTATATAGCGATGCATATAGACTTTTCTGATACAACGTTCTACACAATATTGAAATATATATCTAGGTGTTTTAAACTATGCGAGTAGGTGAATTTAAGAGGATGTATACACTTGTTGAATAATTTAATACAAAGGCAACCTAAGACAAAGTTATAGGCTCCAAACATGATCATTTTTTTATTTCTGGATTTGAACTTAAAAATAGGCTTAGATATAGGGAAATACAACATGAGTACATTACCTTGTTACTTGGTTGTCTTAGATTCCATTGAGGAAGCATCTTTAGCAGTTCCCAATCCTTTTTAACAAAATGACAACTATTATTTCCCTATGGAACCAGTGTCAGTAGAACTATTCACGAAGCAATTTTTCATTGTATCAATCAATGTAATGACACAATAGTAGTAGCACACAAAGCGATAGTTTGATTGATAGATGTGCATTCTGATTTAAAAACTATTCGATATGTTAGTTTTGTTTCATCTATAGTGAAAGTCACAATTTAGACTTACATCTGACACACGTAATTAAGAAAAAATGTTTGCAGGACCAAAATGAAAATTTTGAACTATATACAAAATGCATGGATTTGTGCTATCTGAACAAAACAAATGGAATATAGAGTAGGGGGATTGACATAGTTGCTACTTCCTCTTGCTGCTCATTCTGATTAAATACGGCAGATTGGATTACATTGTAATTTAATATGCTTTGTCAAACATTTACACATTTCCCCTTCAAAGACACATTGCCTAAGAAATTTTTTATATTCTGAACTTTATATCCTTGATCTTTTAAAAATATATGCAAGTAAACCTGAATGTGGATGTATAACAGAAGTATGAAACAAAAAAAAAATGCGATGATGCATACATACATGCATGACAACTACTCCCTCCGCTCCAAAATAGATGACCCAACTTTGTACTAACTTTAGTACAAAGTTAGTACAAAGTTGAATCATCTATTTTGGAACAGAGGGAGTATTATCTTTCCAACTCAAAAAGATCATAAAATAACTCAACCATGTGTGGTCTCAACATTCTATAAATCCATTGCGATAGCAAGTTTGTTAGGAAAGAAACCGATGACTCAGCGAGCAGGATAAATGTTTTTTGAGGACAAATGACCAAGATTTTAGAGAACTGGCGTGCAATACACATACCAAGAGATGCTAGTTTGCGTACAGTCGCACTTCGAACAGCTGCAGATCATCTAGTCTGTTGTGATCATAAGGCAAATTACAATTAACAATAATATTAGGACATCAGGTGCAACTATAACAGAAAAAATGTATGCTTTACCATGAAATGTTTGTAATATGGGATAACCTCATATATTCATAATTATGTTATCAATAAAGACGCTTTAATTTCCATATTGTGACTGAAAACCTGAAGGCCCTTTCTTCTAGTATTGACATCGAGATGGGCATTAATTTCTCATCTTATAAATTTCCATCTTGTCATAGACAATAGTAACAATCTGACATGGTAAACAACACAAATAAAATTCACTACCTTGAATATCTAATCACCTTACTGAAATTGGCTCCGCTGCCAGGATATTTCTGTTAGTGTAACTATAACAGTTATAATAGTCACGTTGGTGCTTTTGTTGAAAGAAAAAACATAAAGGAATCAGCACATAATCCTGAATCTGGTCTGCAATAAGGTGTATCTATACTTCCCAATATTCAGGTCTTTCAAGTGAAAAAATCTTCTAGCCAAACTATGTAGGCATGAGTGCCTTGACGGTTATTCTATTGGCTGACGCTAGTCTTATTTTTCATCTTCTGGTCTAGTCTGTGAGGCCGGGTTTCCCCGCTCGGTATTGTTTTCTGGTTCATATATCGGTTAAAGCGGCCAGTGGCGCATATCTGGACACTGTCCCATA
The DNA here is from genome assembly GCF_018294505.1 of Triticum aestivum. NCBI lineage: Eukaryota > Viridiplantae > Streptophyta > Magnoliopsida > Poales > Poaceae > Triticum > Triticum aestivum. The sequence continues at coordinate 26,338,973 of NC_057795.1, read as the reverse complement.
CAACTTTCTCTCCATGTATGTCATGGTCAAAGCAAGTCAGGTCATTATCATGGAGGAAAATATATTTTGTATAGGTTAAACATAGTGAAAAACTAAATAAGACTTCTAGTTTCTTCAAACCTTCCACATGAGAATAATGAAGACGATAGGAACAAATAACCTGAGGTAAATCATATACTTGAAAATCAGACCAATTTTCCGATAGTGAATTTATCATATGCTGATATGCACATAGTACCTTTCACATTCAGATTTTCATCTATATTACATTGTATACCATGCATATACATTGACACAATCTATCTCCTACAAAATGTTTTTTTTGTGTGCAGCTATCTCCTGCAACACTTAAATCAGCATCATCTCCCCCACACAATTTTACATGGATTCTACTTCCATGTGGTGGAGAATAGAAGATATATGTCCGAGTGGAAGATATATATATAAATTAGCAGAAAGATATGATTACACAAATCAATACTTACCCATGGGTCATCCTAGCTCGCTGATCATGATTCATCATCTTGGCCCCGTTCCTACTCGAGTACTTACCGGCGTGGGGCGACGATGACGACAAAGAAGCAACCTGGCAGTTCCTCTATGACATAACCTCCACTCATACGCGAGTAGTTTCTGCTGTGGGGTTATGATGACAATGACGAAGCAAGCTGGCAGATCCTCTATAAAATAATCCTGTGAGAACAAACTCCATCTGTATTAATAAATTAGCAATGCATCAAGCGTACACAATAGCTAGCTAGCTAACCATCAGATAGATTGATTCTGGCTAGATACAACATACAAAGCACCGACATTGAATCAATCCTTTGATTACATGCTTTAGTACTACTTCATATGTACATGTACAATATACGGACATCCGGCATCCCACACACGTCACTGTATATCCCTCCGTTCCAAAATAGATGACCCAACTTTGTACTAAAGTTAGTACAAAGTTGGGTCATCAATTTTGGAACGGAGGGAGTATATACATATGCATGAGCATTGGATTCATGGCGTGCATGATGTTTATTCTATGGACATGAATCTGATCCCATCATCTGCAATGGAAACTGCTCCTAGGCTGGCACTACTCCTGCCCGAACGCGCAACAGCTCTTGATGCAGGAACACCTGAAGGAACAGTGGGTCGATGATGGACAGTACCAACGGCAGGAAGGCATGGTGCGGCCAAGCGTACTCCTACCAGACCACCATCGGCGTCACGAATGAGTCGATGGCTGCGGCGGCGACGGCATCGTGTGCTTTGTGGGATGACGACGTGTACATGTTGAGCAATTAAAGGGAACTAATTTATTTAAGAATCAACGTGGTTTGTTTGGATTCCTATTTTATCTTCTGTTAGCCGAGCTGTAGCGATTGGCAAGGGAGTTCTTTTCGCTTCTGCTTCTACAACCGAGGTAGATTTTTTTTCTTTTGTGTACAACCGACATAGATTGACACGGTTGATGTAAAAAAAAGATAGATTGACACAGGATTTGTTTTCTATTCCGCTTTTATAACCAAGAAAACTGTTTTTTAGCTAGGATTTTATCAGTCAATCTACACCGTAATAATTTGGACCCACCAGATGAACGGCTCGTAAATTCTAATTAACGTGGTAATTTCTAGGGAGTCTGTAATTAGTATAGGTATAGATAGATAGATAGATAGATAGATAGATAGATAGATAGATAGATAGATGTTCCTATTTTGTATACACACTTAGCTATTATTATGCATGGGTCCAATGATGTGTAATATATATGTTCCTATTTTGCATACATATTTAACCGTCAAATGATGCAATATATATCGCCCTCCCTTCGTTTTGCCCTCGGGAAATAAAAGTGGGATAAAATAAAGGAAAAGAAAAAGGAAAATTGGCAGTAGCGAAGGTAGTAGCAGCGCGTTTTGCCTAAACCGCTACAGATACTGAAGTTAGTAGAAGCGAATTTCGTATAAAGCGCTACAACTACTGAAGGTAGTAGCAGCGCGTTTTGTCCAAATGCGCTACTGCTACGTCCACTTAACCCAAAATTCTCACCCGCCCTGCTTCATCCCGCCTCCCCCCCCCAAAAAAAATCCCCACTCACCCCCGTCGCACCGCCGCGCGCGACCCGGCCCCGGCGCTCGCCCCCGACTCCGGCGCCGGCGCTAGCCCCCGACCCCGGCGCTCGCCCCCGACCCCGACCCCGGCGCTCGCCCCCGACCCTGGCGCCGGCGCTCGCCCCCGACCCCGGCGCGCTCGCCCCGACCCGTCGGCCCTCGCCTCCCTCCTCTCCCCTCCCGGCCGTCGTCGGGCCTGTCTCCTCGCCCCTGCACCCTCTGTAAACCCCCCCTCTCTCTGCTAGGGTTCTTCAGTTAATTTACTTAGGTTTTAGTTAGGGCAGTATGTTAATTAGGTTATCTATTTAGTTATGAATTTAGCTAGGTTTCAAAATTTGAAATGGACATGTGATATGTGCAAATTTGAACTGGACATGTGATATGTGCATATGTCATGTTTTGGACATGTCATGTTTGGAAAATGATCCGAGTGGCCTATGTTACGCCGGAATGTTGATTCATTTCCGTTCCGGTGAATTTCAGGCGCTCGATATGTTCATTTTTTAGCAAAGGTCATGCCGAAATTTCCCGTGAATAAAGGCATGATTTTGTGCTACATAGTTGGCATATCGAGTGCTGGCACATAGATTTCTTTTTATGTCATTTCTCGTTTATTCATACTTTTAGAAATAAATGAGGACACTTAATCATAGGAAACATGTCGAACAACGAAGAAACTGGGCCTTCTGACCAAGATGCAGACGAGATGGATTATGAGGGTGAACAAGAGTACCTCGACTATTTGACTGCTAAGCAAGGTTTGCAGGTTGGCCTCGATGATGGTACTGACGCCGACATCGACACCGACAGCACCGGCACCGATGGTGGCACCGAGACCGGTGGGGAAGGTACCGGCGGGGAAGGTACCGGCAGGGAAGGTACCGGCCCCGATGCCGCTACCAAAAAGAGGAAGCATAAGAACCAGAGGATACGAAAACCTTACAAACTAGGGATTGGATGACTTGTGATCACAAAGATGGCACCTGGCAAGTTTGAGCCGTTAGAGCCGGAAGAACCTCGCAAGTGCTATGGGAACCAAGTAGGATGCATCCTACGGGAATGCGCGAGCATCAACGACGATGACTTAAGGAGTAAAGAACATTTGACGCAGTTGCTCCTAACAAAGTTGCACAAGAGATTCAAGTTCCCCGACCGGGATGATAACATAGAACAACCGTGGGATGATCCGAAGATGAAAAAGATTAACAATCACGCCATGGGCATGTTCAGCAATGATTTGGCCTCCTGGAAAACGAGGGTGAAACGAGCTATTGAGGCTGATGAACCCCTGTCCAAGATTCTGGAGGAAAATCTGACACTTACGGAAGAGGAGTTCGAAAAGTTCAAGGACACTTGCGCTAGAGACGCAGCCAAGGCTAAGGCTATGAAATTCAAGAGCCTTTAGCAAAGGAACATGGGGAAGCATCGCCTCGGAAGCCGTGGCTACCTCGGTAAAAGGCCCATATGGGATAAGGAGGACGCGGAACGTGAAGCCGCGGGTCTCCCAGACCCCTTCGCGAAGTTCACCAACCCCTTGGAGCATGACTTCATCAGGGCCCGCTACAAGTGGGACAAGGAGAAAAAGGTTTTTTACATGGACAAGATCACGAGGAAATTGAGTAGACTACTGGAGAAGCAACACCAGCTTGCAGCCGAAAGCCCTACTTCTCCGATGAGGCCCAAGTGGGACACCCCTCTCAACCGGGCCTTGAACGAACTTAAGGGACTCTCTTTGGATCAGCGGCCGCAATATGGTCGTGTGCACGGCGCTGGAGACGGCGCCACGTGGAAGGTGTTTTACAACGAGGGCCCGGAGGCCAAGAAGCTGAAAACGAAGTTTAGTCAGGCGGACATCGACGCGAAGGTGAAGCTTGCGGTCGAGAAAAAAGCAGCTGAGGACGCGAAAAAAGCAGCCGAGGACAAATATGAGTTGCTACAGCAGGCAGTCAATGCAGCTGTAACTGCCTGCAGAAATGATTTCGCTACTAACTTGGTTCCAGTTATCATCAACTGGGCGAAGGAAAATCCAGACAAGACGGTACATGATTTCCCGATGCCCAGTTTCGTCGGGAGCAACTCCATGAACAACACCATCGCACCATCACTTGCTCACGCAACCGGGCCTCCTCTCGCAGCCGCTCCCACTCATAGCGTCGCACCAACATATATATATATATATATATATACATATATATATGTATATATATATATATATATATATAATATTCCATTTTTGTTGCCTTTCGGTTGTTTTACGCCACAGACATATGTGTTTGCAGGCGAAAGAAACCCTGTGCACCATACTCTACTTGATCAAAGGCCAGAAGGTGGACGTGGGAAAGGGGATGATAATGGACCCCTCTCAACGCACGTTCCACAACCAGCCAATCCCCGCTGGGCACTTTAGGGTTAGCTTGACCAGTGTGAAATCGGGGCACGAGGATTTGCCTCCTCCAGTACAGCATGTGGGAGCGGACGACGAGACCCCGCCGCGGATTGGAAGATGCAAGAATTGGGTGCTACTATGGCCAAAGAATCTTATTCGTCTGGAGCCGGCCGAGAGCACACCAATAACTACCACACATCAACAAGCATGTGCGAAGACCACCACCCCGCCTATGCAATTACCAGCTCCTGTAGTGCCGGGTGAGAGCGGCGGACGACATGATGAAGGGGGTGCAATAGTACTGGCTGATGTAATTTCTCCTGTAGAACAGAGAATGGATGATGAGACGGAGGTCGACCCTATGGATTACCTCAATACAAACGCGTATGACTGTGACATAGATATGATGAGTCAACCATATGACGAATCGGGCTATCAGCTTGCTAATGAGGATATGGATGATATGCCCGGGCAGGGTCGTACCATGGATTGCAAAAAGTCTCTCTTCATGAAATCCTCACAGGACACGCCTGAAGATGCCGCCTCAACTAGCCGGGCGCGAGGTTCGTACAGTACTTAGCCCGGGAACACTGGGCCAGGGGTTAAGGAAGAGTCTGGAAGGTGTGCCCAAGAAAAAGGAGAGGAAGAGATCGGGGAAGGTAACTGTCTCCAAACAAGCTAGAGCACATAGCAGCCAGACGATGCATTCTGAAGAGCGTGTACCCGTGAAAAGTGTGGTCATGTTCCATCTCACGGGCGAGCCGATGCTACCGCCGAAACCGCTGGAGGCACTATCAGGGGATCTCAGGAGACTGCATGACCATGTGCTGTCGACTGAGAAAAGCCTACTAGCCTCAAAGGATCCAGGATATCCGACATACGCGGCTCGTGTGCCTGAGGGGAAGTGCTACGTCGACACACGGCCCGCGGAGGTGTTCTTCCTGCGGTTTGACCATATCTTTGAGATGTTTCTAACAAGGCGGCTTGATTTTACTATCGTCCGCCTTTTTTCGCTACATATGAGCTCCGTGATGAAGAGTGAAGAAGTCTCACAAATCTGTGTGGCGGATCCGTACTACATGCACGATTCTTTCTTGAGTCTCGGCGACTTTGAGCGTGAAACTGCTAGGGAGTACCTCCAAAACTTCATGGTACAGAATAAGGACCGGGAAATTGTCCTCGTGCCTTATCATCCAAAGTAAGTCAGTTCCGGACAACCCTTTCGTACATTTCAATCATTCCTTCTCTCTCATATGGGGAATAATTTGAGGTGTCTTTTCCCCGCAGCAATGGGCGCGCCGTCCTTATCGTTCTTTACCCGCAAGTCTCCCACGCCGTGTATTTTGACCCTTCCAAAGACTACGAGAAAAAAGGCTACACCCACATAATGAATATTCTAGATGATGCTCTCCAAGGCTTCAGCTTTAGAGGTGGCCACGTGCAGATCAAGAAACAAAGGAACAAGAAGATGGGTTTCGCGCATAAAACTAACTTCTCCTGCATCCATGTCCCAAAACCAAGCAAGAAGGATGGATTCTATATCATCCATCTCATGATTCAGTTCAACACGGATCACCAAAAGCTTCGCATTAACAGCAGAAATAATGATCGTATCCACAAGTGGCTAAAATCTCATGGAGAAGCGGATTATAAACTTAGAGATGACTTCTTTCGCATCCAAAGCGACATTGCGACGATCATCATGAAAGAAGTCATCGATGAGAAGGGGATGTTCCACCACGGCCCTATATCGCGAGCTGACGTCCGAACTCGCATAGGCATGCAACGTCTAGACCTCACGCCATTCAAGAAGCTAGGGTTCGTCCTCGATGATATGGAAGGATGGAACTTCTAGTGATTTATGATGCCGATGATGATGATATGTGTCGGTTGAACTTGTATACTTCTTGTAGCGATGAAACTTTGTGATGTCCACGGTCCATGTCAAACTTGCGTAACGCTACTTTGTTAGTTTGCGTACGATGACCTGCGTACCTCTAGTTAATTAATTTGTGTATTGTATGTTGCATCTAGTTGCTAACCCTTTCTTTTTTGGTGTTGCTCTAGTATATTTTGTTGCATATATATATGATTGTACATCCTCTTCATGAACATGCATCTCTAACAGGTACCTAGTTTCTTGATGGCGAGATGGAATTGCTATGTCGTGTACAAAGGAAGGTTCTGAGGATGTACAACGAGTGGCATGAGTGTCAGGCGCAAGTGAATGGGTTCACGGGCGCCAGCCATAAAGGCTTCAAAAGCAGGCAAGAAGGAGAAGCTAGTTACTTGAGGTTCACGCTAGCGCGAGAGAGGACTCGTAACCGCCTCCTCATGTACTGCATAGTTCTGCTCTCACTCATAGTGATAGCACTTCTTGCGTATACCTTTGTTTAGATGGATGACGTTGTTGTAGTTGCAAGTATTCGAGACTTGCATGTATCGCTATTTTCGAGATGATGACAAGATATCACTTTGTGTTGGATGATGATTATGATGAGACTATTTGTATGTACATGCTATGATTACATTTGTGGTCTCGCAGACATTTGTATGTGTATCATGATGACATTTCTATGTGCTAAAGATTCTTCTATAAAGCCTGTTCAAATACAAAACAAATATGCCAAAAAAATAACAAAAAAATCTACTTCAATTAGCAGTAGCGAGTGTACAAAAGTTACCAGCAGCGCCGCGATAGCAGTAGCGCGTCAAGGTAAAGCGCGCTAGAGCTACTAGCAGTAGCGAGCTTCCGCAAACAGCGTTGCTGCTACACTTGTGTAGCAGTAGCGCCGGTGAGCACGCGCTACTGCTATATGTTAGTTGTAGCGCCTTATTAGTAGCGCATATCCCCGCGCTACTGATACATCTAAAACCCGCACTGCTGCTAGCCTTTTCTCTAGTAGTGTGGGATTAGAGGAACAAAGCAAGTTCTTAACCACATCATACTTATCTGGATCGCCCAAACCCTAGACATTCCAAGAGAGCGCACGGATAGAGTGAAAGGCAGCACTATCCATTACAACATCTAACACCCGGGCATAGAGAGAGGGGGGGCAATGCAACACGAATGAAAACGGAGACACTACAACGGACACAGGCAGGAGGACGACGACCACGGGTGGGGCGCGCGCAGGCTCAATCTCGGAGGCCTGCTACACATTGGCGTCAGCAGGCACCGGGGCAGTAGGGATGGACGCGGCAGCACGAAGATCGGACACAGGCTTCATGCCCATGGGGGCGATCACGGCGTCGAGGATTTTGTCCTTCAGAACCTTCGACTTGAGCCTGGGAGAGCAGCCGGAGAGCGCATCCTTCAGGGCGCGCAGCTTGATGGTTTTTGCCTCCATGCTAACCCAGGTCGACGCCTCCTTCTTGGCCATGCGCGCGCTGCATCGCTGCTCCTCCGGGGGAGCGCCAGCGGCAGCAGCCGCGGTCTCGTTGCCGTCTTCAACGCCCTCCAGCTCAACCAGGGTCCCCCCAGAGAGCGAGCTCCCGGAGTCGTAGAAGAGCGGCGAGCCCGAGAATGGCAAGATGGCGCGGGAGCGAGACGAGGCAAGGCAGGCCGCCCCATGCTCAAGAGCGGGCCATGGGAGCAGCGGCACTCCCAGGACACAGAGAACATAGGCGAGCTGCCGCCCGCCCCGGCGCCCCCACCACGCGCAGCATATGGCGCCGCGCCGCCCCCACGGCCCCGGCCCAGAGGCATCCCATGCAGGACGGGGAGGTTGTGGGCAAACGGCAGTGGAGGGGGAGGAAGAAAGGGATGTAGACGCCGTCGCGGGAGAAGGAGTCAGCAGCATCCCAGACCCTCACAAGCCAAACGGAAACCACGCGAGCACCCGAGCGCCCGGCCAGAGGCCAGACATCACAGGCCACGTCGCGCGGGCTGCGCAGGCGAACGACCACCCTGACCGTGGCCAGCTCCCGACCGGCAAGGATGAGAGGGTCGATCTCGAGCACTTTGGCAAAAGGAGCGAAAGCCGCAGCAATGCCGACAGGGTTGAGGAATTCGGCGGCGAAGCCTGTCGCCGCCAGGAGCGCGCCTGGGCCGACATGGAAGTCAACCCGCCCGTACGCCTCCTCCCTGTGGAGGTCGATGCGGGTGCCCTCGTGCCTAAAAGGCTGTCGGCCCATTGCTTCCTCGCGGTCCGCAGCCAAGGCAAACCGGAGGTACATGGCACCGACGGAGGAGGGCACCGTCTCCGGGAGGATGTGACCGATGAAGCGAAGGAGGGTGGCTTGGACGGCCGCGGTGTCATTGTGGAAGGCATTTGGTGGCTCAATGGTGACCATGGCCAGCCGCAGAGCCACATCACTGTCCCCCTCCGGCATGAAGACCTCGATGGAGTCCGGGCACTGCGACTCGGCGGCAATGGAGCCGTCGGAGGAGCGGGAGGAGAACGACGACCCCGACAGCACAAGGAGGGAGGCCTCTCCGTCCAAACAAGCACCATCAGCCACAGCGGCAGGGGCCATCGAGGCGGCCACGGGCTACAGCTGCACCGGCTGGGGGTGCCCGCTGACTGGGGAGGACGGCACCGGAGATGGGGGCAGGGAGGACACCACCTCAGACGTGAAGATGTCGCGGAAACGCGGCTCGTCGTTGCCCCCCGTCTCCAGAGCAGCGGAGGAGCCCCCCCTCCTCCAGGGCGAGGCCGGGCATGGCTACAGCCAGACTGGCCAGGTGGCTGGAGGCGCGGAGGCGAGCCGAGGGGTAGGGGTGGGAGCTCGACGAGCCAGTGGGGGTGGGGGCGGAGGTGGCAGCGGGGGAGTGCGGCGGGCAGGGGAGGCGGCGGAGACAGGCGGAGCGGGCAGCAAGCGGTGAGAGGCCATGGCGCAGCGAGGCGAGCCGGCGCGGTGCCCGGAGATCCTACATCGCCGACAGCGGACGGGGTCACAGCAGTCGCGCATGCGGTGAAGATCAGAGAGGCAGCGAAAACAGCCAGAGCGCGAGAGCGGCGGGATGGGACGAGGGTTTTTGTTTTGAGGTTTAGGCGGAGGAGGAGAGAGGAGCGCCTCTCTGTACGATCCAACGGCGGCGGTGGATGGGGAAGTAAACGCTTGTCACACCCTAGCTAGTCATGCATTAGAGTGTTGCATCATGTTTACTTTTTCATCAGAAACTTGAAATGGGGATGACAGAACCCCCAGTCCCCTCTGAAACCAACTAGGGTTACTAAAATAATTTTTCAATGAACCTGAAATGCCCTTCTAAAATGTCCATCATTTTAGCCTTGGTTCAGAACCTCTGACAAAAGTGGTGCACATTTTTCTAGGCCATCATAGGGTCTTTGAATTAAATCATAGATATTTGAATTTGGGCATTTAAAATAATATAAAATATTTAAATGCTCAAATATCTCCAAACTAAAATGTTATGTTCGCGATCCTATGGACCAGGAGTAGTTTGGTGAATTTTGGAGTTGCCTAGGTATTTTAATTAATTCAACAAAGTTATAGATATATTAAATAAAACAGAAAACAGAAAAGAAAGGGGAAAGACTTACCTGTGCGGCCCAGCCAGCTGGCCGGCCCAGCTAGCAGCCGACCCAGCCCAACACTGTAGCTCCCCGTCGTCTTCCTCCCCACGCCCCGAAGCTGCTGCGTGCTCGCGCGCGCGCGGCCGCGCGGCCACCTCCTGCTTGCCGACGCCCTCCTGGCCGCGTGGACGACGTCCGCAGCCCGTCCCGATCCCCCCTGCTCTCGCTCACTCTCCCCTGTTTCTCCCTCGCTCTCTCTCGCTCTCGGCCGAAGCACACCGTCGCCGCCGTTCGCCGTAGCCACTGTCTCCGGCCACCCCTCGCTCCCCCGAGTAGCTCAGAAGCTCCGCCACAACTCCCTCTTCCTCCCCACCGCTCCACGAGTCCCCGGAAGCCCTGCATCGCCGCCACGTCTCCGTTCCCCTCTTCGGGCTCCGACCACCGTCGCCGACGAATTCGCCGTCTCCAGCGCGTCCCCGAGCCCGCTTCGACGCCCACTGCAACCGCGGTGAGCTACGCCACCGTTTCCCCCTCTTCTCCCCCTCGTTCCCTCACCGTAGCTTCATCTCCACCACGGCCGAACCTCCGCCATCGCCGAGCTCGCCGTCGACGCAGCTCCGGTGACCATTTGGTCACCCCGGCGAGTTCAACGCGTTCACAGAACCCAGTAGAGCATCCCTAGCGCCTCACTTTGCTCGACTTCGAGCTCCAGCACCACTCCCGTGCACGACCGAACCCCGGCGGCCGCAGCCGAGCTCACCGCCGTCAACTCCGGCCACCCCGACCCCAACGGACTCCGCCAAGAGCCGCGGGTCGTCCTCAGCTTCACTCCGGTGGTCGCCGCGGTCCATTTGGTGGCCGAAACGACCAAAACCACTATCGCCGCCGCACTGTTGGTCGCCGCCGGCCAGAACTCCGGCGAGCTGACGTGGCCTAGTTAATTAGCCACTAAACCACCACCTACAGACGCTGACAAGTGGGCCCAGGGCTTAGTCAAAGCTAACCAGCCCGGGGTCAACGCGGGATTAGCCCCTGTGACACTGACGTGTGGACCCCACACGTCAGGTTTGACCCGAGCCAGCCCTGTTGACCTGCTGATGTCACTATGATGTCAGGCTGACGCAGTAATTGAATTTCTGGATTTAAATTAAATCAGGAAATTCCAGAATATTATTTAAACTTCAAAAATTCATAACTTTTATTCTGTAACTCCAAATTGGACAAATTATATATGAAAAATGATCAGAAAAATCCAATCTATCCATCTGTACTATTTTCATGCATGATCAAACAAGTTAAATTGATGTTTTAATCAGAACAAGGAAAGGCACTTTAAAAGGCCATATTTGAATTTGAAATTTGAATCTTTGATTCAAATTTGCTCAAACACTTCTGGCTTTAGTTGCATTAGCCCAACACACTCATATTGCCATGTTTCATGCATGCATCATATTGTTGCACATTGTTTGGTGATGCCTGTGTATCGTTATCCTTTGCGACAGGATCTGTCCCCGAGGAGTACCGTGATTACCCTAACGAAGAATCGTATCCGTGCAACGAACCATCAGGCAAGCAACCAACCATTTGATCATATTGATACAATCCCATGTTCTCGCTCCTGCTCTCTTTTACTGCATTAAGACAACGCGATTCAAACTGCTGTGTGCTGCGGTAGTTGAACCCATTTCCTCTGCATGACCTGTCATTGCCATAGTAACTAGATGAAACCCACTAGCATGTGTAGGAGTTGATTGAGCCATATGTATGTGTTGTTCCTACCTTGCTATGCCTGCTATGCTTAGAGTTGTGTCAGGTCTGGTTCATCTGGGTGATGGGCTAGAGTGAAATGATTATGTCGGTAATAAGAGTGGTGTGGTGAACACGATTTGGTAAAGGTATCGATGAGAGGCCATGTAGGAGTACATGGTGGGTTGTTTCATTGAAGCCGACCTTAGGCACTGAGATCTGTATGTGTGATTTAAGATACAGCTACTACCATGCATTGGGCCCTGAAATATGACCCCGCTCGACTTCTTAATCACCCTAGCTCTCTGTCCAGGAGTTGCAAGTAGTTTCTGGTGTTTGTAGCCTACTGGAGGCCGTGGACAGCGCTGACCGTAGGGGTGGGCTGTGATGCGGTAGGTATGTGGCCGGGTGTACCGAATACCCGTTAGGTATCTCGGGAACCCTGTTCACATCGTTCGGGGCCGTATGGGAAACCTCGGCCGGACTCCCTGCGGATGGAACCTGAATAGGCAATAAACCTGGACTAGAGGCTTAAGTGTTTAGGTAGGTCGTGGTCTACACCCACGTCGGCTTTCGCTTGAAGTCTGCCGAGCACATGTCGTGTGCAGACGCTAAGTGGTGGAAACATGTATGAGGAAGTACACCCCTGCAGGGTTAACATGATCTATTCGAATAGCCGCGTCCGCGGTAAAGGACTACTTGGTTGCCTATACAGTTCATAGACAAGTAAATGGAAACTACTAAAAGCCTCAAGATAAGTGTGAGTGCCGAGGATGGCTCTTCCGTAGGAAGACGGAGGTGGATCCTCGGTAGTGTATTGAAGTGGTGAATAGTGGACTCGTGTGCGCAAAACTATTTCAAGTTGGAGTATCGTAGGATAGTCTAGCCAAGAGTCAAAGCTGGCTTGCTGCAATAACTCCACCAACCTTTTTGATACTATGCATGTATGTAGGGTCTGATGTAAGTCTTGCTGAGTACCTTTGTACTCATGTTGCTATAATCTACATTTTTACAAAAGACGCTGCAACCCCTTCTGATGGGTTCTATGTAGACGTTGACATCAACGAGTAGGCTAAAGACCCAGGTGGTGACCCTGAGCTTGTGAAGGACCACGTAGTATAGCTAGGCTTTCCAAGCCTCTTTTATTTTACTAGTTGTCTGTACTCAGACAAGTTACTTCCGCTGTTGGCTTGTATGATTGTATGACTTGTATGTTGGGTCGTGAGACCCGTACCTTTCTGTGTATGTTATGTATGGTTCTCTGAGCCCTAAATAAAGTACTTGTGTCGTAGAGTCATGTTGTGATGCTTCGTTGTAATTGCACATATCGAGCATATTGTGTGTATGATTGAAATGCTTGGTATGTGTGGGATCTGACTATTTAGTTGTTTATCTTTAGTAGCCTCTCTTACCGGGAAATGTCTCCTAGTGTTACCGCTGAGCCATGGTAGCTTGCTACTGCTCTGGAACACTTAGGCTGGCCGGCATGTGTCCTTCTTCGTTCCTGTGTCTGTCCCTTCGGGGAAATGTCGCGCTTTGAGTACCGGAGTCCTGTTAGCCCGCTACAGCCCGGTTTACCGGAGTCCTGCTAGCCCAGTGCTACAGCCCGGACCCACTTGCTGATGACCGACACGTTCGAAGCTGGGTCATGGATGCCTGTCCCTGTAAGTCTGTGCCACTTTGGGTTTACGACTAGTCATGTCAGCCCGGGCTCTTTATCATATGGATGCTAGCGACACTATCATATACGTGAGCCAAAAGGCGCAAACGGTCCCGGGAAAAGGGTAAGACGACACCCGTGGGGATACCGTGCGTGAGGCCGCAAAGTGATATGAGGTGTTACCAGCTAGATCGATGTGACATCGAGTCGGGGTCCTGACAGCGTTGGCATCAGAGCCGGACTGCCTGTAGGTTCTCTAAGCCAAACTGGTCGATGTTGAGTCTAGAAATTCTTTAGTTATATGTAGGGGAATTGTTTGTGGGTTGGAACGTAAGGCTCTTTTTACTCCTTATACCTTGTGACATTCTGATCTGAGTCAGTCCATTCTTCCACCGGGGGTTAAGGAATTAGGATCTGTTCTCTCTATCAGGATCACGTGTTACTAATCAGTAGTACCTTATAAGTTTGATGGTTACAAGCCTAGTTCAGTTCTACTACCACATTTTGTGGTAGGAATGGTTTCAAGACTTGATATGATGATGTTGAGTGTGTACGAAATCCTTTGTCAAATGTCTCAATATCCTTTTTGAGCATTTACAGCTGTTATGCTGCCGAAATTTGCTAGAAATTCTAATGCCTTTGCATTATAATTGTGCTTTCAGATGGCCACTCGCGACCTCAATCAAGTGGTTCGCCTAACTCGATGCCTAGATGTACCCGGCCATACTGCTAAGTTGGTCAGGGTAATGACTGAGGCTGGATACCGCTGGTATCCTGAGTACACGGTCGAAGAGCAATTCCGAGATTTTAATCAAAGCCAGTATCTCTGCACTGTCAGGATATTTCCATCTTATCCTGGATCCACTGAGCCTCTTCACTGCTCCTATGGACTCGGGGTTACTATCGAGATGGCTGTGCAGGATGCCGCCTACTCTATGATGACCATTATGCGAGTCAGATCTGGTCTATTTCGGGACTCTGATTTCCGGTATATGCCAGGATCACTTCCGGGAGCACAAGGGTATCTCCAGGCTATCTATGCTGACTCCACTCAGGAGGATTCACGGACTCGCACCACGGCTGAGATGCTCGAGGATAAGGACCGTGAAAATCGGGCCTTAAGGTTAGAGCTCTTCAATACCCGTGCTGACCACTGGGCCACTTTGACTCGGTTCGCACCGGCAGTGCAAGCTGGATTCTCAGATATGCGCGATCTCTATCCTGTGAGATCTGCTCTGCCAGACGTGATGGTTTGGCGTGATGTAGGAGGCATCACCCCACCTCGCGGTCCCCGCAGGCCACCGTTTGTTGGTCCACGACCTCATCCTAGCCCCTATGGTCCACAAGCTCCGCGAGACCGTCTGTTTCCGGATGATCATGTTGAACTTCCAGGCTATGGAGGTGACTTCTACGAGGACTACTACGGATCAGTCTGAGTTAGTAGTAGTATCACTAGTTCGCACTAGCTGTGTCGTCTATCGTCCCGCGTGACTCGTGGGATATGACCTAGTTTGTACTCTTTCCGGAGGTGTAGAAAAATAATGTATAGGAGCTTGAGATGCCTCCGATGAGATGTAATCCTCTTTTCACCGTTTTAGTACTTTGCTTGGTCTTGTACTAAACCTGTATGGTGTGTATGACGATGGAATAAAGAAGCAGTTTCTGTATCTACCATGTCATACGGATGATCATCTTGCATTTCGAGTTATTCCTTACATTCTATATTCTATGTCGGAATTTTATCATTCTGACTAAACCATTGTCTTGTTTACCTAGGATGGTCAACACGCGCGCTAACCCTGCTTCCCAAGAGCAGGCCGAAGGCAGTGAAGCCAGAAATGAACATCTGCCTCAACCTCCTTCACTAGCCGAGGTTATGATGGAAGCTGAGAGAAACAAGCGGGAGACAAACCGGTTGTTGGAGCGTATTGAACAGAACACAGCACACCATCAGAGGGCTAACGTGGTGTCACTCAGTGATTTTATCAAATTGCATCCACCCACGTTCCACCACTCCGTCGAGCCTCTCGACGCTGATGACTGGCTTCGCAGTATCTCTCACAAGCTGCGTTCCGCGCTGGTAGCTGAGGCTGACAAGGTCACCTTTGCTGCATATCATCTTGAAGGCCCCGCCAGTCTATGGTGGGAGAATTATGGAGCTATGCGCCCAGCGGGCCATGTCACAACTTGGGCTGAATTCAGCGACGCTTTCCGTGAACATCACATTCCGGAGGGTCTCATGGACCGTAAGCGTGAAGAATTTTGCAATTTCACCCAAGGCCGACTTTCTGTGGATGTCTATAGCAGGGAGTTTGGTAATCTTGCACGATATGCAACCGAGGAAGTTTCTACTGACGCCAAGAAGCAAGCAAGGTTCCGCAAGGGCCTTAGTCCTGAGCTTCGCCGCGACCTCCGTCTGCATGAGTGCACATCTTTTTCGAAACTTGTCAACAAAGCCATCAGTGCTGAAACTGGTCAGACTGACTATGACGCAACACGCAAGCATGGACGTGACACGGGTTCCTCATCCAGTGCTGGTCCTCAGAAGCGCCGCGTGTGGGTACCCAACACCGCCTTGCCACCCAGGTTCACACCGAGGCCATCTTTCCAGGCGCCTCGCCCCGCTCAACAGTCTGCTCCAGCTAAGCCCTATGGGGGTCCAACCAATAATGCTCCTCCATGTACCAGTTCCGTGACTTGTTTCAAGTGTGGGGAATCTGGTCATTATATGCGTGAGTGTCCCCAGACCAACCCCAATCAATCTGCTAAAGCTGTTGGCCGTGGCAAGCCGACAGGAAAAGTGTTTCATGCTAAACCGGTCACCGTTTCACGTGGCCATGTCAACTGTGTCTCTGCCGAAGAAGCTCAAGAAGATCCCAACGTCGTTCTCGGTACGCTTCTTGTTAATTGCCACCCGGCATCTGTTCTTTTCGATACAGGAGCCTCTCATTCCTTTATATCTGAAAATTATGCTCGTTTGCATAACGTTGCATTCTGTGATCTGCCGTCCACTATGGAAATCTCTACCCCTGGGTCTAGATGGCAGACCTCTAGGGTAAGTTATAGGAATGAAATCCAAGTCGATAGACTTGTCTTCCTTGCATCTTTGATAGCCCTTAAATCTTCAGATATTAATATCATTTTGGGTATGGACTGGATGTCAGCTCATCATGCCAAAATTGATTGCTTCTCTAGGACTGTTCAACTCACCCACCCTTCGGGGAAGATAGTCAATGTCTTGACTCGAATAGCCAAGCGACAATTATATTCTCTTAACGCCAGCCCTTTGCCAGACCTTGAGGACGTTCCGGTAGTCCGTGACTTCCCGGATGTCTTTCCAGAAGAATTGCCAGGGGTTCCACCTGACAGGGATGTTGAGTTTGTAATAGACCTCATCCCCGGAACCGTTCCGATTGCTAGAAGGCCTTATAAGATGGCACCCCTAGAACTAGCCGAGCTTAAGAAACAACTCGATGAGTCCTTGAAAAAGGGTTTCATCCGCCCCAGTTCATCTCCGTGGGCTTGCCCCGTCCTATTCGTTAAGAAGAAGGATGGTACGGACCGGATGGTTGTAGATTACCGACCTGTCAATTTGGTCACAATCAAGAACAAATATCCACTTCCCAGGATCAACGACCTGTATGATCAGCTCGCTGGATCTTCAGTCTTCTCTAAGATGGATTTGAGGTTGGGCTACCATCAAATCAAAATCAGAAACGGGGACATTCCTAAAACGGCCTTTGTTACTCGTTATGGCCAATACGAGTACACCGTCATGTCCTTCGGTTTAACCAACGCTCCAGCCACCTTTTCTCGGTTAATGAACTCAATCTTCATGGAGTATTTGGATAAATTCGTCGTAGTTTATCTCGATGATATACTCATCTACTCCAAGAACGAGGAAGAACATGCCGAACATCTAAGACTAGTGTTGCAGAAACTTCGTGAGCATCGCCTTTATGCCAAATTTTCAAAATGTGAATTCTGGTTGCCAGAAGTGACCTATCTGGGCCATGTAATATCTGGTAAAGGTATTGTTGTTAACCCTGAGCGAGTTCAAGCCGTCCTTGATTGGACTCCACCCAAATCGGTCAAGCAAGTTCGGAGTTTTCTAGGCTTAGCGAGCTATTGTCGTCGCTTTGTCGAGAACTTCTCCAAAGTTGCTAAACCCCTAACCGAACTCCTCAAGAAAGATAAGAAGTTCGAATGGACTCCACAATGTGAGCACAGTTTTCAGGAACTGAAAAGACGCCTGACTTCTGCTCCCGTACTGGTACCGCCAGACTTCTCCAAGGACTTTGTTATCTACTGCGATGCCTCGCGACAAGGACTAGGTTGCATTCTCATGCAAGATCGACACGTAATTGCTTACGCTTCACGGCAATTACACCCACATGAGGAGAATTATCCTACTCATGATCTAGAACTTGCAGCCGTAGTCTATGCACTTAAGACCTGGCGACATTACCTCCTCGGTAATCGTTGCGAAATATTCACTGATCACCAAAGCCTGAAGTACATCTTCACCCAACCGGATTTGAATCTCAGGCAGAGACGTTGGGTTGAATTGATCACAGACTTCGACTTAGGAATAACCTATACCCCAGGGAAAGCCAACGTCATGGCTGATGCGCTAAGTCGTAAATCTTATTGTAACAATCTGATGTTACAACAAAGTCAACCGCTTCTCCATGAGGAATTTCGGAAGCTTAACCTTCACATTGTACCTCAAGGTTTTCTTTCCACCTTGGTGGCAAAACCTACTCTTACGGATCAAATCATCGCTGCCCAAAAGCGAGATAAGGGAATATCTAAAATCAAGGAGAACATTGCTAGCGGAGGTGCTAGTTGTTTCTCCACAAATGATCATGGTGTTGTGTACTTTGAGAATCGTCTAGTGGTTCCCAAGAACCAGCATCTGCGGCAGTTGATCCTTAAGGAGGCCCATGAATCTCCTCTCACCATTCATCCCGGTAGTACTAAGATGTATCAGGACCTACGCCAGAGGTTCTGGTGGACTAGGATGAAGAGAGAAATTGCTCAGTATATTGCAAATTGCGACGTCTGCCGTCGTGTAAAAGCAGAGCATCAACGACCTGCTGGCACCCTTCAACCCTTAGCTATTCCTGAATGGAAATGGGATAAAATTGGTATGGATTTCATTACCGGTTTTCCCAGGACCAAGAGAGGGAATAATGCTATTTTCGTCGTGGTCGATCGTCTTTCCAAAGTAGCTCATTTCCTACCTGTTCGTGAGAGTATAACCGCTAGTCAGCTGGCAGACTTATACATCTCCCGGATAGTGTCTCTCCATGGTGTTCCTTTGGAAATCAATTCGGATCGAGGAAGTCTTTTCACCTCTCGATTTTGGGAAAGTTTCCAAAATGCTATGGGAACTCGTCTCTCTTTTAGCACCGCTTTCCACCCTCAGTCAAGTGGTCAAGTGGAACGCGTCAATCAGATTCTAGAAGACATGCTTCGAGCCTCCGTTATCTCTTTCGGAATAGACTGGGAGAAGTGCCTTCCATTTGCCGAATTCGCTTACAACAACAGCTATCAATCTAGCTTGGGTAAAGCCCCTTTTGAAGTTCTCTATGGACGACGATGTCGAACACCCCTTAACTGGTCAGAAACCGGGGAAAGACAATTCTTTGGCCCGGATATGATTCAGGAAGCAGAAGAACAAGTTCGTATCGTTCGTGAAAAGTTGAAAACAGCCCAATCCCGTCAAAAGAGTCAATATGACCGAAAACATAAGGCTATGACTTTCGAGGTTGACGAGAAGGCTTACCTTCGGGTCACCCCTCTGAAGGGAACCCATCGTTTCGGTATCAAAGGCAAATTGGCTCCTCGTTACATTGGACCTTTTCGCATTCTTGCCAAACGAGGAGAAGTTGCCTACCAATTGGAACTACCTCCGCACCTCTCCAGAGTTCATGATGTCTTCCACGTTTCTCAACTCAGGCGTTGCTTCTCGGATCCTATCCGTGAAGTGGACCACGAAACGCTTGATCTCCAAGATAATCTTACATATCGAGAGTACCCCATTCGTATCCTCGACCAAGCCGAACGTACCACGCGACGTCATAATATCAAGTTTCTCAAGGTTCAATGGTCGCACCATTCTGAGGATGAAGCAACTTGGGAAAGGGAGGATCGTCTTCGACTCGAATATCCCGCCTTCTTCTCGGAGGAACCCAAATCTCGGGACGAGATTCTTTTGAGTGGGGGTGAGTTGTCACACCCTAGCTAGTCATGCATTAGAGTGTTGCATCATGTTTACTTTTTCATCAGAAACTTGAAATGGGGATGACAGAACCCCCAGTCCCCTCTGAAACCAACTAGGGTTACTAAAATAATTTTTCAATGAACCTGAAATGCCCTTCTAAAATGTCCATCATTTTAGCCTTGGTTCAGAACCTCTGACAAAAGTGGTGCACATTTTTCTAGGCCATCATAGGGTCTTTGAATTAAATCATAGATATTTGAATTTGGGCATTTAAAATAATATAAAATATTTAAATGCTCAACTATCTCCAAACTAAAATGTTTCATGTTGGAAATAATCCAACTATGGACCAGGAGTAGTTTGGTGAATTTTGGAGTTGCCTAGGTATTTTAATTAATTCAACAAAGTTGCAGATATATTAAATAAAACAGAAAACAGAAAAGAAAGGGGAAAGACTTACCTGTGCGGCCCAGCCAGCTAGCCGGCCCAGCTAGCAGCCGACCCAGCCCAACACTGTAGCTCCCCGTCGTCTTCCTCCCCCCGCCCCGAAGCTGCTGCGTGCTCGCGCGCGCGCGGCCGCGCGGCCACCTCCTGCTTGCCGACGCCCTCCTGGCCGCGTGGACGACCGCAGCCCGTCCCGATCCCCCCTGCTCTCGCTCACTCTCCCCCGTTTCTCCCTCGCTCTCTCTCGCTCTCGGCCGAAGCACACCGTCGCCGCCGTTCGCCGTAGCCACTGTCTCCGGCCACCCCTCGCTCCCCCGAGTAGCTCAGAAGCTCCGCCACAACTCCCTCTTCCTCCCCACCGCTCCACGAGTCCCCGGAAGCCCTGCATCGCCGCCACGTCGCCGTTCCCCTCTTCGGGCTCCGACCACCGTCGCCGACGAATTCGCCGTCTCCAGCGCGTCCCCGAGCCCGCTTCGACGCCCACTGCAACCACGGTGAGCTACGCCACCGTTTCCCCCTCTTCTCCCCCTCGTTCCCTCACCGTAGCTTCATCTCCACCACGGCCGAACCTCCGCCGTCGCCGAGCTCGCCGTCGACGCAGCTCCGGTGACCATTTGGTCACCCCGGCGAGTTCAACGCGTTCACAGAACCCAGTAGAGCATCCCTAGCGCCTCACTTTGCTCGACTTCAAGCTCCAGCACCACTCCCGTGCACGACCGAACCCCGGCGGCCGCAGCCGAGCTCACCGCCGTCAACTCCGGCCACCCCGACCCCAACGGACTCCGCCAAGAGCCGCGGGTCGTCCTCAGCTTCACTCCGGTGGTCGCCGCGGTCCATTTGGTGGCCGAAACGACCAAAACCACTATCGCCGCCGCACTGTTGGTCGCCGCCGGCCAGAACTCCGGCGAGCTGACGTGGCCTAGTTAATTAGCCACTAAACCACCACCTACAGACGCTGACAAGTGGGCCCAGGGCTTAGTCAAAGCTAACCAGCCCGGGGTCAACGCGGGATTAGCCCCTGTGACACTGACGTGTGGACCCCACACGTCAGGTTTGACCCGAGCCAGCCCTGTTGACCTGCTGATGTCACTATGATGTCAGGCTGACGCAGTAATTGAATTTCTGGATTTAAATTAAATCAGGAAATTCCAGAATATTATTTAAACTTCAAAAATTCATAACTTTTATTCTGTAACTCCAAATTGGACAAATTATATATGAAAAATGATCAGAAAAATCCAATCTATCCATCTGTACTATTTTCATGCATGATCAAACAAGTTAAATTGATGTTTTAATCAGAACAAGGAAAGGCACTTTAAAAGGCCATATTTGAATTTGAAATTTGAATCTTTGATTCAAATTTGCTCAAACACTTCTGGCTTTAGTTGCATTAGCCCAACACACTCATATTGCCATGTTTCATGCATGCATCATATTGTTGCACATTGTTTGGTGATGCCTGTGTATCGTTATCCTTTGCGACAGGATCTGTCCCCGAGGAGTACCGTGATTACCCTAACGAAGAATCGTATCCGTGCAACGAACCATCAGGCAAGCAACCAACCATTTGATCATATCGATACAATCCCATGTTCTCGCTCCTGCTCTATTTTACTGCATTAAGACAACGCGATTCAAACTGCTGTGTGCTGCGGTAGTTGAACCCATTTCCTCTGCATGACCTGTCATTGCCACAGTAACTAGATGAAACCCACTAGCATGTGTAGGAGTTGATTGAGCCATATGTATGTGTTGTTCCTACCTTGCTATGCCTGCTATGCTTAGAGTTGTGTCAGGTCTGGTTCATCTGGGTGATGGGCTAGAGTGAAATGATTATGTCGGTAATAAGAGTGGTGCGGTGAACACGATTGGTAAAGGTATCGATGAGAGGCCATGTAGGAGTACATGGTGGGTTGTTTCATTGAAGCCGACCTTAAGCACTGAGATCTGTATGTGTGATTTAAGATACAGCTACTACCATGCATTGGGCCCTGAAATATGACCCCGCTCGACTTCTTATTCACCCTAGCTCTCTGTCCAGGAGTTGCAAGTAGTTTCTGGTGTTTGTAGCCTACTGGAAGCCGTGGACAGCGCTGACCGTAGGGGTGGGCTGTGATGCGGTAGGTACGTGGCCGGGTGTACCGAATACCCGTTAGGTATCTCGGGAACCCTGTTCACATCGTTCGGGGCCGTATGGGAAACCTCGGCCGGACTCCCTGCGGATGGAACCTGAATAGGCGATAAACCTGGACTAGAGGCTTAAGTGTTTAGGTAGGTCGTGGTCTACACCCACGTCGGCTTTCGCTTGAAGTCTGCCGAGCACATGTCGTGTGCAGACGCTAAGTGGTGGAAACATGTATGAAGAAGTACACCCCTGCAGGGTTAACATGATCTATTCGAATAGCCGCGTCCGCGGTAAAGGACTACTTGGTTGCCTATACAGTTCATAGACAAGTAAATGGAAACTACTAAAAGCCTCAAGATAAGTGTGAGTGCCGAGGATGGGTCTTCCGTAGGATGACGGAGGTGGATCCTCGGTAGTGTATTTGAGTGGTGAATAGTGGACTCGTGTGCGCAAAACTATTTCAAGTTGGAGTATCGTAGGATAGTCTAGCCAAGAGTCAAAGCTGGCTTGCTGCAATAACTCCACCAACCCTTCTTGATACTGTGCATGTATGTAGGATCTGATGTAAGTCTTGCTGAGTACCTTTGTACTCATGTTGCTATATTCTACATTTTTTTACAGAAGACGCTGCAACCCCTTCTGATGGGTTTTATGTAGACGTTGACATCAACGAGTAGGCTAAAGACCCAGGTGGTGACCCTGAGCTTGTGAAGGACCACATAGTATAGCCAGGCTTTCCAAGCCTCTTTTATTTTACTAGTTGTCTGTACTCAGACAAGTTACTTCCGCTGTTGGCTTGTATGATTGTATAACTTGTATGTTGGGTCGTGAGACCCGTAACTTTGTGTGTATATTATGTATGGCTCCCTGAGCCTTAAATAAAGTACTTGTGTCATAGAGTCATGTTGTGATGCTTCGTTGTATTTACACATATCGAGCATATTGTGTGTATGATTGAAATGCTTGGTATGTGTGGGATCTGACTATCTAGTTGTTTATCTTTAGTAGCCTCTCTTACCGGGAAATGTCTCCTAGTGTTACCGCTGAGCCATGGTAGCTTTGCTACTGCTCTGGAACACTTAGGCTGGCCGGCATGTGTCCTTCTTCGTTCCTGTGTCTGTCCCTTCGGGGAAATGTCACGCTTTGAGTACCGGAGTCCTGTTAGCCCGCTACAGCCCGGTTTACCGGAGTCCTGCTAGCCCAGTGCTACAGCCCGGACCCACTTGCTGATGACCGACACGTTCGAAGCTGGGTCATGGATGCATGTCCCTGTAAGTCTGTGCCACTTTGGGTTTACGACTAGTCATGTCAGCCCGGGCTCTTTATCATATGGATGCTAGCGACACTATCATATACGTGAGCCAAAAGGCGCAAACGGTCCCGGGAAAAGGGTAAGACGACACCCGTGGGGATACCGTGCGTGAGGCCGCAAAGTGATATGAGGTGTTACCAGCTAGATCGATGTGACATCGAGTCGGGGTCCTGACAACGCTGTGGGTCCCGGCACCGCGAGGTAGTCAACCTCAAGGCAATCAATGCCGAGGCGACAGCCGCATTGTCGCTGGGAGGGGCGGCAGAGACCGTCGGGCAGGCGGGGAAACGATCACCCGCGGCCCCACTAGACGCATGCAGCGAATGGGAGGGCGAAACGTCGACCGGGGGAAGGGGGAGCAAACCAGCTGAATTAAACCCGAATGTGACGGGGCACCAGATAGGCAGGAGGCCGCGCCCCCTACGACGCCGCTCCCCCGCATTAACACCGAAGGGGTGCGATTTGAACGCGGGGCGAGCTGCCCGCGCCCTGGCCTTCCTCGCAGCCGCACGGGCCCCACGCAAGGAGACGTGGAGGGACAGGTTGATCGCGGTCATGAGCCCAGGGCCAACGGCGGCGGCGAACTGCGCAACGGCAACACTAGCCACGCGGACGGAGAAGAGGAGTTCAGCCATCTGGGTGGCGACGAGGGTCTCGCTGGGGTCACAAAAGAAGTAAGAAAGAAGATCGGCAACCTTTTCGGCCGAAAAACATGCCGCCGGGAACGGCGCTACCACCCAGAGGATCCCCGGCGGGACAGAGCTGGGGTGGGCGGGGGAGACACCGGAGAGGAAAGACGACTGAACACGGGCGTGGAAAGAGATACCTGGATGCGGAACGATGGAGGTGCGGGTGCGGGGGGCGTCTTCGCCAGCAGGGAACGACACAGGTCCACCGCCAACGGCGGAGCCAGCAGCAGCAGCCCTGGAGGTGGTGGAGACTACTGGATTGGAAGGAGGGGAGGTGGCGGACCCTTCAGAGTCGCCACTCATTCCCGCCTTCAGAGGTGCCCCGTGTCGAACTTAGTTTTCATTGTTATAAGTTACTCTTATTAGTTTTATGTCTGATTTTATCCTATTTATTGCTAATCATTCGCTACTTGCATCACCTTCCTTTGCTATGACAACATTTTGCTTGCAGCCTGGAGAACCTAGCAGTGGCGGGCAGGATAAAACGATCGTCACAAGTACGTTTCCTAGCTAGTGGCAGGTGCATAATAATGCCAACCATTGGTAATGAGGGGCAAGAGTGGGCTGGCCTTAAAGAAGGCCCGCCACTATAGGCCCTTTAAATTCTAAAGCACCATCATGGTCTAACATTTCAGATTTCCCACTGGCATATTAACATTGGAGGACCAATATGTCATATGGTTAGCTAAGCTGGTTCTCTAATTATTGCCAGGTACAATAAGAAGAGAATACTAATGCCTTAGACCTGATGGTGTCAGGTAAACAGGGTAAATATCAAGTTAGCAACACTGGACCCGAGTGGCGCTAATATTGCTGCTCATTGTGAGCCTCATGTGACTCTGGTAGTTCGCATTGACACTGCACATAGAATGACAAAGACTTCAGCTGAAAAGAAATAGTGGACATAGTAATTAAACAGCCTATGTATAAGAATCCATGTGGATTGTGAAAGCATATAGCATCAAAGGTTTTTTGCTTCCTGCCATGGACATGAATATTTGCAATATTGAAGGAAATAATTTGGCATAGCTACAGAACTGATTTTCTACCAGACCGTGAGCTACAATCATGATGCCCAAATGCTGGAACCAGCATCCGTTTTTGCTACAATCGGCTACGGTGATGGGCTACGGCTAGAGTTGGAAGGCGCCATTTTTTTTGCTACAACCGGCATGGCAGCGTGTTACTATGGGCGGCGCAAGATGCTGGAACCGGCAAGGCCCCGAGCTGCGACGGGCAGCCGGCCATGCTGGAACCAGCAAGGCCGTGAGCTGCAACGGGCGGGCGGACAACCATGCTGGAACCGGCAAGGCCGCAAGCTGCAACTACGTTGCACGGATACTTCAGAAAGCGCGCGTATCCAGCCGGATACTGCCCCGATACTCGGATACTGCCCCGATACGGCCTGATACGTATCCCGTAAGTATCCCTCAATTTTTTGATTTGAAAAAAAGAAAATAATGTTTGATACTTCTAGGATACTTCTGCGATATTTTTTGGATACCTGAAACCCCTCCTTCGGCATGAAATCTCCTCAATAGTAAAGGCACACCTTTTGAAGATATCCAACATGGGAGTGAGTTCATGCCAAAACATGACCATCAATGTTCTTGTTCAATTGAAAGGTGAGCAAAAGAGAGTCGATGCACTGATTGGAACAACAAACCCATGAAAATCCCACTGCCAATTAATGAAAGTGGACCAAGTGCATGAAAACAAAAGGAATAATCCTATAGAGGCATGCTTTGACCTAGAAGCTCTATTTTGTTTTCAATATTTTTAATAATTAATATATGTAATATCTATATATAAACGTATCCCCGTATCCATGTTTTCAGAAAATTGGCGTATCGGGCGTATCCCCGTATCGCGTATCCGATACGTATCCAAGTATCCATGCAACGTAGGCTGCAACCAGCGTGGCACCATGTTGGAATCAATGCAAGAAATTAAACTGCTTTCCAGAGAAGCACTATTTAAATTTCCATACAGAAGTTCAACTCTTCAATTTGCTTGTATCTTTAGGACAAAAATAACTGCAGCTATGATTCATTATCTGTACATAGGTCCCAAAATATATGAATCTGGTAAAAGAAATACCTTGCAATATCCCAAGTGCATACTTCAAATACAAATTCCTTCCTTGGTCGTGCAAGTATCCACAAAGCACTTTCGCTTGCCGATGATCAACCTTACTAACGGTCTTACAAATCAAAAGAAAATATTGATTCAAGGAGGAGAAACAGATACCAAAAACTTTCAATTATTGACATAGGCATACTATGGTTATGAAATGAGACAAAAATGGAAGCGGCCAACTATTTGTTCTTAGACTGGGTAGACCGCCTCAACACATCATCAAGGCTACCTTACACCAAGTTAGCATGGAGATAAATGCTTATTGATAGAAAGTGACTGCGAGTAATAGAAACGGTGGGCTGGTTATGTAAGAAAAGACCAACATGCCTATTCAAGAATATACCAGAGAGTAGACAGCTCATCATATGCACTCACCATGCCGCGAGGAATGCATAGACGATCTTGCAGACACTCCACAACACCAAAGACCCAACAGGCACCACAACGACCCTGCCATTGTTAACCAAATACATACTAACTTGAGCATTTGATTCAGCCATTATGTAAAAAAGGAAAAAAAAATGTTACTGAACCTAGCCTTGTTATGGTACCGATTCAAACTAAATTTAAATTAAGTACAAAATATACATTCAGATTTAGCAAAAGTAGAACGCACGCGCCTGCTCCCATACAATTTCCAGGGACAGAGGGTAAACTCCAAACTCACCATGGAATCCTGCATTTGCTTTGCTCCTGCTTCTTCTGAAAAAATTAACAAAGTTCAGACAAGATTAGTAGGAGCACAAGATCTTGGAGGCACAAACTTCAAACATCAAAATTTACTTTTTGAAAAGAATAAGCAATTTGACCTTTGCTAGGCTAAACAAAAAAAGAAAGATCATGATAATATTTAGATCACAATCGAGGTGGTTTGCTACATACGGTTTTTGATAGCTCACTGTCCATATCCATGGTAAGCAAGCACATGTAGATTTGGGGGTAGAGAGGGGCAGTCGGCAGCTCACCATGTACGCCGCTCGTAATCCCCAACACGTGCTGGAGAGGAGGCAAGGGTTGGCCGTCCTTGATCCTCTGGCCACTCTCCATGGCTGGGCCTCGTCCTCCTCACTCTAGATCGAGTCAAGTTGATGCGTGCGTGAGGCAGGCAAGGAGAGAATGGAAGAAGAAGAAATCCAAGAGGAGAGGAGAAGCAGGCTGACCTTGATGGCGTCGGAGGAGCCTTGATGGCGTCGGAGGAGCCTTGATGGCATCGGAGGAGCCTTGATGGCGACGGAGTCACGGGGAGGGTCGCCGGTGCTGGAGGAGACGCGGAGGCCGAAACCCTAGACACGTGGGGGGGGGGGGCGATGCCCTGGCGCTCCTCCCGGGGATAGCGACGGCGACGGTGAGCAGTGGCAGCGGCGAGGCCGGCGACGAAAGAGGAACGGAGGTCCTGGCTCAGACAACGGGGAGAAGGAGACGGCGCCGTCGGCAAGTGGGGTGGAGAGTGCAAGAGGGCGGCGGCTAGGGTTCCTGCGAGGGAGGAATGGGAGCAGGGAGCAGGCCGTCGCTCTCCCTCACCAGCAGCCAAGTCATGTTGACCTAAGATGTGAAAAGACCAAAATGCCCATGGGTGGGCACCGAAATAACAGGCGGTGGCACACCAGAGGACCGCACTAGCAGTGTCGAGCCTCGATCCAACGACCCGTATCGTTTCATTTGAGATCCAACGGCACAGATCGTTTCATCTGCAGATCCGACGGACAGAATCGTTTCGGAAACACTATCCAACGGCCCAGTATCCAAACGCATGGAAGAGCTCCATTTTGCTTCGGACTCTAACAAGGGGATATTATATTGGCTTTCCTTTTGTGGTGAACATGGTAGTGGTTCCTTCAACATAAACCGGTGGCCCAGCGCGCACACCGACTGTCCCGCCGCACAGAACTGCTGCTGCCGTCACCACTGGTTGCCGATGAACTTGCTGTTGAAGCAGGCGGCGGCCACCGGGACGATTACTTCGCCCTCGCCGGCGCTGTGAGGTCCTCCACGTTATGCACCTCAATGCCTCTAGCCCGCCGGGTCTCAGAATCTCCATAGTCCACATCAATCCATCTCGATCGTGGCTGTGGGCGGAGGAGAGGAGACCAATGACGGAGGGGCAGAGGGGTGAATCACTGATTGTCCTAGGGCCACCCACTGCAGTCACGGCCACTGGTAGGGGCAGCAGTGTAGGGGCAGCAGTGTAGGGGCAGGAGCCCGGAGATGGGGAGCAATCGCCAGTGGCTGCGAAGACCTATGCACAACGCCGCCATGCCACGTAGCGGGACATCTCCGGGCGGGCTGCTGGTCGCGGCCGAGCCGAGCGGGTGCCCGCCGCGGTTCGTGCTGGTCAGGCCCCTGCGTTGATTGTGGTAGGTTCTATTTTTCTACACCATGGACGACAGGCCGTACAGGTTGACGCCCCTTAGTTGGGGACACCCTCACTCCGATCCATATTAGTTGCCACTCAAAAGGATGTCTACAGCACTTAAGATACACACATTCATTTAAACGACAAATAATATGGATCGGAAGGCGTACGTGATTTCGTTGGTGGTGCCACCCACGCTCGCCGTCTATCAACATCAGGTGGGGGAGCCTCAACTCAAGAACCGGCTCATGTCATGTCCTACAAAGATCGTACTATAGCAGTGTTGGATCAACAACCCGTTACGTGCATGATTTTGTTTCCTATAAGAGCATCTTCAACAGCCGTGCTAAACAAGCGCCGCGCCGTAAATTAGGCCATTTTAGCGCGCGCGCAATCTGGCGGGTGGCTCCAGCGGGCGCGCAATAACCGCGTGCGCGCTATAAGGAGTTGGGCGCATGGTGGATTCGCTATCTCGCGCGATGTATTTGGGGCCCCCGCTTCCGCGCGCGGCACTCTCGAGCGCTCGCGCCGCACTCTCTCCTCTCCGCCTCCTACGCCCGCGCGCACCGGCGCCGGCAAACTGCACCCATGGACGCACGTGCCGGCACCCCGCTCACCCATTGTACAGCAGCGACCCCCCCCCCCCCCCCCCGCCGCCGCCGGAAACCCTAGCGCAGGGAGCGTTGGCCTCGCCACTGTCGGAGCTCCGCCGAGCATCGGCCTCGCGCGCAGCCTCTTCTTGTCGCCGTGGATGACCACGGCGACGGGTGGCGTCACGCCGGTGCCGTCCCGTGCCGCCGCCGCCCCCTCGAAGCTCCCCAATGCGGTGCGGCCGAAGAAGGGCAAGACATCCGTAAAGAAGAACAAGGCGGCGGACTGCTCCGGCAGCTCGAAGGCGAGGGGAAAGAAGCTTGCAGGGCGTTTGACGAGCGCGGCGGCTACCGAAGCACCGGCGAGCTCACTTGTTGAGCCGGCCGCCGACGCGCACCACATGTTTGACGAAATGCCCCCAAGGTAGAAATTTTTTCCAACTTTTATTTTCTTGTTATTTTTTCAATGCATCATATAGATAGCTTATTTGCATTGTTCAAAAAACTTTGTAGTCTCAACTATGATGCATACATGTCAACTATGGGTGTTGGCTCCAACAATTCGCATTGGTCTCAAACCAATGACATCCATTTCGAAGACCATGAGTTCGAGGTGGACGAGGAGGGTGAGGGCATTGTCGACGCGCCGAAAGGAAGAGCGGGCAATTACAACAACAAAGATGACATCTTACTATGCAATACTTGGTTGCAAGTGTCGAGGGATCCATCTGTTGGAGGTGATCAAAGTAGAGATGCTTATTGGGGGCGGATGAAAAAACACTTTGATGCTCACAACATGAGTGGAATTGACCGCTCCGAGAGATCACTTCGGTCCTGATGGTCGACAATCAACTCGAAGTGTCAAAAGTGGACGGCCGCACAAAAGGCGGTTGACAAGTTGAACCCAAGTGGCACAAATGAGGACGATAGAACCATGGGTGGCGGTGGCCTTGGCGGCATGGGAGACGGTGGCCTTGGCGGTGGCATTGGCGGTGGCCTTGGCGCCATGGGTGTCATGGGTGGCTTCGGAGGTACCATGAGCGGTTTAGGTGCCATGGGAGGCATGGGTGCACCTCCGGCCGCCATGGGAGGCATGGGTGGCTTTGGAGCACCCTCCGACGCTATGGCCGTCATGGGAGGCATGAGTTTTGCTTCTCTCATGGGAGGCATGGGTGCACCTCCGGCCGCCATGGGCGGAATGTCTTTCGATGTGCCTCCTCACACACATTCCCATGAAGATGCCGTTGAAGATCTTGCCAACACCGTCGGAGCTTCACGTAATCCGGTGCGTGATGAGGAGAGGGAGGAAGATTCATCTTCGGAGGCGGAAGAATCGTCTTCGGAAGATGAGGACGAAGACGAGGAAGAGGATTGGTGTGTCTTTCATTTGTGTCTTGAACTTGGTTTGCATTTTGAATTTGGTTGGATGAACTTGTGGGCATGATTTTGAACTTGTGTGCATGAACTTTTATTCATCAACCCGTTTGTGTGAATTTATATGTCATGTTCATTGCATTTTGAATGTTTCAAACTCATTTTGTGTCTAAAATGCCATATATGCAATGCCCGGCGAGTCGCGCGCGCTGCATTTTTTGCGTGCTGCTGGAGCGGCGCGCGCGCTGCATTCTAACGCGGCTGTTGGAGCCAGCGCTGGCGGCCGCGCTAAACCAGCCGAAGCGCGCGCGGCAAACTAATTTTTTGCGCACGGCGCGAAGCGCTGCTGTTGGAGATGCTCTAACTGTACTAGCTGCTGGAGTTTTTCGGTGAGAAAAGGGACGGTGCACGTGGTGAGGAAGGAGGAGTCATAGCGACGTCGGTGATGAGCACCGTGGTAGCTATATCTGCCAAAGAAAACGGGTGGACCTCGATCGTCTTTTGCATGTTTGCAATGCTCGGCGTCGACCACAAGAGACGGCCCTGACTACCAGTGCTACATATCGGCTATTCATTGGAACAAGTAGGTAATATGTACATGTTCGCATTAATATTAGGGCCCGTGAAAATGACATTGCCAGTACTCTATATGGCCAGCACCCGGTACCGACAACTGAGTACCGACATGGTTCTTGCAGTGCAGCCATGACCACAGCTCGTACCACTCCCAGATAACGCTATCGCAGTGCAGCCATGGCCATGAAAACACAGCTCCTTCGCTTGCTACCTCTGCTGCTCCTGCTCCTTCCGCCTCCCCTTCGCGATTACTTGTCGACCGATGAAGCCGCCGGCGTCAGAGTCCGCCAGGGCCGGCTCCGTGTCTACCACCCGATAATCTTGTTCCCTGGCATAAGTTGTCCCAACCTGGAGGCGCGGCTGACCGACGCTTACACCCCGTCGGCGCCGCGCTGCGGAGCGCTCAAGGGGAAGGGATGGTTCCCTCTCTGGAACAACACCCGGGACGTGCTCGACCATGATTACCTTCCATGCTTACAGGAGCAGATGAGCCTCGTGTATGACCCCGTCCTCAACGACTTCCGGAACCGGCCCGGCGTCGAGACGCGCGTGCCCGACTTCGGCTCCTCCTACGGTTTCACCTCAAAGGACGAAGTGTAAGTTCATATAGAAGTGATCCCTTGGCAACTAGTAATTCATTTAGTACGGATTTATTAATACTGCACTTGGTATTTTCTTTGGAAAGGAGGGGAACGCTGTTTCTTCTTGTGTGAGTTCTTGATCTTGAAATTTGCCTGCTTTAGGGGCGGCCTTAACATCTATTGCATGTCAAAACTTCGCCAAGAACTGGAGGCACTAGGTTATCGCGACAGAGATACTCTTTTCGGCGCTCCTTACGACTTACGGCACGCTCCACCTTCACCCGGCCAGCCATCTCGGGTGTACACCGACTACTTTGCCCGTGTCAAGAATCTGGTGCAGCATGCGAGCGAGAAGAACGGGAACAAGCCTGTCATCCTCGTTGGGCACAGCTTCGGAGGCAAGGCAGCCCTCGACTTCGTCAATTCGACTCCCCTTCCATGGAGGAAAAAATTCATCAAACACATGGTCCTAATAGCACCCACACCTCCTACGGGCTTTGTACAGGTGCTCACGAACTTCGCCTCTGGGCCGTCAGTCATTCTTATACCGACCGTACCTTGGCTGGGTTTGCGTCCAATGTGGAGAACTTTCGCGAGTTCCCTTATATCCTTCCCATCTACCAGAGTTTTTGGTCATGAGCCGCTTGTAGTCACCAAACATATGAACTACTCAGCATATGACTACAGGGATATGCTCATGGATCTCGGTTTCAGCATTGACATCATAAAATGGATACTTCGGATGAATCTAAAGGTTGATGCTCCAATGGTGCCGACGACATACCTCAATGGAGTTGGTTTCCAAACAATAGATCAGGCAGTATACTGGGATAGTAACTTTGATGTGGAGCCAGAGTATGTATATGGCGATGGTGACGATGTCGTCAACTTAGTTAGCTTGTTGGCATTTGTGGAAGAAATGAGGAGGCAGCAGCAGCGGAATAGCATACACTTCAAGTTCATCAAGATTGCTCATACTAACCACTCTCATATTCTAATTCAGGAACGTTCACTTAAGAGAGTTATGGCTGAAATTCTAGAAGCTAATTGCAGAGGAGACATCACGTAATAGTTTTGTGTTTCCATTCATGTAAAAAATGTTGTATTCTCGTTGGAGAAGCTGGCATTGTTGTGGAATAAATGTATTATGTAAGGATAATCCATAAATTGAATAAGAACCAAGGCCTTGGTTACTATACAAACGGGGAAATATCTGGTGCACTGGAGCTTGTGGTACTACCGGTGCACCGAATTCATATTGTGCTTTTAAAATGTTTAAAAAATTCTAGAAACAAACATAATACATTCACACAACATCAATATAGGTTGTCACGAAATTTCAAGTCAAAGTTCGAAACATAACTCGAAAAACAAAAATGATAAATTCAACACTGAATAGTACATAACATAACTTGGGCTTTATATTTGACCCATTATCACAGTAATGTCAAATTTGTCATTTTTGTATCTCAAATAATATTTCAAATCTTTTTATGAAATTGTATGACATCATATATTGATATTGCGTTAACATGCTAGATTTTCTTTTCAGATTTTTAAAAATATTCCATGGCATCCGGTGCACCGGTAGCACCAAAAGTGCGGGTGCACCAGATACATTCCCCTATACAAACACCCTCGTCGTACATGGTTAGGACATAAACCATGTGCAGTTTGGACACGCACACCCAAAAAGAAGAGGTAGACGCTTGCCCATTTGCCATGTGTATCAGGTCGGGAAATATTTGCTGCACCGGGCCATTTGGTGCTACCAGTGCACCCATTTTATTTTAGTCATGAGAGTTGAAAGAGCAACTACGAAGCTCATAGTCTAACTAAGTTATCCCTTCGCTTAGCAGTAGGCCGCATTTTTGGTTGGGCACTCCTCATCATCTTGTAACGGCCCCTTTAACGTTGCAGATGAATAAAGTTAGAGCGGCATTCTCAAAAAAAGTAAGCGAGATATAGTTTTTCGGTCCATACAAAGGTGTGGGCCAGCGGTTGAAGCATGTGGACCTACGAATCCAACAACATAAATGGGCGCATTAGCTTGATGGGTTGCACGTCATGGCCCTCGGCGTAAGGCCTCATTACAGTGTGTTCCACAAATTGCCACCCCCCCTGCTCCTGGGCCAGCCCATCTATTCTTTTTCCCTTTTTTAAGCGGCCCATCTATTCTTTCTTTTTTTCTGATTTAAAGACCAAAAAAGTGTGAGCAAAGGGGTATGATTCAGACACACAACCTCCTTGTCTAGTTTAGCTATGGTAGCCAACGAGGAAAGCCACCCAAATATAAATAGATGCATCCATTTTATTATTTTCTTCTTTTCTTTTCATTTCTCCCTTCTTTTTCTTTTTCTATTTATTTTTTCTTGTTCCATTTTCTTTTCTTTTTCCAAAATGTGTGATTATTTTTATCAAAATCGATAAACTTTTTAAAATCCATGAATATTTTCTGTGTACAGCTTTTCCAAAATCCGGTGAACTTTTTTGTATTCATGAACTGTTTTTATAACATTGATGAACTTTTTTGAATTCTTTATCTTTTTCGCAAAAATTTGATAAACTTTTTACAATTTGTGAACTTTTGAGAAAAATGATGAACTATTTTGAATTTTTTTTAAACTGATGAACTTTTTTTAAAACTGACTTTTTAAAATTAATGCACTTGTTCCAAAATCGGTGAACTTTTTAAAAAAAATTGTGAACTTTTCTTAAAAATCAATTATTGTTTTAAAAATTGATGAACTTTTTTGGAATTCATGATTTTATTTCAAAACTGATGAACTTATTTCAAATTGATGATTTTTTTTACAAAATTTGATTAAGTTTGTCAAAATTGACGACCTTTTTTCGTATTACATTAAATTTTTGGAAAAAAAATGAACTTTTTCTCCATACTGGTGAACTTCTTGATTTCAAGTCTATGATTTTTTTCTCAAATTTACATTTTATTTTTTCAAATGATTTATATGGGTACAAAATACTCCCTCTGTAAACTAATATAAAAGCATTTAGATCACTAAAATAGTGATTTAAACAATCTTATATTAGTTTACAGAGGGAGTATTTGTTAATGTTGTACTAAATGAAGCACTCCATTTGTCCCATAATATAAGAGTGTTTTTTACACAACTGTGTAAAAACACTCTTATATTATGAGACGGAGGAAGTATTAAATAGCACTGTTTTCGGATTATAGAAAACTAATGATCCTGTTCTATTTGCTATTGCGCCAAGTCTTGGTCAACGACTTTAGCATGCAGGTTCAAATCTCATGTCTCCCATTCTGAAAATATTTTTATTCACAGTGTTTGTTGAGCAGGTTGCTAGGCCGACCCGCTAGGGGCGCACAGGAGCGCTAAGCCGCACTAAAAGCGCCGAATAGAAGCTCCCGAAGCGGATAATGGGAAAGATGCAAAACTAAGCGCTGGAAACTGTACGTCATGCACACCATGGGGCCGACCCTGATGTTTGCCATGTGGCATAAGTTTATTGGTCGCAAAATCATCTAACCTTTTCATAATTTTCTGATTATTTGGTCCTGTGAAAACGTTCGTTAATTGGACGCACGATCCTAGAGATAAAATGTTTAAAAATTGAATGAAAAAAAATCACATACTCCCGGGTTGCGATAAGTGGCACATATGCAATGCGTCACTTGTCGCCACCAATGAAGGTGGGAGTGCCCTTTTTAAGGGGTAGCGTCTAACTAATGATTTGGGGATAATGGGCATGTTGCCTTGAAGAACTGAACTCGGGGCTGAAAATTATTGGCCCTGGTGCCCATGGGCCTGGCCCTGATGTTATCCATGTGACTTAAGTTTATCGTTGCAGCGGATTTTCAGAAAAAAAAAAGATTATGTGTCCAATATAATCTAGAATTTTTCACAATTTTCACATTATAACAACAACAAAAATATCTACTCAGCTGGTAGACATTTTGTGATGACAGGGAAGAATTTGCCATATGGTGCATGTAGTAGGCTATCTAAAAAAAGTTCAATGAAAAAACGCATAGTTAGGATCCACTCTTATTTTGGATGTTAAGCTTTTACTCCCTTCGTGTCATAATATGTGTCTCAACTTTAGTATAATTTTGTACTAAAGTTAGTACAAAATTGAGGCACTTATTTTTTAGGACGGAGGGAGTATATAAGAGCATCGAACAACATTTCACATGGAATTGTCAACGCTGCGCTAGCTCGTATCAGCAACTACTCTTTTCTGCCCCGTTGTAAAGATGCACCACAACTCTGATTTTAATCCGGCGTTGGGACACAATCCACCAACACTGGTTATATGGCTAAAACCATACTAATTCACATTCACAAGATTCAAAGACGACGATTGCACCATATGGCAACGCAAACTCTGTTCTTCAATCTGTACATTAATATAATTAGCCATATACAAAGTAAAGATATTTCCCCGTAAAAGAAGCACCAAACCTACCTGCAGTGCAGAGAGCCGTCCAAGCAACTCGTGACACTCCTGTAACAGAGCTCGCTCCTCACTAGCCACGCGACTCAGCTTCGAGATCACCACGGTCGTATCTTGAGCCTATAGTATGGAGAGATGCCAGTTTAGACATTCATTTTCAGTACAACGTATAGAGGTGGCTACACATAAATTATTTACCATAGGGCTAAAGGAGCGAACTGAAATCCTGGCCGTCATTGTGAGCTCGAACATCTGCTCGAGAATGGATGCCATTGCCGGAAGGGAGGCCTGTACATGAATAAACAAACAATTTGGTTCAGATTACATGCATGTTGCAACTATCGCTATAACTTTGGTTCTTATCCGAATGCAATAGTAACCTTTTAAAATATTCAGATTACATATAGTAGCTCACTCAGGACGTTTTCATATACAGCCTCCACTTCAAATTAACTGAAAATTTAGTTTTGTTCTAACTCAAATTTCTTTATGTTTGGCCACGGATATAGAAACATATACTAATATATACCACATCAAATACATGTGATATGAAATTATATTTTATGATAATCCTATTGAAACTACTTTAGTGTGCTATAGATGTTGATATATCTTTCTATAAACTTGGTCAAAATTTCAAAAAGAACATACAAAAAAACTAGAGCATAATTGATCAAAGTACAAAATCACCCCAAAAAAGTTACAAATCCACAGAAAAATTTGCACATTGAGCTTCCCGCATACCACCATGTGTCCATGTGACTGGCGGCCGTAGACAAGATCCCAAATGTTATATGTTATATACCGATATAGCCCATGGTACTTGTGTGCTAGTGGGCCGACTCATTTTGTTGGGCTTTCATTTGTTTTCGTTTTCTGTTAAAAAAATTCCTTTTCAGTTTTATTTCTTTTCGGTTTCTATTTTCCTTTTTGCTGGTTTCATTATTCTATTTTTTCCATTCATTTTTAAGAAATAAAAAAAGAGAAATTCACTAACATTTTCCAACATACGGTAATATTATGAATATTATTTTTAAAGTGGTTGAAATTTCATTGATTGTATGAATAACCTTTTAAAAATATGGATATTTCTTCAATTACCCACACATTTATCAAAATACATGAGTACTTTTATTAAATAAATAACATTCAAATTACGTTAACATTTTTTTGTTTCGTTGGGGGGGGGGGGTCTAAAAATGCTATTTTAGTTTTTTATTTAAGAAAGAGCTACTATAGCCCAGGCACCCAATTATATTATCATTCCCGCTACCTACTAGTTGGCCGCAATCTTTCTCCTCATCTCCCATAGGGTTTAGGGTTTATTGTGAATTAATCAAGAAACTTTCGTGAATTAATCAAATAACGGCTAGCTGACTTCGCTAAGATTAGTTGAGTTTTGTTTATTGCTTCTAATCAAAAGATTGAACATAGTGCTATCAACATACCTTTGCACCATTTGTAAGAGGAAGCCTGCAAATGGCTGATTTGGCACACTCAACTGTGGACTCCAGAGCGAAGGAATGCTTGCTCTCCAGCTGCCCCCAATTCTCTAAATCCCTCATCTATAGAATTCTCCAATAATTTGCCGACAATTGATCTCATCAAATTGTGAACATTGGGGATTGAAGTTGTCTAAAATTTATAAGACCAAGATAAATGTGTATCAAATTTAAGCAAAACTATACCTGCAAAGAGAGTATCTCATTCAACCTAAACTTCAACTTCCCCTTCTCGAGTTGCGCTTGCTTCCTTGCTACCTTTCCTCTTAGCTCCGACACCCGGGCCCATGTACCCATCAACTGAACCTATATGAATCAAATTAACTTGCATCATTCAAGGAAACTGCAATCCGCTACTAGTTCGATCGGTCCACATCCCGTGTTGCGTGTGGTACATCTAAGTTTTTTGAAAAAAAATTGGGAGAAAAATCATGGACATGGGTTGTGTTGTATCATGTGTACATACGCAAGTTTATCCATGTCTATACACATTTGGCAACTTCACAAAAAGAACAAACTATGTGTGAATATTACATGATATGCCTTCTCCTATTTTAGATTAGCTTTGGATGAAATCGGTATGAACTAATACGAATATGCATATGCATGTAAATGGATATGAATTTGAAAAGCTTGCATTCTGGAGCTATCGACCCATACCTCGGCGTTGGCCGCCTTGCTCTTGCACGCGGCGTCTGCCTTGGCGTTCATGAAGCGCCACTGCAAGAAGCGGCAATGCATCATCCTCATCTGGTGTCCGGTCTCCCCTATTCCCCCGTTGCTGCGTGACACCGGCGACGACGGCACGGTGGCCGGGATCGCAGGAATGGAGTTATCCGCTCCGCCGGACTTCTTCCTGTTAAACAGATGTCCCCACCCCATGCTCAACAGGCTCTTCTTCCCCTTGGACTCCGACACGGTCGCCAGCGTCTTGGCGGGCGAGCTACTCCGGCGCCCCGGCGAGAGCGCCCACTGCGAGTTGCTCGAGCCGAGCAGCCGGACGGAGCTCGTACGGGCGATCATCGGCGAGTTGGGTTTGGGGATCGCCGACTTTGCGCTGGACCCCCTGGAGGCGTCGCTGCACTCGGACCCGGAGCTCGCGACGTCGGCGCGGGCGTCCAGAGAGTAGCCAGCGGCGAGCCTGCGGAGGTCCGACGGCGCGACGCGGCCCGGGGTGAGCGTGACGGCAGCGGGCTTGGACGACGGCAGGAAGCGCATGGAGCGGCCGAAGGCGTGGCCGGCGCCCTTCCCGGACGACCTGCCGATCTTTCTCTCCTCGGCGTCGGCGTCGGCCTCCGCGAAGCGCGGGAGCTCGGTGCAGCTGCGCTGGCGGGAGAGCGACTGCAGCGACGGCGCCGCCACGGGAACGGCGTTGGCGCTGTCCATGGCGTCGTTGGTCAGGTGGTCGGCGAGGGTGGCCACCGAGGGCGGCGCGGGGGTCAAGGGCGACGGGGACGGCTTCTTGATCTTGCCGTCAGAGGAGGAAGGCCACATGCTGCGAGCGGGGGCGGCGGGGGCTCCTGATGGGGCGGCCGTGTCGGAGCGGGAGGCGGAGCGGCGGGCGCTGTGGCGCAAGGGCGAGAGCGCCGCGGCAGGGATGACAGAGCGGCCGGGCAGGTGGTCCGTGCCGGAGGAGGGGGAGGAGGACCACCGTCTGGACGACGACATGGCGGATGGCGCGAGCTTCCTTGCGCGCAGGTGCGGACTGCGGATAGAGCTGGCGTCTTGTATGTATGGAGGCATGCATACTGACTACCGGATAAAATTGGCGTAGTAGAGACGAGCCGGCCGGCACGAAGTGATCGATGGAGAGCGACGCCGGCTGAGGCTGAACGGGTCTGCGGGGCTTGCCGCCGTGCAGGACAGCGCGGGATGCGTGAGAGACAAATGGAGGAGTCTCTACCTGCAACGACCACGCGTACAAGGAAAAGATCCGTGCGGCCGTATTTTATCCGTGCTCATACATACCCACGTACATGTAATCAACCTTATAAACGACGAGCACCTCCGAGAGGCTGAGCCGGCACATTATCTTGAAATTGATAAAGTTGCCACAGACGACTTCGCAGTCGACAAAAACATCTCCTCTCATTAAACATATATCGCCGAAAGGTCTGAAATAAATTCAGAAAAATGCGAGCATTTTTTGTGATCTCCAACTCGCAAATCCTATGATGATATCATACCAATGTTGCCGTAGGTGGGGTTTCCTGCCAACGCCACCACCACAACCCCATGTTGCTCCCGAGAAAACCTAGCTCCCCCCCCCCAACCCTTGTCCCGCCGCTGCTGCAAGCCAGGGCTGGGCCGGCAATATCCGGGGCCCTGTGCAAAACTAAAGCCCTATCTTTAAAAATGAACTGACGAACAATTATAGTATATATATATCTGGCAGGAAAAAATTATAATATATATAATATAATGTCTTACATAACAATTGGACATATAAAAAAAGTCATACATGTCCAACTTCTAGTTGCTATTTATTTGAGCATCCTCATTCTTTTGGTTCCTGTGATCTTTAACCGAGGAGGTAAAAAGTAAGAACCAATCTCTAACGAAGTATCGATCTTTGCCAATAGTTAATTATAAAATTAGGAATTAGAAGTAGGAACCGAAGTTAATTGAAAAAAAGGACTCGCTAAGCAGTAAGCATCTGGCAAGAGGCTAGAGTCGGTCACCGACCAATTCAAATTTAAGAAAGGACAGAGGAGACGAGGAAGGCAACGGCAGCAGCGGCCGGTCGCCCAGAGACGTTCCTTTCCTTCCTGTAGCCATGAGCCCACGGCCGTCGCCCCACGCCCACGATTGAGAGTTTTCAGTTCTCGCGACCCCGAATTCCCGATCCTTTAGGCTGTAGTGATCGAGACATCGAGTACCAGGGTCGGGCCGGCAAAATCCAGGGTGTTGTGGAATTGTCACGGCAGATGTCCTAGTGTAAGGACTTAGTCGTAATGCCAACGCATCTATGTAGTATCTGGAGAGGGGTTGAGCGGAATCGAGAGATGCAACACAAGACAAGGGTTTAGACAGCTTCGGGCCCCAAGAAACATCACCCGGTAATAACCCTACATGCTGTTTGTGGCTAGGTCTCATTATGATCATGAGGGAGTCGCCGGTAAGCCGGTCTCTTTGTGTCTAGCCCTAAAGATTGTTTCTTGCCTCTTGTCCCTCTTTGGGGAGCCCTGCCCCTCCTTATATAAGTTGAAGGGGCGGCTTACATGTAGAGTCCTAGTAGGACTAGGACTAGTCTATCTTTCCTTACAAGTTGAATACAAGTCCGGGTCTTGCTTCCTTGTAAAGGAAATATTCGTCATCCCTTTCCTCTTAAGCCGGCCCACCATAACATGAGCCGGCCTTCTAGGCCTCGGTCCTAGTCTTCTATCTGACCCGTCGTCGGGGTCATCCGTGAGTCATCAGGCTCGTGAGTCATCTGACCAGTAAGCCGCCAGACCCGTGAGTCCCCAGTCCTTCGGCGGGTCATCGGTGAAGCGCCAAGTCCGGCCGGGTCATACTTCCGGCCGGGTTATACCGCGGGGTATATCTCCGACATTAGCCCCCAGTTTATTTTGGATTTTATCCATGTTAAACTGATCTGCAACATAAACACAAGAACAAATTTGATAGGTTGTACTCCGAGTTAAATATTCCTGTAAGTCGGCACCTGATCATCCTTAAGTCCTTGACATTTCTTCTTTGATATGTATCCATGATCTCATAGCAAATCTCCTTAGCAGATATGTCCCAATTTTACCAATGCAAAAGATCCAGATACTTCCTTTGAGAAATCCGGGTCAACAGGCCAGCTTCAAAGTCAATTTGCTGACATTGGTCTCTTGTTGAGAAATATTATAAGAAATAATCCATTTGAGTCGGTTTCCAAAGCTCCGGCTTAGTAAACATATTGGACTCAACATTCAACTAGTGATCCGCCAGTTTAAAGATGTAGAGGCTGGCTAGTTATAACTGCCAAAATTGCCGGCTTGTAAATATTGATAACACCGGGCCATAACTGTTGCCGACGCCGGGTCATAATTATTGGTGACACCGGATCATGATTGTTGTAAACACCGGGTCAATCTGACCTGCTCAAAACTGAAATTTGAAGATTTTTTTCCCTTATATGTATATCACCTGTAGCCCCCAAGTGCCGGGTTGTTATGCTTGCAGCAACCTGGGACTTGTAATTATCTTATGCTCATAAAACTTCAACTAGTGTAGCCCCCAAGGGCCGGGTCATTATGCAATAATGAGCAGGGACTTTGTAAATATTATCATGTAAACTAGAGCAGCAACGTGTAGCCCCCAAGGGCCGGCTTAGTAAGATATTACTGAGCTGGGACTTTGTATATGATTCATTGATAATAACATCATATGATGTAATCTCCACCATGGGGCTTGAACCCACATCCACAAGGTTAAGAGCTTTGTGCTTTACCAACTGAGCAATGGATCCTTCAATATAATGGATTAAGACTTGTGTACCTTGAACTGTTGACAGGAGCAATTGGTAGCCCCCAAGGGCCGGCTCATTATGATGTGATGAGTCGGGTCTTCAATGAAGTGAGCAAAAATGATTTTGCATTAGCCCCCAAGTGTCATGGTGCATGCTTGCAGCGACATGAGACTTGCATATTTGATGTAACCTCAATTTGAATAATGTAGCCCCCAAGTGCCGGGTCGTAAGCCTGCATCAACTCGGGACTATTCCTTCCATTA
This sequence comes from Triticum aestivum, assembly GCF_018294505.1. Classification (NCBI taxonomy): domain Eukaryota; kingdom Viridiplantae; phylum Streptophyta; class Magnoliopsida; order Poales; family Poaceae; genus Triticum; species Triticum aestivum. Next base: position 26,296,508 of record NC_057795.1, on the reverse strand, counting down.
TAGAATAAATCATATCCATTAATAAAATAATAGTCATTGCGCCAAAGCGACTTTGAATACCTCATCTATAGATAAGTAAATCCTGGAGTTTAAATACCCGGTAGCTCTTGGCCGATGGCGATTTAATACGCCTCCATTGTAAGTCGGGATTTTTATAACCCGACGGCTTATAGCCTTTGAGAAAAATCCAGAACGGATAATCATTTTGAAGCATCAACTTTGGTAATAAGCTTGAACTTAATCATTTATATGTCATATTTCTGCAAAATCCTACAAAGAGTTTAAACAACATATGCCATGGCGACTTAGCGTCAAAGCCAGGGTGGGTCATAATATCTCACATATAACCACTGTGATATTGAATTTGTACTGCCGGTTCACATGACCTGTGCAGTAAGGGTGATAACCCAATCCTTAGAAGCCAATGCTTCCACCTAGATGATGATTATCATAAACTGACGACTTATAGTCAAAAGTCAAGCCGGGTTAAGCATAAACACTTATATACATTTGAGATATAATCCAAAAAAGGTCTCAAGTCAAACCCAAAATTGTTCGCAAAAAAGACTTCAAAAATTTAAGGCTTCTGATTCGTATACGATCATAAAACCGTTCCAAAGGGGTTGAGCTAAGACTCAAATACGATCATATAGCCCCCAGTGGCTTTGGCATTGCCGATCAAGAGGGTACCGACAGCTATGTTCTCTTTGGTTCGAATACGACCTATGTTTGAACAGGAAGCCCCCAAATGACCTTGAGAGTTGTTTAACGACGCTGATTCGAATACGATCCACGTCGGACCCAAAAGAGGTTAAGCTATGATTCGGATACGATCAAGAAGCCCCCTAATGAGTTTGGCAGTGTGCCGATCAAAAGGGTTTCGACAGCTATGTTCTCTTTGGTTCGAATACGACCTATGTTTGAACAGGAAGCCCCCAAGTGACCATATATTAGCATTGCAGCGATCAAGAGGGTACCGACAGCTATGCTCGATGAGCAGGAAGCCTCCAAGTGACCATAATAAGATAAGCCGTAAGGCAGGATACCTATGTTTGAACCGGAACTTTAAATCGGATTTGAAAGCTTCAAAAATTTGTGAGGGATAAATTTACCTTGAGCCGGATTTTGAACCGGATTTGAGAGCTTCAAAAATTTGTGAGGGACAAATTTACCCTGGGCCGGCTTTTAAACCGGATTTGAGAGCTTCAGTGCTTTGTGGGAGAAAGATGTCTCTTGAACCGGAGTTTAAATCGGATATTCTTCATTTTCAGCTAGAAATTTTTCTGACAACCTTTAAACTGGCAACATTTACTGAGCCATATCACCTATAGCCCCTGAGTATTAAGACTACTCGAGGAGTTGGCTTGAGACTCTCCATGCTTGACCATGATATAAACCGACAAAGAATTTACACAGCGGAACGTTGTCCCCTTGACAGTAGACAACTTGCCCTGCATTTAAAGAACTTGCAAACCAAGGTAATTGCTCTTTTAAAGAAAGCAATATGTAATATCAAAATATACCGGATGGATTTCACCTGATAAGCCGGAAAGTAACTGCCGTGGAGTTGATGATCACTATGGTGACGCTGAAGTTAATCACGGGCGAGTCAGCCGCAGGAGTAGACAGATGAGTCGACCGCGACATTGTAAGTTAGTGCGGACGGGCGAGTCGACCGCGGTGTTGCAAGCCGGCGCGGACGAGGAGTCGGCCGCAGCATTGGAAACGGCACGGCCGCGGGCGCGGACGACGAGTCAGTTACATGTGTCGATGTAGCGGGGGCGACGACTTGCGCACATATTCGTCCAACAGCACGAGAAAGTATCTAGTAGAAACTCTTCTTCAGTGAAAGCATGGAAACTATAACTTGTGCCGTTGGATCGAAAGTGTACGTCGTCGATTAAATGGCTGTTCATTCCATGCAATTTGCAGAAAACCGCCCGCCAGACTGCTGTCATTTTTATCAGTAAACCCTTGAACATATGTCCCTCCTGTACCTAGTCCTTAATCTGTACCTCTTCGCATTTACGAGAAAAAACTAGGTTAGAGAGTTTGGGGGATCTGAGTCGAAGGCTGCAGCGTCGGCGGCCGCTCGGGAGACTGGAACGTCGGCGGCGGCGGAGGCGGCGGGCTTGGGGGACTGGAGCGGCGTCGACGGGCTTGAGGGACTGGAGCAGCGTCGACGGGGAATGGCCGGGCCGCAAGATTTCCCCCTTCCACCGTGAGAGATTCCTGTGCTTGTTCTTAGCCGTTTCCAAATCTTTGAGGGATTCAACCGATTTGCCGGACGCCCCAACTCTGCCTTGTTTCCTTCGTGTCTTGGAGTTGGTTTCTTCCAGACCATAAGGCCACTAGGTACGTGTCACTTTTTTCAGATTTGTTCATTTCCTATTCAATCTTCTCTCTGTATGGATGTGTTGAGAGATGTATCTAGTTGGATCTGTACGACTGATGGTAGAGACGTGTAGTTATCAATATAGGTAAAGCTTAATAGGAGATAAAGCAAATTATGCATGTTACACCACAGATTAATCATGGAAATGGACTATTGTTGACCACCTGGAATTAATATTCAGAAAGCATACACAATTGTCTCAGTTAATTCATGAAGGGGGCATCGAAATTACAGGAACGTCTTAATCTAGTTACTTTAACTGAATTCAAAATTACATGGAAATGTATTATACCTAAGGCTGTATCACAACTAAGTTTTCCAGTGTGCATGTACATAGTACATATGTATGTATTCCAGTAAATTAGCTTCCTGTGCCTTAATTATCAAAATGTAGTAATATTTATTATCGAAATTCAGCCTCTATTGCAGCTAGCCCTATCATTACATAAATTTTTGCATTCTCTCATGTTTGTTTACACCATACAGGTCTTGTAGCGATAATGGAATCTGAGGCTGAGGCGAATACTGTTATACCATTGCAGAGCCATGACGTGCAATCTGATGCAGAATCAACTACTCGAGTTAATCCACCTCTCGATATAGGGTTTTTCACACCAACAAAATCCACAAGCATCCCCACATGTGTACGTACATTTGAATTATTATTATTTTCAGTTCTTGAAAGTTCCTTTGGATCACACAGCACTGACAAGAGATTCTCATGCACAAGGCAGGATTCATTCTACACACCAGATTGTGATGAATCCATAACTCCAACTATTGGGATGTATTTTTCTGATGTGAACACGGCAAAGGAGTTCTATGAGGTATATGCACACCATGTTGGGTTTTCAGTCCGTGTGGGCCAACACAAGTCATCCAATGGTGTCATGACGCACAAGCGATTCATGTACGCGAAAGAAGGTTTCCGTGAGGAGAAGATGGGTAATATAATTTCTGAACCTGGCACCAAAAGAAGACGTGAAAGAAAAATTACTAGGTGTGGGTGCGGGGCAAAAATTGCAATCAAGCATACAGCGGATGGTCGGTATATTGTCACCGTCTTTGAGCAAGTGCATAACCATGTACTTGTTTCCCCTAGTAAGCAGCAGTTCATTAGGTCTAACAGGAAAGTCAGTTGTAAGGCGCAGAGTACATTGTTCAATTGCCATAGTGCTTGCATTGGGACTTCAGCGGCATACCGGTTACTTTGTGTAGGTTTGGGGGGTTTCCAACATGCCGGATGCACAAAAAAAGATCTCCAAAATTTCCATAGAACCCTCAGGTGCCACATAAAGTCTTCTGATGCTCAAATGTTCATCGACCAACTAGGCAGAAAGAATCTTGCAAATCCTGGGTTTTATTTTGACTATGTTATTGATGACAAGGGAAGGTTGGTCCATGTGTTTTGGGCGGATGCCACTAGTAGGAATAATTACAAACATTTTGGCAACCTTGTCTCTTTTGACTCAACATACAGCACAAATGAATACAACATGATATTTGCCCCCTTCACTGGAGTGAATCATCACAAAGGAAGTATCTTGTTTGGTGCTGCATTCCTACATGACGAGAAGGTAGCTTCTTTCGTTTGGTTGTTTCAGACTTTTTTAAAAGCAATGGAAGGGGTTGAGCCTACTCTTATGATAACAGATGAATGTGCTAGCATGATTTCTGCATTACATACTGTATTCCCAACAACCACACATAGGCTATGCATGTGGCACATTATGAAGAAAGTTGGAGAAAAGGTGTCCCCTGATTTGAAGTCCAACGAATATTTCCATGACCATTTAAACTTAGTCGTGTGGGCTTCTGAGACTCCTAGTGAATTTGAGGAGCGATGGTCCCATGTCATCGAAGAGTTTGGATTGGAAGAAAATGAGTGGTTCACTAAAAGGTTTGAGCTTCGAGAATCTTGGATACCAGCTTATTTCAATGATATAGCTCTCTCTGGGCTGCTCAGAACCACATCACGATCTGAAAGCGCCAATGCTTTCTTCTCTCGCATTATTGGATACAAGCATGCTTTCGTTGAGTTTTGGCTTCGTTTTGAAACTGCCTTGGAGGAACAACGCCACAAGGAGCTAGAAGATGATAATGTTAGCTTGCACACATCACCTCCATTAAAGACATCTTGGGGATTAGAAAAGCATGGGAGCATTGTATTCACCCATGAGGTATTTACAGAATTTCAGAAGGAGCTACTTGCTGACAGAGAGCATAACACAAGATGATCAGGTCAAAACAGCAACCATTGTTGATGCTTCTACCAAAACGAGGACTGTAAGTTGGAATATATCAAACATGGTCGCTTCTTGCAGTTGCTTGTTATTTGAAAGGCGTGGTATTCCGTGCCGTCATCTAATTCACATTCTAAGAACTGCCAGGCTAACAGAACTACCAAATCATTATGTACTCAAAAGGTTCACAAAAAATTGCAAGGTGGATGCTGTCTTTGATGAGGATGGCATTTTGTTGGGGGAAATTACTAGCAGCTCAATGGAGATTGAGCTACAAAAAATGGTTTCTGATACATGCAAGAAGATGGAAGAATTATTAGTTCAAGCTAAGCAGTCGCAGGCTGGTGTGAAATTCTTCAAAGATGGAATCTATGCACTTGGGGAAGAACTGAACAAGATTGTACCAGCCAAAGAACAAAGTCTAGTTCAACAGTTTGAGCAATTTCTTGGTTGTACCATTCCTGATGAAGTTGGTATCCACCCGCCAAATGATATTCGCTCAAGGGGTAAGATAAAGAGAATAAAGGGGCATAATGAGAAGGGAAATAAACAACAAAAGAAGGAGAATATACCATGCATGTGCAGTACATGTAAACAAGTTGTTACCCATGATAGCCGCACTTGTCCTATGAAATCACGTCCATAAAAAGGTATACTGCTAGTGCACACGAATAAGTAATATAGTTGCATGTTTTTATCCTTTCTAACACACTCAATTTATTTGGTATAGGTTCTGTGTGTTCCGTACTGGAGGCACAACTCATTGGAATGGTTTGGTTCATTTGGTGAAGCACTTGCAGTTACCATGATGATTGTGTAATGTAATCACAATCACCACTATATGAATTCAAACATTGTGTAATATAATCGCAGTTATGTCAACTATTTGTATGAATGGGTGTATCTGTAGTGAAATTGATATCTCATTAATATCTAGGTGCTTGAATTCCCGTCCATGTGTTTACTGACAAAAAAAAATTACAGTAAGAATTCCTGTCCAGGTTACTTGAGATCTCCAACGATTCATTTCTTATCTTTTCAAGATATGTATTGATGTCAGTGTCCATGAGTTTGAAATCTCCCCACTTAAAAAATTCGGATATATGCACAGAAACTGAATATATTTTACATGCCAGAAAACACAACGTCTATTGTGAGAAAAGTGATATTTCCAAAGGAGTGACATAGCTCAAGCGCAAATAAGGGGTATAGAGTTAATGTAATAGATGAATGGTGCACTGTTTACAAGAGGAAGCAGGACCAGAGTAAAAGCTCGCTGCTGTTTCAGCATTTTGGGCTGGTGAGATTCGGTGGGAGAGAGCACAACCAGGGTGTTTCTTACAAATATGCCAAAGCTGAGCAGGGGGACATGAATTGATTCATCTGTACCGGTCATTTCTAATCCGACGCTGGTTTCCATGCTTCCACTGAAGAAGAGTTTTCATGGGATACTTTCTCCAACAGCACAACATGGACAAGCGCTAGTGCAAAAGTAATATTGGCGCACACCCCTTTGCGACACCTTTGTAACGAATACTGGTCCTGCAAAAAAGAATACCACACACTAGAGTAATTGTTCTCAAACAATTTAATATGTGCCGATAAAATGGACTGGATGAATATCACCTGTTGTATTTGGACGGGAGATGTTCGTGTAGACTGGTCAAATGACTCCATAGTCAAAATACAGGCTAGCGTAAGAAAAGCTAGGGTTTGTGCCTCTCGCCGGCTCCGCCGCAGGTCCACCTCGTCTCCGGTGGTCCTAGGGCCATGGGGGCGTGGTGGATCCTGGCAAGGGCCGGCGGGAGGGCTCCGTTGTTAGTCGTTCCTTCAAAATTTGTTAGGGTTTGTGTCCTACTCAGGAAGACGAGACGGTGGCGGCTCCCTGAAGATGGAATAAAGGTCTCCCCACTTAGTCCCCGTTCCGGTGGTGCGTCTAGCATCGTTGGTGGGCGTGTGGAGGTGTGTCTCCGGCGGATCTATCCTCGGTGGATTTGCTCGGATCTGGTTGTGGTTCGTCTATGTTCGTGTGTCTTCAGTTTGGATCCTTTCGATCTACGTTATTCTTCATCAGTGGCGGTTGCTGTTCTGGTGCGCTGGTCCTATGGGGCCTTAGCACGACGACTTTCCGACTGTCTACTACAACAAGTTGTGCCCGACTCCGGCGAGGGAGGGGTGATGACGGCGGCGCGCCTTCGGCTCGTTTCAGTGATTGTAGTCGTCGCTAGGTGGTCTACGGATCTGGATGTAATTTTTATTATTTCTAGTGTTCGTTGTACTGCCGTGATGGAAGATGAATAGATTGAAAGTTTTCTCGAAAAAAAAATACAGGCTAGCGTACTAGTACTCTCTCTGGGTTTTTTCTTCTTGGCGTTTTATGCTCAGCCCGCGTACCAAAGAGGTGGGGAACAAAAATCAGATTGTCTTGCCCCTAATTGCTCTTTGCATGCACACGGGTGCTCTGTCCTGTCCATCTCTCAGGATATGCATGCGTTTCTCTTTCTTCAGCATCCGTGATAGTCTTTCAATTGTTGTTTTGCTAAATTCTTCTCTTCAAGAACTCAACAGGCAGCTGAAGTAGCGCCCTGGCGGGTCATGGCAGAGAAGAGACGGCAGCCCAAGGTCGGCAACGGCGGAAAACGGCCCGGCCGGAACGGCTCAGCGGCTGCAACGGGGCGGCACGACGCAGGTACCGGCCATGGCAGAGGCGGCGGCGACCCGGTTGCTTCAACGTAGCAAAAACAGTACTGCAGGCTTGCTTCGGAGCCGCGGGCCACAACAGCGTAGGTGGGAGCGTAGGTGGGAGCACAAAGCGCAGCCGGCAGCCCGTTGGCGACGGGCTTGGCGATTTAACACGGAAAGGCTCGTAGGCAAGAGCTTGACCCGGTGGCGGCTCGGCGGCGGGAGGCCAAGGTGGCGCGCGCAGAAAAAGCATCCGACCACGGTCGTTTAGAGGCGTGAGCCGGCGCGAAGTGCACGGGCGGGAGCTGCGGCTGTAGAGGTAGCAGCGACTTGAGTTCTTCTTGGGGCGGTTCGCGTGTGGCCGGCGGCGGTGATTTGAAGACGGAGCCCAGCGACTTAGCGTGAGGCGGTTCAGCGCGAGACGGGCCACTTAAGCTCTGGCGGAGGCGACTCAAACGCAGAGGAGGGCAGCTCGACGGCGGAGGTTGAAGCCGGAGCACAGCCGTGGCGGTATCTCGACCGGGGCGGGCCGGCGGCGTGGTCAAAGACCGAATCCGTGGCCAGTGCTCGTTTCCGGGTCGCGGCTGGCTATCCATGTCCGAGTCCATCTTCAGATCGTGGAGCTGTTGTGCTGTTTAACTGAACTTTCCTTCTCAACAAACAACAGGTCTCTTGGGACTTTCCCTTGTCGTGGAGCACTAGTTGAATCCGGGTTGAAACTTTTTACTCTTCCCTTTCCTTTTTTTTCTTTGTCAATCCAATCCTCAATAATCACGGATAACCAACATGACCGTAGCTTTATGTGAGGTGTAGCAAAAGTACTACTTGGTTCAACACAGTATCAGACAAAATAGCAGATCGCTTTTTCTTGTAACTTGCCTCAATGCCTGATCATGTAGGAACTTGAGGAGGCAATTAATCTTGCCTTGGTTTCTAATGACAGTTGAACAGAAATTGACCCGGATTCGACGGATCATTTGGTCGTAGCGGCGCGCACCACACAACCCTAATCTTTGAACTCAAACTTCCACCTGTCTAATCGCGAGCTCTTCGATCCCTGAAGAGATCCCTCCAAGAACTCAACGCCACCGTGCGCAGGCCCCACGGTAGGCGCCAACTATCATGGAATTGTCACGGCAGATGTCCTAGTGTAAGGACTTAGTTGTAAGGCCAACGCATCTATGTAGTAGCTTTGAGAGGGGTTGAGCGGAATCGAGAGACGCAACACAAGACAAGGGTTTAGACAGCTTCGGGCCCCGGGAAACATCATCCGGTAATAACCCTACATGCTGTTTGTGCCTAGGTCTCATTATGATCATGAGGGAGTCGTCAGTAAGCCGGTCTCTTTCTGTCTAGCCCTAAAGATTGTTTCTTGCCTCTTGTTCCTCTTTGGGGAGCCCTGCCTCTCCTTATATAAGTTGAAGGGGCGGCTTACATGTACAGTCCTAGTAGGACTAGGACTAGTCTATCTTTCCTTACAAGTTGAATACAAGTCCGGGTCTTCCTTCCTTGTAAAGGAAATATTCGTCATCCCTTTCCTCTTAAGCCGGCCCACCATAACATGAGCCGGCCTTCTGGGCCTCGGGCCTAGTCTTCTATCTGACCCGCCGTCGGGGTCATCCGTGAGTCATCAGGCTCGTGAGTCGTCTGACCAGTAAGCCGCCAGACCCGTGAGTCCCCAGTCCTTCGGCAGGTCATTGGTAAAGCGTCAAGTCCGGCCGGGTCATACTTCCGGACGGGTTATACCACGGGGTATATCCCCGACACGGGGCCCTGTGCGAAACTAAAAAATGGGGCCCTATCTTTAAAAAATGAACTAACGAACAATTATAGTATATATATATTTGGCAGAAAAAAAATTATAATGTATATAATATAATGTCTTACATAACAATTGGACATATAAAAAGTCATGCATGTCCAATTTCTAGTTGCTATTTATTTGAGCATCCTCATTCTTTTGGTTCCTGTGATCTTTAACCGAGGAGGTAAAAAGTAAGAACCAATCTCTAACGAAGTATCGATCCTTGCCAATAGTTAATTACAAAATTAGGAATTAGTAGTAGGAACCGAAGTTAATTGAAAAAAAGGACTCGCTAAGCAGTAAGCACCTGGCAAGAGGCTAGAGTCCGTCACCGATCAATTCAAATTTAAGAAAGGACAGAGGCGACGAGGAAGGCAACGGCGGCAGCGGTCGGTCGCCCAGAGACGTTCCTTTCCTTCCTGTAGCCATGAGCCCACGGTCGTCGCCCCACGCCCACGATTGAGAGTTTTCAGTTCTCGCGATCCTGAATTCCCGATCCTTTAGGCTGTAGTGATCGAGACATCGAGTACAAGCAGTCGAGGAGGAGTCGGGGACAATGAGGAGATCAGGAGAAGTTCTTGTTTCAAGGCTCAAGCTTCCAGCGCTGGTCGATGCCGCCATTTCAGCCCTGGAGTAAACAGATCGGGCCGGAGAAGAGAACGATCCCGGAACGCCTAATCCCGTTTCAGCGCTGGTCAGGTCGCGGTTGCTCGATGGATGCCCTCGTGGCCTCGTCGCTTCGACTCCAGCCCAGAGCGGCAGAGCCCACTCCAGCGCCCAGCAGCCCATTTTTTTGCTGGTGCATATTTTTTTAATAGTAGGCCTATGTAAAATTTTGGGGCCTCCGAGAATTTTGGGCCCTGTGCGGGCCGCACGTTTTGCACCACTGTGGGCCCAGCCCTGCTGCAGGCGCCGACCAGACTTTCCAGGCGGCAGGACATCTCCTCCCCATCGCACATCCCTTGGCGGCTGGTGCTGAACGGCCTGGCCACGCAGAGGCATCGTGCTCATGTGGCGTGCGGCATCGCCGCAGCAAGCGTACGTTGGCGGCGGCGTTTGCTCGTGTTGTTGGGTTGTGGCCGCTTCTGCGCATGCTCGTTGTGCGGTGGAGTGTGTAGGCCTTCCGATAATACTACATTCACGGGCAAGTTTCAACGGGCTTTCACGGGGTGGAGGACGTGCTGTAATCTAATTACCACCCTGATTCTAAGTGGTAGGCCCGTCCTAATTAACTAAATCACAACCATTAATCTTCAATTAGCCTGTAAAACCAACTTGAAGTCCCCGTGCGTGTAGCATTACTCGTAGGCCTCCTGGTAGTGCCGTGTGGCACCTGGCGGCTTCCTATCTGGTGTCCTGGTCACGGCAGGCGGCACAGGGTGGTCGCGATGATCCGGCGTGGTCGCCGCACAGGATGTGGGCTGAGCCGGTGATCTCTTCCGGGTTCTGGAGTAGAATTGAATGATATGGCGCGGCCCAGCTTACAGGTGCTGCTTGGGGTCTCTTGGGATGCGATGGGGCAGCTCTGCTATGGGAGCTCCTAACGGGCGCCTTCTGCGCCGGTTACCATACCTGGCGCCTACAGGGATGGTTAGTGGGCTGCTGTTTCGAAGCCCAGTTTTCGCTACCTACAGCGTTCGGCTAACCCCTACGGCATGTCGTTACTAGTGATAGAATGCAGCTCCGACACTTTAAAAACTACCATCCATACATGATTTTCTTTTAAAAATAATTGAAACTTCACAGATTTCGGAAAAAAGTTTGTGAACATGCAAAAAACGTTGGCCCTATTCAACGAAAGTCCATTGAATTTGAAAAACGTTTTTACTAAATGTTGAATGCGTATTCAAAAATTGTTCGACACATATATTCATATTGTTTCGAAAATGTTCATCGTACATTATTTAAAATGTTCAATGGATATAAAAAATGTTCAAGATACATAATTGGTTTTGGTTATTCAATGGATATAAAAAATGGTCATCGTGTATTATTTAAAATGTTCAATGGATATAAATAATGTTCATCGTGTATTCTATTTTGGTTTTGGTTATTCAATGAGTATACAATTGTTCAGTATGTTTCTTAATTTTGTTCAGTATATATTACACAATGTTCAATGTGTATTCGCAAATTGTTCAACGTATTTTCACAAATTGTTCAGTACGTGTCCGAAAATTCTGTGTATGGTGAACAATATTCAAATACACGTAGAACATTTTTTTTAAATTTGATGAACTCATTTTGAATGCACGCTGAACAAAATTTCTATACATGATGAACATTTTTTATACACACTGAATATTTTTCAAAGTTCATCAAATTTGACAATAGTTCATCAATTTTGAAAAATGTTCATCAATTTTGAAAGAAAGTTCATCGATATGAAATAAAGTTACCAAATTGGAAAATAAATCTCGCGCTTAGCAAAAAAGAAACATAGTTCATCGATTTTGATTAAAGTTCATTGAATTTGAAAAGTTCACAAATTTGATAAAGAGTTTGCATGTTTAAGGAAAGAAAGAAAAGGAAATGAGAAAAGAAAAAGGAACAAGGAACAAGAAGAAAAACGTCCAGAAAATGACCAGCGAACAACATAGGTAAAGATTAAATGAAAGGAAAGAAGTTTAGTAGCACAAGTGTGTCGTTGTCCTGGTGGTTAGGGCGCTGCACTCTCAATCCAGCGGCCCTGTGTTCGATCCCTGCCTCTCGCACGGTGCGATTTTTTGCTTTGATGATATTATTGGGCCGGCCCAGGGCAGCGAGAAGGTGCGGCGGGGGGTGTGCGCCCGTTTGCGCCGATGCCTGGAACGGGCGCAACGGGCGCCGTTTAGGAAATGCCCTCTGCTATTGGGTGTTTGGCAGCGGTGTAGTTCGCGAGGCCGCCGTGCGGGCGTGGCCCAGTGTGGTCAGGTTGTGGACTTGTGGTGGGCATCATGGACCTGGGCTGTGGTGGTGGACGGCGTCCCAGAGATGCCGACGTCGGTCCGAGGTGGGGCTCCCTCCAATCCTATCTCGGTCTGCGCTGAGGCCATTGGGCTTGCCACTCCCATGTTCGGACCACCTCCAAGGGGTATGATCTGCCGTCATGTGGGCCATGGATCCATCCCCTCCCGTGCTTGTCGGGTGCTCGCCGTTTGCCCACCAGGGGCGGGGGAATTTCCTATTTGCCGCTCTTTGCCGCAAGTAGTCGACCGGACGCACAGGCAGATCGACGAGCGCCTTAGGATGGGCCGGCCCGTTCAACGTTAAAGCAAATCCGGTTTTGGGAATCTTCTAGGTGGTTCCCAGCCGGTTTTTCTGGTTTTGGGAACCTTCTACCTTCTAGAAGGTTCCTGAACCGGTTTTTCTATTTCCCCCTTTACCTCTTTTTGTTTCTTTTTTTACTGTTTCTTTTTCTTTTTCATTTTAATTTAATTTTTTTCTTTTTCTTTTTCTGTTTCCTTTTTTATCCTTTTCTCATTTTTTTGTTTTTTTCTGTTTTCTGTTTCTTTTTCATTTTTCGTTTTTGTTTTTTTGTTTTCAGAGTTATTTTCATTTTTTTCATTTTTTTTCTGTGTTGCTCACAATTGTTCAAAACTTAACAAAATGTTCTCATTTTTCAAATTTTGTTCATCTTTCAAAAAATTATTCAAAACATCACAAAATGTTCTAATTTTCAAATTTTGTTCATCTTTCAAAAAAACTTGTTCAAAACTTCACAAAATGTTCTCCTTTCAATTTTTGTTCCTGACTTGAAAAAAAGTTCATGCTTTCAAAAAATTGTTCAAACTTCAAAAAATGTTCTCATCTTCAAATTTTGTTTCTATTTTCTTTTTTTAGTTTCTGTTTCTTTTTTTTATGTTTTTTCACAATTTCACAACTTTGCAAAATTTGTTCACAAATTAAGAAAAACTTTCATTTTTTCAATTTTTGTTCGTGAGTTTCAATAAATGTTCCTATTTCAAATTTTGTTCAGAATTTTTAAAAAATGTTCATGTTTGAATTTTTTTTCGTGAGTTTCGTAAAATGTTCCCATTTCAAAAATTTGTTCACATATTTCAAATTTTGTTCGGGAGTTTTAAAGAATGTTCACATATTTCAAATTTCACTTTCTTTTTTTAGTTTCTGTTTCTTTTCTTGATGTTCTTTTTCAAATTTTCACAACTTTACAAAATTTGTTCGCAAATTTAAGAAAAATGTTTGTTTTCAATTTTTGTTCTTGAGTTTCAATAAATGTTCATATTTAAAAAAAATTGCATTCGCAAAATGTTTACGAATTTCAAAAAGTGTTCCAGCTTTCCAAATTTGTTCACAAATTTATAAAATGTTCATGTTTCAAATTTTGTTCACAAATTGGAAAATGTTCGTAAATTCCATAAATATGTTTGGGAGTTTGAAAACGTGTTCCTGTTCCAAAATTTGCTCGAAAATTTCAAAAAATGTTCAAATTTACAAGTTTTGTTGGAAGTTTTGAAAAATGTTTTGTTTCCAAAATTGTTTGCAAATTTTAAAAAAAGTTGTTTTTTTAAATTTTCCCTGGAATTCAAAAATTCTTCGTGTGGAAAAGTTGTTTGTGTTTCCAAATTTTGTTTTGAAATTTGAAAAATTGTTCCAGTTCAATTTTTTGAGTGGTTTAAAAAATGTTTTCCGTTCTAAAAAATATGTTCGCGTCTCCAAAATTCATTTGTGTGTTGAAAAATGTTTTAGTTTTCTCAAAATTTGTGAAAAAAAAATAATGTTCGCGTTTGATAAAACATTCACGTTTTGTTTTCGAAAAAAAAATTGTGTTCGAAATTTTTAAAGATGTTCGAATCAGCGTTTAAGTTTTCTTAAAATTTTGCACTCTTCTGTGATCAACAAAGCTCGCTAGCTCAACTGATTGTAGTCGTATGCTTAGGAGCATCAGGTCTAGTGTTCGATCCTGGCAACGCATCTTTTCTTAATCCATCGTGAGCTACTGTTCGCGAGAGAGATGGGCCAGCCCAGTCTGTCGATCCCCTATGCGATCGCTCGACTGCTTGACACAGAGAGCGTCACATAGGAGCTCTCAGGGGCGGGGTGTTCTGATTTCTTTACTGCAAAACTGCCTAGAAGTGGCGGGCTCTAAAAGTCCATCACTATCTAGTGGGCGAGGCTTTGAAGGGCGCCCGCCACTGACCTCGCGCCCCTACTAACTTGACAATAGTGCGGGCATATCGCCTACCATTGGTAATGTTTGTACCTATGATTGGCACTGACTAACGCCCACTAGTGATATAGTATTTTGCTAGGCTAAAGAAAAAGCTTTGCCATGGTAGCATTTTTGGCTGCCGTGGTAGTTTTCCTGTTAAGAGTAGTATCGTAGAAGGCACAATATAAAGTCATATATAGCATAGTTTAAGAACACACTTTATTAGTTTAATACCTATTTTGTTTAACACTTACACATAACAATATAATTACCGCATACAACATATATGTTCAATGAAGTGCTAGTACGATAGAACTACGTGTAAGAAATCGACATCAACACCGAATTTGCTATGGTGACTAGGGGGGCGTTGTACATAGATAGATGGCATCGTTGTTATCATCTACTTCGCCAAGAAAAAACATGAATATCTTCCCAGCTTGCATCCCTAATATTTTTGTTGCAATCTGTATCCAACGAGGGCCACTGAAATACGTTTGGTGTGCGTCTTTGCTAACCATAAGGGTCAAGGGCATGTGACATTTCTTAACAGATCCATCTAGAGCTCAAATGTGCCCTTCACCTCCATGGGCAGGTTCGGGCTACACATGAAGTCGGTCCTTCGCCAACAAGGGATGCACTGAGTATAAACTAAAAGAAAATAACAATTAGACATTTTTTGGCGCTTATACACATGAGAAACTCATTAGCTTGAACACAAGTGTAAAATATACCGTCCTCACCAAAAAGTCCTCATGGAGATGTACGCGGATTTCATTGCAAGTGAGAACCACTTGGCGGCATTCACCTACCCTACTGTTGCCACACCATGGTATACTTGGTTCATGCCCTACATTAATGTTTAGAAATTAAATAGAAATTGCATAGTTCATGACATCACTATAAAGTATATAGTACAATCAACAAAGAGATAAAATAAGCATTAAAAATTGTGAATCAACGAAAAAATGGGCATGATTTTTGCTTACAACACTAGTAGAAAAGAGGGCTTTGGATCAGGCCGGGTCAACCCATTAGTCCCGGTTCAGTCCAGAACCGGGACCCATGGGGGCATTGGTCCCGGTTCGTGAGCCCAGGGGGCCGGCCGGGCCACGTGGGCCATTAGTCCCGGTTCGTCTGGACCTTTTGATCCCGGTTGGTGGGACGAACCGGGACCAATGGGCCTGGCTCCTGGCCCACCATCATTGGTCCCGGTTGGTGACTTGAACCGGGACAACAGGCTGCCCTTTAGTCCCGGTTCGTGCCACGAACCGGGACCATTGAGGTGCCTATATATACCCTTCGCCCGCGAGCAGAGCACTCCACTACTCTGTTTTCCTCTGGCCGGGGAGGGGAGTGCTTTGTGGTGCTCTAGCTCACCTACTATGCACATGAGGTGTTCGATGAAATGCCCGAGCCACACTAGTTAAGCTTTCTCCTCTCGAAGCACGACCTCCGAACTCTATTTTTCCCGAGATTTATCTAGGTTTATATTAGCGGCCCGTCACGCCCCATCCCCGTCTTCACTGTCGTCGATCGCCCGCGCCGATCTCGTCGCCGGCACCACTGTGGTGAGCCTCTTGTTCTTATCTTCTTTTTGAAAGAAAAAAATTCTTGCTTTAGATAGATACTTGTCTAATTTTCTTACTATTTTATTGCTTGTTATTATATAGTGAGATGGTTTTGGTATTCGCCCCCGTCGGGCCCTTGTCCTGTCTATGATCCGGATGTGGTATATATTATCTTTTCATAACTATTGGTTCATTTATTGTTTATGACAATTATGCCGACCAACATGACATAGATTTTATTTATCTAGGATGTTGTTGAACCGGAAATTCCAACCGACCCTATTGTCGAGAGGTTAAAATTTAGTTGAAGAAGAAAACAATTTCTTGAAGGAAAAAATAAAAAAAATTGAGGAGGAGGAGATGTTATTGGAGTTGCATGTTGCGGATGTCGTCGATGATCACAAGATCAAGATGGATGCAATGCGCTTGAAGATTAGAAAGATTAGAAAATATGCCATTCATATCAAGGCTTGGTATCATTATGTAGTTGGATCAGTTGTTACCTTGATTGTGATTATGATCACATTTGTTTTCGCATTGAAATGTTTTACATAGTTTCAATGTATGGTTTAATTAATTTAGATGCTCTGGAGAGCTTTATGTTGTTAGATGAGAACTATGTATGTACTTTGGTTTTAATGTGATGATGAACTTCTATTAATTTGGTCACTTAATTATCTATTCATGATGTTCTGTAATGGTTTTTGACACACTTAATTATATATAATGCACGCAGATGAACCGGCAATGGATGTACGGTGACACACACACCTCCGAGTACATTAAGGGCGTGCATGATTTTCTCGAAGTGGCTGAGGCAAACAAGCAGAATGGTTTTATGTGTTGTCCATGCCCTAAATGTGGGAATACGAAGTCTTACTCTGACCGGAAAATCCTTCACACCCACCTGCTTTACAATGGTTTCATGCCACACTATAATGTTTGGACGAGGCACGGAGAAATAGGGGTTATGATGGAAGACGACGAAGAAGAAGAAGACAATGACAACTATGTGCCCCCTGAATACGGTGATGCTGCAACGGGGGAAGCTGCTGAAGATCAAGAGGAACCAGATGATGTGCCCAATGATGCTGCAACGGAGGAAGCTGCTGAAGATCAAGAGGAACCAGACGATGTGCCCGATGATGATGATCTCCGCCGGGTCATTGTCGATGCAAGGATGCAATGCGAAAGTCAAAAGGAGAAGCTGAAGTTCGATCGCATGTTAGAGGATCACAAAAAAGGGTTATACCCCAATTGTGAAGATGGCAACACAAAGCTCGGTACCGTACTGGAATTGCTGCAGTGGAAGGCAGAGAATGCTCTGCCTGACAAAGGATTTGAGAAGCTACTGAAAATATTGAAGAAGAAGCTTCCAAAGGATAACGAATTGCCCGACAGTACATACGCAACAAAGAAGGTCGTATGCCCTCTAGGATTGGAGGTGCAGAAGATACATGCATGCCCTAATGACTGCATCCTCTACCGCGGTGCGTACAAGGATCTAAACGCATGCCCGGTATACGGTGCATTGCGGTATAAGATCAGACGAGATGACCCTGGTGATGTTGACAGCGAGCCCCCCAGGAAGAAGGTTCCTGCGAAGGTGATATGGTATCCTTCTATAATACCACGGTTGAAACGTCTATTCAGAAACGAAGAGCATGCCAAGTTCATGCGATGGCACAGTGAGGACCATAAGAAAGACGGGAAGTTGAGAGCACCGGCTGACGGGTCATAGTGGAGAAAAATCGAGAGAAAGTACTAGACTGAGCTTGCAGGTGACCCAAGGAACGTATGGTTTGGTTTAAGCGCGGATGGCATTAATCCTTTCGGGAAGCAGAGCAGCAATCACAACACCTGACCTGTGACTCTATGTATGTATAACCTTCCTCCTTGGATGTGCATGAAGCGGAAGTTCATTATGATGCCAGTTCTCATCCAAGGCCCTAAGCAACCCGGCAATGACATTGATGTGTACCTAAGGCCATTAGTTGAAGAACTTTTACAGCTGTGGAATGAAAACAGTGTACGTACGTGGGATGAGCACAAACAGGAGGAATTTAACCTGCACGTGTTGCTGTTTGTAACCATCAGTGATTGGCCCGCTCTCAGTAATCTTTCAGGACAGACAAACAAGGGATACCACACATGCACGCACTGTTTAGATGACACTGAAAGTATATACCTGGACAAATGCAGGAAGAAGCCATCGTCGATTTCTTCCGACCATCCATCAATGTCGAAAGAAAGGCAAGCATTTCAAAGTCGAGGCAGATCACCGGAAGAAGCCCGCCATGCGTACCGGTGATCACGTACTTGCTATGGTCAATGATTTACACGTAATCTTTGGAAAGGGTCCCGGCGGACTAGCTGTTCTGAATGACGCTGAGGGACATGCACCCATGTGGAAGAAGAAATCTATATTTTGGGACCTACCCTACTAGAAATACCTAGAGGTCCGCTCTTCAATCGACGTGATGCACGTGACGAAGAACCTTTGCGTGAACCTGCTAGGCTTCTTGGGCGTGTATGGGAAGACAAAAGATACACCTGAGGCACGGGAGGACCTGCAACGCTTGCACGAAAAAGACGACATGCCTTCGAAGCAGTATGAAGGTCCTGCCAGCTACGCTCTTACAAAAGAAGAGAAAGAAATCTTCTTTAAATGCCTGCTCAGTATGAAGGTCCTGACTGGCTTCTCGTCGAATATAAAGGGAATAATAAATATGCCAGAGAAAAAGTTCCAGAACCTAAAGTCTCATGACTGCCACGTGATTATGACGCAACTGCTTCCGGTTGCATTGAGGGGGCTTCTACCGGAAAACGTCCGATTAGCCATTGTGAAGCTATGTGCATTCCTCAATGCAATATCTCAGAAGGTGATTGATCCAGAAATCGTACCAAGGCTAAGGAGTGATGTGGTGCAATGTCTTTTCAATTTCGAGCTGGTGTTCCCACCATCCTTCTTCAATATCATGACGCACGTCCTAGTTCATCTAGTTGACGAGATTGTCATTCTGGGCCCCGTATTTCTACACAATATGTACCCCTTTGAGAGGTTCATGGGAGTCCTAAAAAAATATGTCCATAACCGTGCTAGGCCAGAAGGAAGCATCTCCATGGGCCATCAAACAGAGGATGTCATTGGGTTTTGTGTTGACTTCATTCCTGACCTTAAGAAGATAGGTCTCCCTAAATCACGGTATGAGGGGAGACTGACTGGAAAAGGCACGCTTGGAGGGGACTCAATAATATGCAGGGATGGATATTCTTGGTCTCAAGCACACTGCACAGTTCTACAGAACTCTACCTTGGTGACCCCGTATGTCGATGAACACAAGTACAGTCTGCGCTCCAAACACCCGGAGTAGTGCGACGACTGGATTACATGTCAACACATCAGAACTTTCAGCAGTTGGTTGGAAACACGTCTCAGAGGTGACAAGACTGTTCGTGATGAGTTGTACTTGTTGTCCAGGGGACCATCTTTGACTGTATTGATTTACAAAGGATACGAGATAAATGGGAATACATTTTACATGATTGAACAAGATCAAAAGAGCACCAACCAAAACAGCGGTGTCCGCTTTGATGCAGCAACCGAGAGGGGAAATGACACATATTATGGTTACATAGTGGACATATGGGAACTTGACTACGGACATGATTTTAAGGTCCCTTTGTTTAAGTGCAAATGGGTCAATCTGTCAGGAGGCGGGGTACAAGTAGACCCACAGTACGGAATGACAACAGTGGATCTGAAAAATCTTGGGTACACTGACGAACCGTTCGTCCTAGCCAATAATGTGGCACAGGTTATCTATGTGAAGGACATGTCTACCAAACCAAGAAAAAGAAAAGATAAGGAAGCGAATACATCATACGATGAGCCAAAACCCCACATAGTTCTTTCAAGAAAAAGGGACATCGTGGGAGTGAAAGGCAAGACAGACATGTCTGAAGATTATGAAAAGTTTCATGAAATTCCTCCCTTCAAAGTCAAGGCTGACCCAAGCATCCTGATAAACGATGAAGATTATCCATGGTTACGACGCAATAAGCAAATGAAACAAGCGAAGAAAAAGTGAAGACTTTCTCCCGCAACTATTATGATGATACCATGCCAATTTTGCAACAAACGAGTATGATACCATTGTCCGTTTTGTACATGCACATGTTATGTGGGTGAAATTATGATACCATGCCAACTTTCAACTTTTTCAGAGTTCATTTGAAATGCTTTAATGTCTTATGGTTTGGCCCTCGTAATACCATTAATCCCGGTTCGCTCCTTGTCAACTATGTTCTCACCAAGAACACTCAAGAGGGCAGCCACGTGGGCCATTGGTCCCGGTTCGTCTGGACCTTTTCGTCCCGGTTCCACGCACGAACCGGGACCAATGCGCCTCGCCCCTAGCCCATGACCATTAGTCCCAGTTTGTGCCACAAACCGGGACTAAAGGGTTGGTCCTCGTTGCGGTCAGAGTTTAGTGTAATTATGTGTATGTATGTGGCTATGCGGCTCTGCTTTTTTCATTTTTATTAGTTTAATTTTTTTGTTCATATATATATAATGTATATGTGCATGTATGTGGCTATGTGTATGTAGATGTTCAAAATATATAAAAAATTTGTTCAGAGCATGTTTTTGTTCATATATGTATTTTTTGTTCATATGTGTGTCAATGTTTTTTCCATATATGTAATCTTTCTAGTTGTAAAAGAGTTAGGAAAATTTAGAATATGCTAAATATAGAAAGTTTATATATATGACTATGGATATATATTCGATATATATGAGAAATGATGATCCATGGAAAAGTTTTATATATGCAAAAGTTACATAGAGGAGAAGTTGCCAAGTGATATTAAGAAGGAAGAAGAAGAAAATGAATGAGAGGAAAAAGGAAAATAAGAAGAGGAAGAAAGGAGAAGAAGAGGAGAGGGAGAAGAGGAGAAATAAATAAGAAGAAGAAAAAAGAAGAAAAAGAAGAGGAGAAGAAGAAAGGAATAGAGAGAAAATAGAATATTCTATTTTCTCTTCTTCTCCTCTATTCCTTTCTTCTTCTCCTCTTTTTTTTCTTCTTTTTTTCTTCAATCTTCTCCTCTATTCCTTTCTTCTTCTCCTCTTTTTATTTCTTCTTCGTCTTCTTATTTTTTATCGGATATGTCGTTGTCGATATACCCCGTGTCTCGATAACTTCAACACGAGGGGTGGGGGGAGGGTTAGACCTACCCCCTCCTCGATAACATTGTTTTCCCATGTATGTATGTCGTCGTTGTCGATATAACCCCCTCCCGGATAACTTCGACCGTGATAAGTTATACCACGGGAGCACCCCCCGGCCCTCTCACTCGACCAAAACTCTCGAGGACACCCAAACCCTAGAAAAAACGATGTCAGTCTCCTACCCCTCCCACAGGGCCCCTACCCTTGAAGCGTTGCCGAGGCCACCCCAAACCCAGAATAAGCTCGGTCTACGTTTGCCACTAATATATCACCTGCTGTCACGTTTGTGTAATAATTGCCATGTTGTAATATTTGCAGAAACAATGGAGCACATACGAGACGAGGAAGCAGAAGAGGTGTTGGGGGACATAATCTTAGCCGGAGGTGATATCTTGTCGTATCTTAACGACAATGATGGTCTGGAAGAACAGGGTGAAGAAGCAGGCTACGGTGATCGAAGAATGGAGGAGGAAAGACATGATTATGATGGCTCCGGTGACCCAATGACGGTGCAAGAAGGAGACCGTGATGACGGCTCCGGTGACCGAACCGAGTCCGGCCAGGTATATATATTAGTTAAGTCTGTGCTGACTAGCTAATTGATGCATTCATTGTTTTGGTATATGTACACATATTAATTAACTCTCGTCTTTCTTCTTTTTTCTAGCCCTCTGGATCGAGCACAACTTCGGTAAAGAGACGAGGCCCGAAGAAAAAGTTGCGCTCGGATGAAAGGTTTGAGATCACAGCAATCGCGCGCGACGGTGAACCGATTGAACCCATCCGGACAAAGGATGCATTTGCTGCTCAGTGCGGGGTTCTTGTTAGGGACAAGATCCCGATGAGCATCCACCAATGGTATAAGCCTAAGAACAAAGACCCTGAGGTGTCTTATGTCAATGATATGCAGAAAGATGATCTTTGGACTGAGCTGAAGGCAAATTTCACCCTACCGCGAGAGAAGGATCCAGAGAAGCCAGTTAAAGAGCAATTAATCAAGTCTCATGCTCTTAAGAAGATGGCAGGCCAATTCAGGAGGTGGAAGAATGAGCTGAAAAGGTTAGTCGACAAAGAAGAGACACCAGAATTCATCGGCAAATATGAGAAGATCAGATATCACTGGTCCGTATTTATGGCCCACAAGACATCAGAAAAGAGTAAGAAGATGTCGGCGACAAACAAGCAAAATGCTGCGAAGAAGAAGCTTCACCATCGCACGGGGTCAGGTGGCTACCTCAAAGCCCGGCCTAAGTGGGCCAAGACTAAGAATGATCTGCTTGATAAAGGGATCGAACCAGAGACAATGAACTGGCCAGACCGTTGCCGGACTTGGTTCTTTGGGGCTGGCGGAACCTTGGACCCTGTATCAGGGAAGTGCCTTTGGACGGACGATCAAATGAAAATACCAGTCAAGAGGCTTCGGCACTATATCGATGCAGCGTAGGAAGGGGCGTTCGTTCCAGACAGAGAGAACGACGAGCTCACAATGGCCCTCGGGAATCCT
Organism: Triticum aestivum; assembly: GCF_018294505.1. Classification (NCBI taxonomy): domain Eukaryota; kingdom Viridiplantae; phylum Streptophyta; class Magnoliopsida; order Poales; family Poaceae; genus Triticum; species Triticum aestivum. The sequence continues at coordinate 26,273,924 of NC_057795.1, read as the reverse complement.
GAGCACCCTGGACGGACACGAGGCACGCCAGGCTCCAGGCACCCTGGAACGACGAGCTTACAAATGCCAGGAGAGGAGGAAGAAAGTGCAGCAGACTGAACTGCAGGCGCTGCACGCAAGGGTACAAGCGATAGAGGAACGAGAAGCAAATCGCAGCAAATGAACTGCCAAAGCTTCCCCCGAAGCTACCCCGCCATCTCAGCGGAGAAGCAGCATGGCTTCCATCAAGCTGCTTCAGCCGGAGCATGTCTTGACGGCTCCCGCTAGCTACCCCGTGGATGCTATCACGGAGTCTCAAAATTGCCACCTTATGACGCAATGGCAGAACTTAAAAGTCAAGGCAGCTGTCGGCTCTGTTCGACCTTCTGAACCCGGCGCAACTTTTCACTGTCGTCCGATTCCAGAAGGATATGCTAGGGTGACGGTGGACGAAATAACGGAGGGATTTGAGGACCTCCAGCTTGACCACCCTACCGGTGAAGGGGAGACTCGGCTGGGTTCTACTCTGAAGACTCCATGCCTATGGCGGAATGAGTTCATCAACCTTCTGAACTGGACGCCTCCTCATCCTCCTCCTCCTCCGGCGAGTCAGGGCACTCCGCCTCCTCCACCGCCTCCTCCTCCGGCGAGTGACGATAAGGGCACTCAGCCTCCTTCTCCGGCGCGTGGTGGCACTCCGCCTCCTTCTCCGCCTGCGCCGGCGCGCCCGAGAAGTCAGTAGTCTCCTCCTTCTCTGCCTCGCCAGCAAGGGCGGAAGAGACCCGCCGCCGCCCCGGCTGCTCCGGCGCGTCGTAGTCCTTCTCCTCCGCCTCGTAAGCAAGCACGAAAGAAGACAGACGCTGCAGCCGCTCCGTCTGCTCCTGCGTCTAGAAGTACAGCCAGAGGCGGGAGGCAATACAGACACGGTCCACTTCTCAAGCCTCTAGAGAAGTTACCGTATGAGAGGACCGAGGAGGAAAATGTGAAGATCGTGCGGACCGAAGTGGAGGACTTCTTTGAAGGGTTGAAAGCAAAGAGACATCCACCTCCGGAGGAGAAGGTAGATCCGATGAAAGCAAAGCGCACTATCAATGCCCTGAGGAAACCACCAAAGTCTCCGCCGAAAACCAACTATGAGTGCATTACTGAAAAGGCATATCTCAAAGCGGAGCGGTCGGGAACTACTGTCAGACATCAAAGGTCAAAAGAACGAGCAGCTGCGAAAAAAATTGCCCAGCTCGGCGAACAAGCAAATCAATCGTGCCCCCCGCTCAATGTGTCTAGCGACATCGTCGCTAATGCTCCGGGGACGGTGCCCGGTTATAGCAATCTTAGATATTACCTGCCTGACGGTGTACATTTTGATTTCATGGAGGTGGATGAACACAGATACGAGTACGGGAAGCCTCTCGTCAAAGATGAAAAATCTCTAACAACGATGATGCGAAGATTCCATAATTGGTACATGAAAACCTGCAGAGAGTCTGGAGGGACGAATACTTTGTATCTGAGAATTAAAGAGGAGCACGACCTCGTTGGAAATGATATGTTGCCTGTTCCATTTGAGGAGTTCTTCGAGCTCTTCAATCAAAAGGCCCTCAATAAATTAACGGTCTTTTGCTATTGTCTGTAAGTACTATTTCTATCAGTCTCTATATATAGCTCAGCTCTTTCATTGCATGTATTTATATTAATTATCCTCACTATATTATGCAGATTGAAGATCGTCGAGTGCAGAAAACAAGAAATGTATGATATTGGGTTCATTAACACAAATATCAAAGATGAATTTCTGGTTACAAAGAACGCCGAAGAGGCCGAGGCCAACTTGCTACAATCGTTGATCAAAAATCAAAACAAAGATTTAATACTCTTTCCTTACAACTTCGAGTGAGTGTTACTGTCGTGTGCATATTCGGTTTCCCTTATTACTCGAGCAAGGTTATAGTAATGTAATTGATGAGTTATGCATGCATGCGCAGCTTCCACTATGTTCTTCTGGAGATTAAGCTTGAGCGGGGACTAGTAACCATCTTAGACTCGAGACGAAAAGATCCCGAAACCTATGCGGACATGACTAAAATGCTCAACAAGTAAGTGTTGGGGAACGTAGCAGAAATTCAAAAAATTTCTTACGTAACACCAAGATCTATCTATGGAGAGACCAGCAACGAGTAGAAAGGAGAGTGCATCTACATACCCTTGTAGATCGCTAAGCGGAAGCGTTCAAGTGAACGGGGTTGATGGAGTCGTACTCGTCGTGATTCAGATCACCGATGATCAAGTGCCGAACGGACGGCACCTCCGCGTTCAACACACGTACAGCCCGGTGACGTCTCCCATGCCTTGATCCAGCAAGGAGAGAGGGAGAGGTTGAGGAAGACTCCATCCAACAGCAGCACAACGGCGTGGTGGTGGTGGAGGAGCGTGGCAATCCCGCAGGGCTTCGCCAAGCACCACGGGAGAGGAGAAGAACTTGGGAGAGAGGGAGGGGCTGCACCAAAGGCATAAGGTGTGTTTGGGAGGCCCTCCTACCCCACTATATATAGGGATCCCAAGGGGGGGTGCGCCAGCCCCTAGGAGATCCAATCTCCAAGGGGGCGGCGGCCAGGGGAGGAGTCCTCCCCCCCCCCAAGGCACCTAGGAGGTGCCTTCCCCTGCTGGGACTCTTCCTTTAGGGTTTCCCCAGGAGCATGGGCCTCTTGGGGCTGGTGCCCTTGGCCCATGTAGGCCAAGGCGCACCCCCTACAGCCCATGTGGCCCCCCGGGGCAGGTGGCCCCACCCGGTGGGCCCCCGGGACCCTTCCGGTGGTCCCGGTACAATACCGATGACCCCGAAACTTGTCCCGATGGCCGAAACAGGACTTCCTATATATAAATCTTTACCTCCGGACCATTCCGGAACTCCTCGTGACGTCCGGGATCTCATCCGGGACTCCGAACAACATTCGGTAACCACATACAAGCTTCCTTTATAACCCTAGCGTCATCGAACCTTAAGTGTGTAGACCCTACGGGTTCGGGAGACATGCAGACATGACCGAGACGTTCTCCAGTCAATAACCAACAGCGGGATCTGGATACCCATGTTGGCTCCCACATGTTCCACGATGATCTCATCGGATGAACCACGATGTCAAGGACTCAATTGATCCCGTATACAATTCCCTTTGTCTAGCGGTATTTTACTTGCCCGAGATTCGATCGTCGGTATACCGATACCTTGTTCAATCTCGTTACCGGCAAGTCACTTTACACGTTCCGTAACACATCATCCCGTGATCAACTCCTTGGTCACATTGCGCATATGATGATGTCCTACCGAGTGGGCCCAGAGATACCTCTCCGTTTACACGGAGTGACAAATCCCAGTCTCGATCCGCATAAAACAATAGATACTTTCGGAGATACCTGTAGTGCACCTTTATAGTCACCCAGTTACGTTGTGACGTTTGATACACCCAAAGTACTCCTACGATATCCAGGAGTTACACGATCTCATGGTCAAAGGAAGAGATACTTGACATTGGCAAAGCTCTAGCAAATGAACTACACGATCTTTTGTGCTAGTCTTAGGATTGGGTCTTGTCCATCACATCATTCTCCTAATGATGTGATCCCGTTATCAACGACATCCAATGTCCATAGTCAGGAAACCATGACTATCCATTGATCACAATGAGCTAGTCAACTAGAGGCTCACTAGGGACATATTGTGGTCTATGTATTCACACGTGTATTACGATTTCCGGATAATACAGTTATAGCATGAATAAAAGACAATTATCATGAACAAGGAAATATAATAATAATACTTTTATTATTGCCTCTAGGGCATATTTCCAACAGTCTCCCACTTGCACTAGAGTCAATAATCTAGTTCACATCGCCATGTGATTAATACTCACAGGTCACATCGCCATGTGACTAATACCCAAGAGTTTACTAGAGTCAGTAGTCTAGTTCACATCACTATGTGATTAACACTCAATGAGTTTTATGTTTGATCATGTTGCTTGTGAGAGAGGTTTTAGTCAACGGGTCTGAACCTTTCAGATCCGTGTGTGCTTTACAAATCTCTATGTCATCTCCTAGATGCAGCTACCACGCTCTATTTGGAGCTATTCCAAATAACTGTTCTACTTGGAGCTATTCTAAATTGTTGCTCCATTATACGTATCCAGTATCTCTACTCAGAGCTATCCGGATAGGTGTCAAGCTTGCATCGACGTAACCCTTTACGACGAACTCTCTTACCACCTCCATAATCGAGAAAATTCCTTAGTCCACTAGTTACTAAGGATAACTTTGACCGCTGTCCTGTGATCTATTCTTGGATCACTCTTGTACCCCTTGACTGACTCATGGCAAGGCACACTTCAGGTGCGGTACACAGCATAGCATACTGTAGAGCCTATGTCTTAAGCATAGGAGACGACCTTCGTCCTTTCTCTCTATTCTGCTGTGATCGAGCTTTAAGTCTTAACTTCATACCTTACATCTCAGGCAAGAACTCCCTCTTTGACTGATCCATCTTGAACACCTTCAAGATCATGTCAAGGTATGTGCTCATTTGAAAGTATTATTAAGCATTTTGATCTATCCTTATAGATCTTGATGCTCAATGTTCAAGTAGCTTAATCCAGGCTTTCCATTGAAAAACACCTTTCAAATAACCCTATATGCTTTCTAGAAATTCTACATCATTTCTGATCAACAATATGTCAACAACATATACTCATCAGAAATTCTATAGTGCTCCCACTCACTTCTTTGGAAATACAAGTTTCTCATAAACTTTGTATATACCAAAATCTTTGATCATCATCAAAGCATACATTCCAACTCCGAGATGCTCACTCCAGTCCTTAGAAGGATTGCTGGAGTTAGCATACCTTTTAGCATCCTTAGGATCGACAAAACTTTTCTGATTGTATTGCATACAACCTTTCCTTACGAAAACTAGTAAGGAAACTTGTCTTGACATCCATCTGCCAGATTTCATAAATGCAGCTAATGCTAACATGATTCCGACGGACTTTAAGCATCGCTACGAGTGAGAAAATCTCATCGTAGTCAACTCCTTGAACTTGTCGGAAAACACTTCGCCACAAGTCGAGCTTCATAGATGGTGACATTACCATCCACGTCCGTCTTCTTCTTAAAGATCCATTTATCTTAATGGATTGCCGATCATCGGGCAAGTCCATCAAAGTCCATGCTTTGTTCTGATATATGGATACTATCTCGGATTTCATGGCTTCTAACCATTTGTCGGAATTCGGGCCCACCATCGCTTCTCCATAGCTCGTAGGTTCATTGTTGTCTAGCAACATGACCTTCAAGACAGGATCACCTTACCACTCCGAAGTAGTACGTGTCCTTGTCGTCCTACGAGGTTCGGTAGTGACTTGATCCGAAGCTTCATGATCACTATCATAAGCTTCCACTTCAATTGGTGTAGGTGCCACAGGAACAACTTCCTGTGCCCTGCCACACACTAGTTGAAGAGACGGTTCAATAACCTCATCAAGTTTCCACCATCCTCCCACTCAACTCTTTCGAGAGAAACCTTTCCTCGAGAAAGGACCCGATTCTAGAAACAATTCATATTGCTTTCGGATCTGAATTAGGAGGTATACCCAACTGTTTTGGGTGTCCTATGAAGATGTATTTTATCCGCTTTGGGTTCGAGCTTAATCCTGAAACTTTTTCACATAAGCGTCGCAGCCCCAAACCTTTAAGAAACGACAACTTAGGTTTCTCTAAACCATAATTCATACGGTGTCATCTCATCGGAATTACGTGGTGCCCTATTTAAAGTGAATGTGGTTGTCTCTAATGCCTAACCCATGAACGATAGTGGTAATTCGATAAGAGACATCATGGTACGCACCATATCCAATAGGGTGCAACTATGATGTTCAGACACACCATCACTCTATGGTGTTCCAGGCGGTATTAATTGTAAAACAATTTCCACAATGTCTTAATTGTGTGCCAAAACTCATAACTCAGATATTCATCTCTATGATCATATCATAGACATTTTATCCTCTTGTCACAATGATCTTCTACTTCACTCTGAAATTACTTAAACCATTCAATAATTCAGACTTGTGTTTCATCAAGTAAATATTCTCAACATCTACTCGAATCATCTGTGAAGTAAGAACATAACGACATTCACTGCATGCCTCAACACTTATTGGACTGCACACATCAAAATGTGTTACTTCCAACAAGTTGCTATCTTGTTCCATTTTACTGAAAGTGAGGCTTTTCAGTCATCTTGTCCATGTGGTATGATTTGCATATCTCAAGTGATTCAAAATCAAGTGAGTCCAAACGATCCATTTGCATGGAGTTTCTTCATGCATATATACCAATAGACATGGTTCGCATGTCTCAAACTTTTCAAAAATGAGTGAGTCCAAAGATCCATCAACATGGAGCTTCTTCATGCATTTTATACCGATATGACTTACATGGCAGTGCCACAAGTAAGTGGTACTATCATTACTATCTTATATCTTTGGGCATGAAAATGTGTATCACTACGATCGAGATTCAATGAACCATTCCTTTAGGTGCAAGACCATTGAAGGTATTATTCAAATAAATAGAGTAACCATTATTCTCTTTAAATGAATAACCGTATTGCGATAGACATAATCCAATCATGTCTATGCTCAACGCAAACACCAAATCTCGATGGTAGAGGGAGCGTGCGATGCTTGATCATATCAACATTGGAAACACTTCCAACACATATCGTCAACTCACCTTTAGCTAGTCTCCGTTTCATTTCGTAGCTTTTATTTCGAGTTACTAACACTTAGCAACCGAACTGGTATCTAATACCCTGGTGCTACTAGGAGTACTAGTAGAGTACACATTAACATAATGTATATCCAATATACTTCTATCGACCTTGCCAGCCTTCTCATCTACCAAGTATCTAGGGTAATCCTGCTCCAGTGGTTGTTCCCCTTATTACAGAAGCACTTAGTCTCGGGTTTGGGTTCAACCTCGGGTTTCTTCATTGGTGCAGCAGCTGATTTGCCGTTTCATGAAGTATCCCTTCTTTCCCTTGCCCTTCTTGAAACTAGTGGTTTCATCAACCATCAACAATTGATGCTCCTACTTGACTTCTACTTTCGCGGTGTCAAACATCACGAACACTTCAAGGATCATCATATCTATCCCTGATATGTTATAGTTCATCACGAAGCTCTAGCAGCTTGGTGGCAATGACTTTGGAGAAACATCACTATCTCATTTGGAAGATCAACTCCCACTCGATTCAAGTGATTGTTGCACTCAGACAATCTGAGCACAAGCTCAACGATTGAGCTTTTCTCCCTTAGTTTGCAGGCTAAGAAAATCGTCGGAGGTCTCATACCTCTTGACGTGGGCACGAGCCTGAAATCCCAATTTCAGCCCTCGAAACATCTCATATGTTCCGTGACGTTTCAAAAACGTCTTTAGTGCCTCAACTCTAAACCATTTAATTGAACTATCACGTAGTTATCAAAACGTGTATGTCCGATGTTCGCAACATCCACAAACGACGTTTGGGGTTCGGCACACTGAGCAGTGCATTAAGGACATAAGCTTTCTACTGTCCGCATAATTGCTACTTTCAACTTTCAACTATATTTTCTCTAGGAACATATCTAAAACGTAGAACAATAGCGTGAGCTACGACATAATTTGCAAAAGGTCTTTTGACTATGTTCAGGATAATTAAGTTCATCTTATGAACTCCCACTCAGATAGACATCCCTCTGGTCATCTAAGTGATCACATGATCCGAGTCAACTAGGCCGTGTCTGATCATCACGTGAGACGGACTAGTCATCATCGGTGAACATCTTCATGTTGATCGTATCTACCATACGACTCATGCTCGATCTTTCGGTCTCCGTGTTCCGAGGCCATGTCTGCACATGCTAGGCTCGTCAAGTTAACCCTAAGTGTTTTCGCTGTGTAAAACTGTCTTACACCCGTTGTATGTGAACGTAAGAATCCATCACACCCGATCATCACGTGGTGCTTAGAAGCGACGAACTATAGCAACGGTGCACAGTTAGGGGAGAACACTTCTTGAAATTTTGTAAGGGATCATCTTATTTACTACCGTCATCCTAAGTAAACAAGACGCATAAACATGATAAACATCACATGCAATCAAATAGAGTAGTGACATGATATGGCCAATATCATATAGCTCCTTTGATCTTCATCTTTGGGGCTCCATGATCATCTTGTCACCGGCATGACACCATGATCTCCATCATCATGATCTCCATCATCGTGTCTTCATGAAGTTGTCACGCCAACGACTACTTCTACTTCTATGACTAACGCGTTTAGCAATAAAGTAAAGTAGTTTACATGGCGTTCTTCAATGACACGCAGGTCATACAATAAATAAAGACAACTCCTATGGCTCCTGCCGGTTGTCATACTCATCGACATGCAAGTCGTGAATCCTATTACAAGAACATGATCAATCTCATACATCACATATATTCATTCATCACATCCTTTGGCCATATCACATCACATAGCATACCCTGCAAAAACAAGTTAGACGTCCTCTAATTGTTGTTGCATGTTTTACGTGGCTGCTATGGGTTTCTAGCAAGAACGTTTCTTACCTACGCAAGACCACAACGTGATATGCCAATTGCTATTTACCCTTCATAAGGACCCTTTTCATCGAATCCGTTCCGACTAAAGTGGGAGAGACTGGCACCCGCTAGCCACCTTATGCACCAAGTGCATGTCAATCGGTGGAACCTGTCTCACGTAAGAGTACGTGTAAGGTCGGTCCGGGCCGCTTCATCCCACAATACCGTCGAAACAAGATTGGACTAGTAACGGTAAGCATATTGAACAACATCAACGCCCACAACTACTTTGTGTTCTACTCGTGCAAAGAATCTACGCAATAGACCTAGCTCATGATGCCACTGTTGGGGAACGTAGCAGAAATTCAAAAAAATTCTTATGTAACACCAAGATCTATCTATGGAGAGACCAGCAACGAGTAGAAAGGAGAGTGCATCTACATACCCTTGTAGATCGCTAAGCGGAAGCGTTCAAGTGAATGGGGTTGATGGAGTCGTACTCGTCGTGATTCAGATCACCGATGATCAAGTGCCGAACGGACGGCACCTCCGCGTTCAACACACGTACAGCCCGGTGACGTCTCCCATGCCTTGATCCAGCAAGGAGAGAGGGAGAGGTTGAGGAAGACTCCATCCAACAGCAGCACAATGGCGTGGTGGTGGTGGAGGAGCGTGGCAATCCCGCAGGGCTTCGCCAAGCACCACGGGAGAGGAGAAGAACTTGGGAGAGAGGGAGGGGCTGCACCAAAGGCATAAGGTGTGTTTGGGAGGCCCTCCTACCCCACTATATATAGGGATCCCAAGGGGGGGTGCGCCAGCCCCTAGGAGATCCAATCTCCAAGGGGGCGGCGGCCAGGGGAGGAGTCCTCCCCCCCCAAGGCACCTAGGAGGTGCCTTCCCCTGCTGGGACTCTTCCTTTAGGGTTTCCCCAGGCGCATGGGCCTCTTGGGGCTGGTGCCCTTGGCCCATGTAGGCCAAGGCGCACCCCCTACAGCCCATGTGGCCCCCCGGGGCAGGTGGCCCCACCCGGTGGGCCCCCGGGACCCTTCCGGTGGTCCCGGTACAATACCGATGACCCCGAAATTTGTCTCGATGGCCGAAATAGGACTTCCTATATATAAATCTTTACCTCCGGACCATTCCGGAACTCCTCGTGATGTCCGGGATCTCATCCGGGACTCCGAACAACATTCGGTAACCACATACAAGCTTCCTTTATAACCCTAGCATCATCGAACCTTAAGTGTGTAGACCCTACGGGTTCGGGAGACATGCAGACATGACCGAGACGTTCTCCAGTCAATAACCAACAGCGGGATCTGGATACCCATGTTGGCTCCCACATGTTCCACGATGATCTCATCGGATGAACCACGATGTCAAGGACTCAATTGATCCCGTATACAATTCCCTTTGTCTAGCGGTATTTTACTTGCCCGAGATTCGATCGTCGGTATACCGATACCTTGTTCAATCTCGTTACCGGCAAGTCACTTTACACGTTCCGTAACACATCATCCTGTGATCAACTCCTTGGTCACATTGCGCATATGATGATGTCCTACCGAGTGGGCCCAGAGATACCTCTCCGTTTACACGGAGTGACAAATCCCAGTCTCGATCCGCATAAAACAATAGATACTTTCGGAGATACCTGTAGTGCACCTTTATAGTCACCCAGTTACGTTGTGACGTTTGATACACCCAAAGCACTCCTACGATATCCAGGAGTTACACGATCTCATGGTCAAAGGAAGAGATACTTGACATTGGCAAAGCTCTAGCAAATGAACTACACGATCTTTTGTGCTAGTCTTAGGATTGGGTCTTGTCCATCACATAATTCTCCTAATGATGTGATCCCGTTATCAACGACATCCAATGTCCATAGTCAGGAAACCATGACTATCCGTTGATCACAACGAGCTAGTCAACTAGAGGCTCACTAGGGACATATTGTGGTCTATGTATTCACACGTGTATTACGATTTCCGGATAATACAGTTATAGCATGAATAAAAGACAATTATCATGAACAAGGAAATATAATAATAATACTTTTATTATTGCCTCTAGGGCATATTTCCAACAGTAAGTTCAATCGATCATTATCGCACCATATCGGCAACTTTTTGTTCATTTCCTGATATCTCAAGTAATAATAATTATTTTCTTTGTCTTGCAGGGTTTGGAAACAGTTCACCGCAGAAGCTCCGGGACTGCCGAAGGAGCTGCGATATACATACCCGAAAGTAAGTACTACTAGCTAGCTAGTTGCGCGCATCTTCCGTTGATTTTATAGATATACTTTCATTAATGCCATTTATAATGCTTCATTATCAGTTTGATTGACCTCTATTTCTTATAAAGTGCTTGTGGCAGGAACAAGGGAATGATTACTGTGGATACTACGTGTGCGAGTTCATCTACAACGCGACTAAGAAAAATAAGCGAGGCTACTCTAAAGGACAATATGAAGTGCGTAAGCAATAATATTCACAATTTCATTTTATTACACCATCATTTCTGTTGAGTTTCATTCATATATATGTATTAACCCCCTTCTTCAAATTAGACGTGGCAGATGCGGAATGAACTCCTACCATAAGATTGCATGAAAGCAATTCAAGAGGAATTGGCGGGATTCTTTCTTGATCACGTCATCAATAAAGCCGGAGAATACCATGTGAAAGTTGATTTCAATTGCTAGGGGATTGTAAGAGATCTTACATATTGTATATGTATGTAGCCAGTAGCGTCGGATAAATAATACGAAAACTTGTTGTTCGACCAATCTCTCGGAGAAGGAAAGGTCGATCGATCACTTCTCTCGGTATGCATGACGAACTTCTGTACTTAATGATTTCCTTCATTTTCTTACTAGCTAGCGTGTCGAGGGCCTCTCTATGTATAGTACGTAGCGTCAACCAAGCACGGACATAAGAGAGGACACTTCTCTCTATTAATTAGCTAGCTAACACAATATATGAAACACCTAAATTAACCCCCCAAAACCCCCAACCCCCTCCCCCTTTCAAAAAAAAAAACAAAAACCCCAGCCCCTGAAATGCTGACGCGTGGATGCCTTTTGGTCCCGGTTGGTGCCACCAACAGGGACCAAAGCCCTCCTGCCTGGGCTCGGCGCACCGGCCACGTGGAGGCCCATCTATCCCGGTTCGTGTTCGAACCGGGACTAAAGGTCTAGGGCATTAGAAACGACCCTTTAGTCCCGGTTCAAGAACCGGGACAAAAGGCCCTTACCAACCGGGGCGAATGGGGCTTTTCTACTAGTGAAAAGAAAATATTGAGTGCCAGAAATGTGGCGAAACATAGATTAATCAACGTTTCACCAGAATTTTCACACTCATTTGGAAGCCCTGCAAATTTTGAAGATACGCACATCATTATTTATAGTGTAAAACAAATAAGTAATTTAAATTTATCACAATACACATTACATTTCGTCACAGATAGGTAAAGTTTGAAGATACGCACATCACAGTTCATTACAGTTTTTATGTTGTACAATGCACAATATGTACAAACCTTGTATACTTTAGTTATCCAAACTTTTTAATTCTAAACAAAGTATCATTCAATTACCACATGCTTTACATTGCATACTTACGTTGAAGCACAAATACAAACACTTTCACACTTATGTTCAAGCAGAAACACAAACACTTCCATATCCTTAGACAAACACAAACACTTACATACGTATCTAAGGACGCTTACGGGAAGATTTAGCCTTCTGAAGTGAGAGGAGGCAGAGGGGGCGACAGAGTCGTCCGGCTCAGAGGAAGAGGGGGCCGCTAGCGACAGGGTCAGCCCAGCAGCGTTGGAGGAGGAAGCTAGCTAACGGTGTCCCGGCTAAGGGGCCACTCACCACATTGACTCCCAGACTGGTGGGCATGGATGAGGACAGTTGGGAAACTTAGTAGAAAACAAAAAAAATCGCCCTAATCAGCCAGTACAATTTGAAAATGCATTAACAATTTGGATTTGATCGTTACCGACTTCGAGTAGCGGCAGAAGTATACAAGTCAATGTAGATCATACTTGGGGTCCCTCGAACCACAGATGAACGATCCCGCGAACCGCCCACGAACAGTCCCTCGAATGGAAGATCGGAAGAACGGCCTCTCTACGAGTTGCAAGCATACGGTCTTCACGATCCGGCAGCGCTTCGCCGTCCAGAGCTAATCTTCACCGGATAATTAGAGGGAGGAGCTTAAAACCACAATGGGCTTCTAATTATGAGGGTTGGAGGATCTAGGTCTAGCTCTAATTGATCAATTAGGACCAACTATAAGTAGAACTAGAACTAGAGAACTAGAGTAGGCTCTAAAACTTGTGTGTACAAAAGTGTCCAAAGCCTCTAGACTATATAGGTTGGAGGGGAGAGGAGGGGGCGCCACAAGGGGGAGAGGACTCCCCCCCTTGTGCCTGCCTGGGAGGGGAGATGAGTCCTCCCCCCCTCTCCAATTCGGCCTCCTACATGAGAAAAGGGTGCCCCCCCCTATTGGGCCTATGTGGCCCAATTCTCCTTCCACTTCTTAGCCTTTTAAGACCCATTGATATTAAATTAAATATAGAAGCCTCCTAAGAATTACTAGGTCTTTTATTATTAATTTGACATTATCAGAAACATTTTCCACCTATATATTATTTATCAAAAATAGTCGGCATTGCCTGATAAATTGGTACAGAGGGTTTCAGAAATATGAAATTTATAGGCCGAAGGGGGGCGTAAAGTGGTGCAGGGGGTGCTAGGCGAGCGTACCACATGGCCCCCCTCTGCCTGTGTGGGCCCTGGGATGGCGCCCTGGCAGCCCCAGTGCTTTTTTTAAATATTCGTCCTCCCAAAAAGCTGACAAAAATATTAGGGGTGTTTTGACATCCGAAGATGACGATTTTCTATAAAAACAAAAAACATGCAGAAAACAACAACTAGTTTTTTTTTGTGGGCGCTGAATTAATAGGTTGCTAGTTTAATGCCCGTGCGTTGCCACAGGAAACAAAGCCGTGAATGTCAAAGTGTGAAACATCGGTTGTTTTTCTCCTCTACACACTTCCTCTCTTTCTACATACAAATGCTTGGTTCACTGTTGCCATGCTTCATTCAGCGCTGCTATGATGCTACAATGTTCTGTTCTCCAACTCTGGAATATCCATCGCGTTTCAACTCTTAAGGATTCTTTTATAGGAGCTTCAACTCTAGTATTCTTTTATAGGTGTGGTCTTACTTGAAAAATATGCTCCAGAATCTAGCTACTGGAAAATTTTGTAGTATCAAACTTAACTGGATGTAACTTCATATCGTCTACCTCCCATCAGTATGGCATCTAGAATAACAAAGACATAACTTGGTTATTACAAAATGGAAGGTAACCTTGATAGGCCTTACCTTTGATCAGGTCAAAACAATTGCTACAAGATTTTGTTAGTATAGACTGCATACAAAAAATTCCTCTTAAACACTTTTTACCGACCTCTGTATCTATTTGTTCAGTACTTCAGTTCTTAAGTTTAGCATTCTAAAAAAGCTATCTAAGACCCCGCTGAAGTAAAAAAAGGTATGCTATTACAGATATTTTAAGGCTTGCCGATTACAAATGAATTAGTAGCACATAATTAAACAACATCAGGTGATAATTTAAACTTGCATGTTGACCCTAAATACTGCATCGAAATGGATGAGAGACTATGTAGGCTAGTTTGGCACTATAAGAGCTCTCCACTCGTTCGGCCCCACGGCGCATAGGCTAGCGCTCTTTTAGGCGCTCACCCGGCGATTTTTAGGCCCTGGTGGCGATCAAGGCCCCAGCCACACCCCCAGGTGCCGCCCCCAAGCGCCGCATATTCAAACTTGGTCCGTTCCCGCTCCAGAAAACGCCACAATCTGGCATCGGCACAACATTTCGGCGATCATCACATTGCCATAGTTCGGCGATCAAAAAAAAAGTTCCACGCACAAAAAGAAAGGACACGCAGGGAATGCATCAAACGGCGGTGTCGGCCTCCGGCATTTGGGGAGTCGGCGTCGGCGTGCGCGGGCTGGACGGCGTTGGTGCGGTTTCTGTGCTGTTGGGCGTCGCGGAGGCATCATCACTCGAGCTTGGCGGCGGCGTTGGCAGCGGCGTGGGAGTAGCCCGGCGATGTTGGGGTTGAACCCGTCGTGTGCGTCGCCGTCGGCGTAGCCCGGCGACGGCGTGCAGCCCCAAGGTTGTGGCGACGAAGAGAAACTAGCCGGAGATCCGATGCTTTGCTGTCTCCAGGACGTGTACGGGCCGTGGCCGCCGGGTGGATTCATCATCCCCGCGCGAGCCACCTCGGTTTGTTTGGCCGAGCGCTCCGCCTGCTCCCACCGTCGAAGCCGCGAGCGCCGCCCTGTCCCGGGCCTTCTTGGCCCTGCTGCGCATATCGGCGGTGACGGCCTCCCAGCGTTGAACTTCCGCCTTCCAATCAACGTTAGTCATGCCCGGGGGCTTGGACGGCGGCGCCCTCTGCTTCCTCTGCTTCGGCTGGGTTGGGGCGGCGGTTGTGGTATCCATCGCGGCGCGGAGGAACACATACTTCTTCGGCGGCATGGCGGCCGGCTTGGAAGGGAGGAGGAGGAGATTGGCAGGAGGAATGGAGAATGAGAGGGACGCCGAGGGAAAAGCAGGAGGAAACGGCGGGAAAAGGGCCTCCTCTCGTCGACAGAGTGGCCCCACAGCTCTTTTCGCTTCTGCCGGCGCCCCCAGGCGACCCCCGGGCGCTTGGTTTTGGCTCGGAGTCGCCGGCTGTTAATTCGGGCCAAACCGACGCTAAATGAGATCCTGGGGGCGCGACTGGCCGATTTTCGGCCGTCGGCGCTAAAAAAAGCGTCTTGGCTGGGGCCTGTTGGGGGCACGGCTTGAGATGCTGTAAGTTCCCAATCATTAGCTCACCTCAGGGGTAAAACAAGTAACCAGATAGTGAAGTACCAAATCACACGAGCGGTGTTGTAATCATCCATGTAGGTATTATAGAACATCATTGATTTTAACCAGTTCGGTAGTAGCTGCAGAACTTCACTGATTAGAAGCTTTGTATGACATAAAATATTTTGAATTTCATTTGTACATACTAGCATATATGCCCGTGCGTTGCAATGAGTAATAAAATAGTATGCATTTAATGTTAGTGGGAATTATATGTGCAAGCAAAATCTGATGTGCACACAAAAAAAGGAACATTTAGCTTCTCGATTTCGTCGCATGTGAAGTAATCAGTCCGCAATTTTTCCATTCATTGATCGAGGGCATTTAAGAGTTTTGTTACGCCATCATATGCCAGAGAAGACCCATGAGTTATTTAATCTATTTTTCCTTTAAATCCTTCCAATCGAGGGGGTTTCAAGGTATGAAGTTTCTGAAATTCTAGAAAACATGAACAATTTTTTTAATCCGGAACAATTTTTTGAAAATTATGTACACTTCTGGAAAAAATGCGACCAAATATGAAAGGGAACATCTTTTTAAATTCACAAACATTTTCTGAAAACACCAGCTTTTTTATACATTAACATTATTTGACTTTGTGAACATTTTTTAAAAATGGGAACATGTGCTGAAAATACATAATGTCTTTAGAAAATATGTATCTTTTATACAACACATTATTTTTAATTATGAAAATTTCACTAAAACACGAATATTTTTTGAATTTGGAGCATTTTTGAAATGTCGTTTTCTTTCTGGACATCTCGAACAATTTTGGAAGACAATATTTTTTTTCAAAAAATGGGAAATTTTTGTAAGTTCCGAATATTTTTCAAAATAGCAACAAAAATCTTGGGATTCTTACCGTTTTCAAAAATTTATTTTCTTAAGTCTGAACGTTTTTGAGAATTTTTAATTTACAAAATAAACTCTAAAAGAAAAATAAACTTGGAAGGGAAAAAAGATAGGGAAAGGAGAATAAAAATGGAAGTAAAACACAGAGACAAAAAAAATAGGCCAGCCTATTATTGGTTGTCCTATGTGAAACTCCGAATAAAAAACATGAACATTAGTTCAACTAGTACAAATGCCCGTGCGTTGCACCGGGCGAAAAAAGGTGCACAACCTACTTTATGCGCCATTTTTTATATTCAATTTTAATAAACATCAATAATAAGGTTACACTGATTATTGCTTTTTGTAGGATGAAGTTTGGACATGAAGAAGCAACTTAGCATTCTTTGTCTGATGGAAGAGTAGTTTTGGATGGAATAGTTGTCCATCAGTTTTATTTTTTACTTTTCGAGAAAATGTGAAAATTTCCTTTTTTTTTTAATAAAATTCACAAAAAATGGGACTCTTTTAAGAAAAGCTGAGGTTTTTACAGAAATTGAAGCATCTTTTTGAGGAACTTTTTTTGGAACAGATGTCTTTTTTTGAAAAAGAAATTTTGATTATTTTAAGTTTTTGTACAAATTAAAATGAAAATATTTTTTTAGAAAAATTGGAACATTTTTGGGAATTTTGAACCTTTTTAAAAGTGTGTTCATTTTTTTAAGTGTAAACACATGTAAGACTGTGAACATTTTTAACCTACTTTACTATGTCAAATTTTTCTACAGATGGTTGTTTGCTTGGAAATAGTACTCCTGACGAAAAAAGGAAGTAACAGTCAGCTCTATGTAAAAAACAATTATGCTGCAGTAATAGAAATAGAAGTTACGAAAGCCTGACCAGTTATTCCTGCCCACTAATTAAATTTGTAGAATTATCAACCATAAGCAAACCATAAGCATTGCATTATTGCATACGGCTAAACTTGACATATATATACCACACCGTGCGTCCAAACCTATTTCAGCAAGAGAAAGAACTATTCATTTAGTTTTACTTGATTTTTGTTAGCAAGTAATTGTTGGAAGTTTAGCCGTGCGTTGCCAGATTTACATGGACCATATAAACCACAGTAAGCTGATGTTAGCTATTAGTATAAATTTGACTCCGCCATGTCTGGATTGCAAAAAAATTCATGAGCTTACCTGAGTACAATGCCGCTGGTCCAGCTTCTTGGTGGAAACCAGATGTGGTCTTGTTGCTGGAGCTGGACTACTCACTGGGACATGATTCTTCAGATGACTTTCCGCTGTTGGACACTCTCGCTGGATTGGCACAGCGACTTGTCTGGCCTCATGAGGATAGCACTTGTCGTCGAGTCTGGAGCATCATACCATGCTTATGTTAAAAACCCCAAAGCTAAGATAAGATATATAGAAATCCTAAGAGTATGTGTCAAAACGACCTGATCATGAATTACAAAATCTGTTCCAAGGGGAAAATCAGTAAGAAGAATGCAGTTTTGTGTTAATTACTTCCTCGCATCAATTTAAACTACGAACTACTGCAGCTAGTTTCACAAAGGAAAGAAGATGGCAAAATAATACTCCCTTCGTCCCAACATAAATGTCTCAAGCTTAATACAACTTTACAGTACTAAAGCTAATACAAAATTCTGACACTTATTTTGGGACGGAGGGAGTACAAAGTTTCCATCATATACTCATATACGATCTGTTCAAAAGTACCGAGCGTCTTTCTTGAAAGAAAAACTATTCTCACATAGAAAGTGTCTCTCCTATCTCTACCTAATATTAATATATACTTGTCCTCAAAAAATATTAATATATACTTACAATAGTTAAAAGGAGTAAGCATTATTCCTTCGTTTTCATAGCACACACCTATTTATTTAACTTGTTTACTGCAAATATAAGCACTAACAATGGGCTCCGAACATTATAAAGTACCAATTTCATTACATAATTTCTCTCCATAGCCAAGGCAAGCAAGTGCAACACCACCATGTTTGGTCACCCATTTTGGCTTCTAAATTCGATTGTACCAGCTACATTTTATGTTAAAACATCAAACAAAGTATATCCTTGAAATGAAAGAACAACTTTAACCCGGTGGTCCCGGTAGACACATCAAAGATGATTATTATATAGCACAATGTCGGTGCTTCCCTACAGATCATTAAACTATAAATTCAGACGGGGTATAGAATGAAAAAAAAATAGCATTATCAATAAACCTGGAGTAGCAACAGCTATAAGCAGACCAGCCCGGCGCAAGCGCCGTTCGTGTCCGGCGAGAGCCACGACAGTCACTCGCGTTTCTCTTCCTTGGCCATACCGCGCGCGTTATTCTCTCCGTAGGCCACGCGCGCGTCTTCTGTTGCTAAATTCTGCGGCTAATAGTTTTCCAATAAGATGACACACTGAAATCAACCTGTTAAGGCCAACAAACTGGTTGAGATGTTTTCAGCTCAGGTGTCAACCACCGAACTGAATAAAGAAAAAAAGAAGAAGAAGATAATTCCCCTTGCCATGAACACAAGAACAGAGTATAAGAAGTTAATCAGGTGGGGTTCGATCCAATCGTCGGCCCCCGCGCGCATATGCATGTATGTATGCCCATCTCTATGATAAAATTGAATTTTGCTTTTGTCTGGTTTATAGCAGCAGTCACCTCCTCGTCATCTCACTGGGATGGCAGATGCCGAATGCCAATGCCGGCCTACCTATATGCACACCAAAGGATTGTATATTACTCCCTCCGTTCCTAAATATTTGTCTTTCTAGAGATCTCAACAAATGATTACATACAGAGCAAAATGAATGAATCTACACTCTAAAATGTGTCTATATACATCCGTATGTGGTAGTCCATTTGAAATCCTAAAAAGAGAAATGATTGGGAATCACCTCACGGCGCTCTCACCTCGCGGTGCCGTAGCAGTGAAGGAATCCCCACAGCAGGGCGGCATTCAGGAGCGTACTGAACACCCATGCCCCGATGCCGCTGCGCCTGCCAGCCGCTGCCCCGCCGAAGTGCATTCACACGACCCCCGCGTGGCACACCAGGTTGCACCCCAGCAGCCCCAGCTGGCAGGCGAGCGCCACTGGCGGCGACCCGCTCCGGGCGGCGCGCGCCGCAGGGAGCCCCGCGTTGTTCAGTCAGAACCGGAACCTGAAGGTGACGGCGTGGGCCAGCGTGGAGGCCAGGATGTCCAGCTCCTGGAACGACTACGAGAACTCCAGCCAAAGGAACGCCATGGCCACGGACGCCGCGTGCGCGAACACCTGGGCGGCCGCCCCGCGACGGCGCCGCAACCCATATCCACGCAGCAGGCAACCACCGAGGAACCCAGCCGCAGCTCGCCGGAGCGGCGCCGCTCCTTCTCTCTGCTCTTTTCTTCCATTGCTCTCCCCCTCCTTCCTCTGTTTTCCCTCCTCCCCTCTCTGCTCATCTCCCTTCCTCGTTTCTTCTCTACAGAAGCCCCAACGTCATGGACGATCTGTGCAAGAGGCTGGTCATGGCGCCGGACATCGATCCCGCAGCTCGGCAAAAGGCGGCCATGGATCAGGAGGCGCGCGTGCGCAGTGCAGTATGGGCGGCACGGAACGAGGAGATCGAGCGCCACGGACGACCCGTGATGTACCATTGCTGGCAGAAGGACAGGGCCATGGATCGTGGTGAGCTCAGGCCGTTGCGGATGAACAAGGGGCGGAGAGAGAAGGGGAATGGAGAGGAATGAGGAGGCATGTGGGCTGAGGGGAGATCGCCGGCGTGGCCCTCCGCGGCGGCGGGCGGTCTACCGTGGGTGTGGAATCGGGTGGGAGGGCATCTCTCGCGCGTGCGGGGCAGAGGACAAATTGGGGATCGATTATCCAGCGAATCGTTTTTTTACATGTGGACTGCGGGTTGATTACGTAAACCAGAGTGGTTTTCTGCAAAAAGGACGCGACGGTGAATCCGGAGACCCAATCCGTGCTTTATTATTAGTTAGTTCAATTTGTGAGCATTTTTTTAAAACGGAAACATGTGTTGAAAATTCATAATATTTTTAAAAAATGTGTATATTTTGTACACCAACATTATTTTTAATTTTGAAAATTTCACTAAAATAAGAATATTTTTTGAATTTTGAGCATTTTTATTATGCCATTTTCTTTTTAGACATCTCAATTATTTTGAAAAATAATATTTTTTGATAAAATGAGAAACTTTTTGCAAGTTCCAAATATTTTTCGAAATTGCAACACAATTTTGGAATTCTGAACATTTTCTAAAAAATAATTTTTATTCTAAAAGTTTGTTGGGGATTTTTATTTTACAAAATAAATTATAAAAGAAAAATAAAGTTGTAAGGAAAAAACTAGATACGAAAATAATAATAAAAGTAGAAGTAAACCACAAAAACAAAGAAAAATGGGCCAGCCCAATATTGGTTGTACTTGGCGAAACTTGACAATTTTTCGCCCTGTGCGGAAAATAGAATTTTTGCATCTACTTGGGAAAATATATATATGTGGGCTGGCTTCGCTGAGCCATAGCGTGCGGCCCACGCATGAAAATTCTTTTTCTAGCAGCCAAACAGATAAAAATTAGTACCACCTCGGATAGATTTTTTTTTCTTTTTGGTGGTGAACGGATGAAAAAATTGACGAAACACACCTTGCTTTATTAGTAGGTATTCAGTAGGTATAGGTATAGATATAGATATAGATTAATATAACTAAATTAATGGACAAACAATGTAACTTCCCTAAGAATCCATCAATCAAACAACACTGGATGTAACTTCACTGAGAATGTATCAATTTCCTTTGTGCATATTAATATTTTGAATGTAACTTCATTGAGAAAAGTGACAAATGGTAGCAAGTAATGGTTATGACCTTGCTTCATATGGAAAAAAACTGAACTGGGCTATAAGGAATAATAAGGGTACATTAAAAACCTTATTAAGATTTATCTTTTCTTATCCCTTCAAGCACTCCTCCTTCCCTATGTCTGCAAGTGCCTTCACAACTGCCAATATCTCCTTCAAGCCCTCCTCTTCCCTAGTCAAATTTGAAGCCCCAACATAGAAGTGTCTAATTTAGTGTTACCAATATGTACTGTATTTATAATTCATTGCCATGACATATTAGTATTTCCCATCTCTTACGCAGCTACATACTATTACTTGTGAACAATGCAATAATGATAGTAACTTCTGAAAGGATCAACCTATATGAAGTTTAGATCATGTACTATATAAACATCACATGTTTCATTCGAGCATAGTTGACAAGAAAAAAAATAAAGAGCAAACATCCAACGACTAACACAACAAAGGGGCTAGCCACCAATTGGACTTTGGGCCATCAAATATAAGCTCATAGCTCCCCATATTCTTCTTACCAAGGCCCAGGAAGCAACCAATTGGACTTTGACAGCTCTTAAGATTGGTGCTAGGTGGGGTGTGGAAGGACGACAGATGCGGTGGTTTCCGAAGCCTTGGGCTGCAGGTAGCGCCAGATCTTTGCGGGGGTAGCACTGTCATCGGGGTGGCGGCATGGGTGAGCGTTGAGCCCATGCATTGCTGGCTCATAGATCGCTGGGGCACCACCGCACAAGGACGACAATCTGCAAAAGAGAAGGGGAAGAACTCGAGTTCCCGTGGAGAGATCGGGAGGCAGGTATTGGCGCGACCAGCGAAGATGGTACTCGTCGTCGACCAGGAAGACGGCAACGCTGCACAACCCTGAAGGCGATTGCGGGTTGCCAGGGGGCGAACTGAAAAACAGAAGAAGAAAATAAAACTAGGCGCGCCCACCCAGCGTGGGAGATGTGTGCGCATGCGTTTGTAAAATATTACCTCCGTCGCAAAATAATTAACTCGCAACTTTTTTTTTGCGGGAAAAACTTCCAATCTATTCCTCTTCAATTATGGTAGTACAACAAACACTAGAAACAATAAATATTACATTCAGATCCGTAGACCACCTAGCGACGACTACAAGCACTGAAGCGAGTCGAAGGCGCCGCTGTCATCGCCCCTCCCTCGCCGGAGCCGGGCAAACCTTGTTGTAGTAGACAGTCGGGAAGTTGTCGTGCTAAGGCCCTGTAGAACCAACGCACCAGACCAGTTGAGTCACTTATTTTGGGACGGAGGGAGTACATAGTAACAGATGTCTGAAGCGCCAGATAGGAAATGCCACACATCGCTACGTGAAGGAACCCATTAGTGGGCCGGCCCAGCACCGGTACATTACCTTCATTCATTATTCCTTTTGTTTGTATTTTTCTTTTATAGCTTTCCTGTTTATAATTTTAAAATATTTAAACCGTTAATCGCACATTTTAAAAATGTCCATGCATTGTAAAAAAAGTTGCACAACTTTATAAAAAATGGTGATATATTTCTAAAATAATTTAAGTGACAAATAGAAAATGCTCACATATTTCAAAGATATATCTGTGACATTTAAAAAAATGTTAGCCAACATAAAAACCATTCACGTAACCTCCAAAACTATATGCCGTGCCATTCAAATAATGATAAATAGAAAATGCTCACATATTTCAAAGATATATCTGTGACATTTAAAAAATGTTAGCCAACATAAAAACCATTCACGTAACCTCCAAAACTATATGCTGTACCATTCAAATAATGTTCAGGACACGTCAAAAAATGTCACACATTTCAAAATTATGTTCGTGATATTTTGAGAATTTTTTACAATATAAAAATAGTCATGTATTTATTAAAAGTAGTTTTGCACCATCTAGAAAAATCTTTAGGATGTATTTAGAAATAGTTAAGATGCATCGGGAAAAAATACGTGTCTTATCCCCTTGTTATCACTAGGATATAGAACACTGCAAGACTAAACCTACTACCATACACCACTTCCTCCGAGGATCTAAGCATCAAACTTGGCCAAAGAACAACGCATAGATCAGAAAGCATATATGACTATTAATTATGCAGTAAAGAAACGATAGGAAACTCAATAGTTCAGTAAGAAGTCTGATCATAAAGTGACTATTCATCGTATCCCAACAAACATAACGCCAACTACATCAAATTGATGCCAGTCATGTGAGGCGTCTCATGGGAACTTTGTATTGAGGCATAAGAGGATGTCTTATAGCTAATGCTATGGGCCCAAGGTCCTAAGGAAACTACTCACACCTGGACATGTTGGTAGCAAAGTCGATGAAGATGGCTCCGGTGATGTATTCTCCTTCAACATAGCCAAAACTGTCCACCAGATTGGATCTTCCCGGAATAGGAATTTGTGGTGGTGAAACAACTCGCGTAAAATTGGTACCGAGGGTTTTGGAAATATGAAATTTATAGGCTGAAGGGGGGCGTAAGGCAGTGCAAGGGGTGTTAGACGGGCTTACCATGTGGCCCCCTCTGCCTATGTCGCCCCCGGGATGGCCCCTGGCCGGCCCCGGTGCTTTTTCGAATATTCATCCACCAAATAAATTGTCAAAAATATTCGGGGTGTTTTCAGGTTCGAAGATGACAATTTTCTATAAAACCTAAAACATGCAGAAAACAACAACCGGCAGTGGGCATTGAAATAATAGGTTAGTCCAAAATATATAAATTGCTATGAGAACTACATAAAAGTTGTATGTTCACGGGTTTTGAAAAAAAGTTCATGAATTTGAAAA